>NW_028327177.1:134733701-135036731 GCF_987537825.1 Furipterus horrens | reverse complement strand
GCAATGATCACATGAAATGTTCCCTCTGGGAGGTTCTGGGAAAAGGAGGAAACCGTCCAAACAGATCTTTTTTCTTGTGTGAATTCTCCCTACCCTACCTGGCCCTTGATGCGGCTCGGACAAGAATCCTACAGTCTAATTTGTAAACCAAGCGTGTTATTAAATGGGAGAATTCAAAGTGATGAGCAAAATGTTCTGTGCCATGATGCAAGCACTCATTAAACCGTCTTGTCTGTTATTTCAGCTCCTCCAGAATATACTTAGCATTTAATTGCCTGCTCGTATGTATGCCTAAGTGATTTAAATCAAACATGGAGAGGTCCTTACAAACTAGCCATGGGGATGTAAAGTATATACATAGGAAATATAGTCAAAAATATCGTAATAAATAATATTGTAATAACTGTATGGTGCCCAGTGGGAATATCAGGGGGAACACTTGGAAAAGTATATGATTGTTTAGCCACTGTGCTGTACACCTAAAACTAATACAAAATAATATCGAATGCAAACTGGAATTGAAAACTAAAATTTTAAATGGGGAAAAGAAAACCATGAAAAGATCTGTGTTGTCCTTGATTTTTCACATGGCCATTAAAACTACTGTTGCAGAGAAACACCATATTCTTTAATTTAAAAAAAAAAGAGTGGCTGGAAGCAGAAGAATGAAGCATTTGGATCAGTAAGCCCAAATTCTGTGGTCTTACCCTGAAAGCCAGACCCTTTGCCACCCTGGCATGTCCACTAGTGGCTGACCCCTTCCTTCATTTGGGGAGAGCCCCAGACGATCAGGCCATAGGGCCTAACCAAGACTCGGATGAAGGCCCAGGGGCTGCAAAAGAGAGGGGAACACTGAGCGACCCCTGGCTGGGTCATCTCTCTGGTACACATAGGCCTGATTCCTGCCAAGGCCTGCCAGTCTGCACGTGGCAGGAACCAGCTGCACTGGCTCACCTGGAAGCACCCACATGGTCGTCCTGATGCCCACACCTGCGAAACCAGGACTGAACACCCGCCTCTGCCCCACGGGAGTGTCTGGGGACAGCGCTTTTACGTGGCGCCTGCTTAAGGCTCCACAGCACCCCCACACTAGAATACACCTCAGTCCTGTCCGTCCTCCACAGAGGTCCAGACAGCAAACGCACTCCAAATGGAAGTGGGACGCTATTTCCGGGGAAAGAAAGTCACAGATGCGTGGGCCCCAGAAGATGTCACCTTGTGGTCTTTTATTACCGAAAAGGCTCTGGGCAGAGAAATGTGTGAGGCAGCAGGTTTGATAGACAATGAGTTAAAAATGAATGAAGCTTGTCAGCTGAGGTAGGTTTTCCTTTCCTAAAAGTGAAACCCTACCCGGTGATAATTAGAGTTGACTTGGCTTGGAAACTAGAAACCGTCCTCAGCAGAAATGGTGCCAGGAGAAAGTCTGGCTGGTCAACACGGAGACAGGCTCTGTCTGCAGACATCAGCCTCTTGCCAGGGGGTACTTGTCTAACGGAGGGCAAACTCCTCTGCTGTCCCTCCCCTTCCTCTCTCCCCCAACTTGCCCCATGTCCAAGTGCGCGGTGCAGCCTGAGCGCAATCACTGCCCTTCCCCTTCACAATATCAGCAAATATCTGCACAGAGCACCTGTCCAGCTCCTTGCTGGTCAGCCCTGCAGGCACGCTGAGGAATGTGTCGCTGGGGTCCCCGATCACTGTCATTCTCATAGCGGGGCCCAGAAAGGTCAGGGATTTTGTACAAGGTATCAAAGTTTGCCAAGCAAGAACAAAGTCTGACTAGAAATGAAATGAAACATGTTGACTTTTCTTGATGAAATTTCAAATGCAACAAGCACTCGTGGAGTGTTTTTCAGCATCCAGCAACACCATACTAGGTACTTTTCAATAAGCTCTTGGGAGATTCTCCCAAGGTCAAAAACAAAAGGATGGTGAGAAGGGCTTTTATATTATTATTAGAGAAGCACGCAGCACAGGAAGTGACTTTCCTTGACCTTGTCCCATTGAAATAGATTTATGGGCTCTTGCACATCCACACACACCTTGGCCTAAAAATCCTGTATATAATTTGAGAGAAGAAAACAGGAATCTATAGAATGTGGTCTTAGGAAAGCAAATGCAATTCTGTATAAACAGTCCATTGCCAAGGCCATTACCATACAATATGCCCAGAAACATCGGACAAAGAGGCCTTTGCCTCAGACCTAATGCATAAAAGCTTTATGATGATGATTACAGTCGCGAGGACCTAGGGAAACACTCTGCTAAGCCTCATGTCTGCTTTTTTTTGAGCCGCAGACAACGCCTCTAGCACTTTGGCATATTCCAACGCTATCTAGGACCCAGATTTTCCTTCTGTGTGAACATGCCCTCGTCTCCTGCCCAGGAGAGCACCTCAGTCTAAGGAACCTGCCTAGAAAGCTACGAAGCTCAGAGACGGCTTTTGAGGGCTATACATAGAAAGGATGGTGCAATAATAACCTCTGTAAGCATCCATTTCTTCAGCTACAGAATTGGAATATTGGCTCCACATACTTCATGATGGCTGAGAGGTTAGAACAACATAATGCAAACCAAAAGTTTTCTAAATTTAAGTGGTAAATAAGCTATGGCTGCATTCTTCTTGAGCTAGAGTCCAGTTTTGGACTCAGCCATTAAGACATTGTTGGCGACATCTGTTCCACATTTCCTGTCCAGCCCTCTCTTCTGGTCACACTGTGGGGACCACAGGCCCTCACACTCACACATCACCCTCCCCGTGAGCTGCGCATTCCCTGGGCTATCTCCCTGGGAATGTCACCAGCATCCATCCAGGGGCAGAGCTGAAACTGCAGCATCACATGACTCCCCCCAACCCCCATCCAAGGCCTAGATCTCTCTCACATCTATCTGCGTCTTTCTGTTCCCATGGCTACTGAGTCCAGGGCCGCATCCCTGTCTAGAGGATGACTGCAGAGGCCCTGTTCTGTTTCCCTGCCTCCAGCTGCACCTTTCTCCATACAGCATCCAGAGCCATCCTCCTAAAACATGAATCTATCTGAGAGTGTCATGCCTGAGCATCTCATGGCTGCCCTTGGTGCTCAAGACAACCCTAACCTCCTTACCAGTGCTGAGAAGGCCCTGTAGGGCAGGGCCTGCACTCCCTTCCATTCCCAGGCAGCACCCCCTTCCCCAACCACTGTTAGAGCACAGGCCCTTAGGGATGCTCTCTGGTTCCCTGGCTCACACCTCAGGGCCTTTGCACTGCCTCTGGGCACTTTCCCAGCTACATTTACTCGACATTTACTCCATATGGTTATGGTTGAGGCTTTCCTGTCCTCCATATTAGACTCTGAGACCTTAGAGGGTAGGAGCCTCGTTCTCTTGTTCTCGGAAACACTCTGCTCCATTGCAGTCAGTGGTGTGCTGGGCCAGGCTTGTTTCGGCTCGGAGGTGTTGACAATGAGCATCTCTCCCCAGTGTGGCGCTCAGCAATGACACGCTGGTAGCTTGAAAACATATATGGTGGGAGCATCTACGCTATGGAATTTGGCAAATGCTATAAAGCAGATTTCTCTTGAATCCCTGGAGAGCTAGTTCTTGAACATTTACTGACTCTTGGCCAGCTCTCTCGCCTTGGCTTGTTCGCTGGCCACAGTCACGCTAGACAAGGGCAACAGAGCTGAGGTTGGCAGTCTCCTAACAACCTCCTTTCTTGAAGCAGACATTGCAGTTTGTACTCTTGGTTCCATTGATCTACTTGCCTGGCTCCCTCCCCAGCGACAGCAACAATAACAATGGTAATAATAACAGCTAACATCTCGTGAAGCTGACTACGGGCCAGCCGCTGGGCTGAGCCCTGGCATGTGCCCCTCATTGAGTCCCACTCACAGCACTGGCAGGCTGGGGCTGCTGGTGCACTTGTCTGACTGCAGACAAAAGTGAGGCTTCGGAGCCTTGCCTGAGGGCAGGCGGTACCAGTATCAGAAACCAAGCTAACTCGGCCACTTTGCCTCCCCATCACTACTATAGAGTTATTTGCCCTGCTTCCCTCTTGGGACCTCCTTCTGTGGGAATAATTATGCCTCTGTGTATGTCCAGTGCTAGTCGCTGAGGTGCTATTTTCATCCCATAGCAAAGGCACGGAGTGAGTTAATTGATGATGTCTTGTGGTACGTTTTGAATGTCCCAGCAGCCCCCAGTTTTCATCCTGGGCTCTGAGCATGGAGCTGGTTTCCCTGGTCCCCACACTAGAGCTCTGAATGCAAACCATAGCTGTCCAAATCATTTCTCTGAACCGCCTTGGGAAACATTCACTGGGGGGGTCCACTACAGTAGGTGCTTCCCCAAACCAGCATCAGCTCTATTGGGTAGTGGACTGGGTGACAGAGAGCTAGGAGGTGCCAAGCCAGTGGTTAAACCAGGCATGCCTGATAGCAGGAATGGCATTCTTTCCACAACCCCAGAGATTCTGAGTGTAAGGCAGAGGACAGGCCTCTGAATGGCCAGGGGAGTCAATTCTCACTGCCATGTCCCAGCACCTGACCCAAAGAGCATGCAGCCCACATGTTTGTGAGCCTACAGCTATGCCCTGCAGCTCCTTCTCTCAGTCTCCCATCCTGGCACCTGGGAAGCAGGACCCTGTTATGGGTGAGCTGCAGCCCCTTCTGTGCTGGGGAAGATCTGCCCAAGGTTTGAAACTCCCACTGCTACTAAGTCTTCTCAGCCCTTAAAAGGCAGCATCCACATAGTGAAAAGCAAGTTCTTTAGCTTTGTTTTAAGGTGGCTGCTAAGTTTAGAGTACTTCAGGTTACTTAGGGAACCATATCTTCCTTCTGAGTCATTGTGGGACACCCTGGTTTAAGTGGACCTTTCAGACAGTGAGAAGACACTGTCTTAGAGTCTCAACTGGGGCTCTGCTAGAAAGATGTAGAACTTTCCAAAAATCCAGGAAGAAATTTCCCCCAGATTTTACAAATGCTTCAGCAATTCCTTCTGCTATTGTTCCTTTTGGTTCTTGTTCCTTTGTCTCCTCTGCCTTCTTGTGCATTCCCTTTAGGATTCTATCTTGATTTATTTAGGGGCTGTTTGAGTGTATCTCTGTATATTTTTTATAGTAGTTGTTCTGGGCATCACAACACACATATGGTCCCCAGCACAGTCTCTTGGTATTCACACATATTCCCACTTCAAGCCTAGTGTGGAAACCTTAATTTCATTTAGTTCCCTTTTTCCCTTTTCTACTTTTAAATATCATTATTTTGAGTATAGGTGGTGTTATAATTTTTGTTTCCATTTTCGTATATGAGTTATAAGGATAGTCTATTGTGTGCAGCCATATTTCCACGCTCTCCATTGTTTCGCTTTCCTTTGGATGCTCCAAAATTCCTTTTATTACCACCTTATTTCTGTTAGAAGAACCTCCTTTAGCCACCCTTTAAGGATATATCTGCCAACTACAACTTCTTTCAGTTTTTATTCTTCTGAGAAGCTCATTTCCCCTTGATTCCTGAATCAATTCCTGTCAATTTACAATTGACAGTTCTTTCCTTTCAGCACTTAAAAAATGTGGTGCCACTTCCTTCTGGCCTTCATTGTTTCAGATGAGAAATCTGCTGTAATCTGAATTGATCTTCCCTTATAGGAAAAGCACCGTTTTTCTCTAGCTGCTTTCAAGATTTTTTAATTTTTCTTTAGTTTTTAAAAGTTTTGGCATGAATCTGAATGTATTGGTTTTCCAACTTGTGCGTTTATTTTTCAGAGTTACAAGGACATACTGTGGTCTTATCCTCAGTGAATGCCTTTCTTTTTCTCCTCAAAATCAGCCAGTAAGTTTATTTGGTCTTCACTTCCCTTGAGTACCACCTACAAGACTTATCTGGAAGTTTCTAATCATCTCCATTCATGCTTAGAAAATCCTCTACTGCAATAAAAAAGTTTAGCTAGAATCCTTTGAAGAGGGTAATTAGAAGCAATGTTCTTGTCACAGAAAAGGCCATCCTCTAGCACACCTGCAGGGACCCAGTATGGCTTTGCAGCTATGCCACCAGTGTTAGAGCCATCAGAGCCAAGGGCTCTGGCCTGCAGTCTATTGTAGTGAAAGAAACAGAAGTTCTCATCACTGACATCCTCCTAACCATGTGACAGACACAACAATGGGCACAATTCATTTTTCTCTAATTCTTCAGCAACCTTATAAGCCAAGTGTCACTCATTCCCATTTTTCAGTTGAGGAAAATAGTGCTCAGAGATGCTCAGCAACTGGCCAGTAGCCACACAGCTATTAAGTGGGAGATTCGGGGTAAATGTCCCAGTAGACTTAAAATTTTTTCATTTTATGGCAGTATAGCTTGCATACAATAAAGTAAACTAATTGTGTCACTTTCAATGAATTTTTACATACTATGTGTATGCATGTAAGACTACCACCTATTCAAGGCACAGTATACCTGAATCACTCCAGAAGGCTCCCCATGTCCCCTCCTAGTCAGGAATCCCTCTTCCCCTCAAGGGAAAACCACTATTTTGCTTTTTTTCATCATAGATCAGTTTGAACCTTTTTTTTGGCTCTACATAAATGAAATCATACAGTATGTAGCTATTTTTGTCTGACTTTTGTGGCTCAACAACACATCTGTCCATCTATGTTTTTGCATGT
Organism: Furipterus horrens; assembly: GCF_987537825.1. NCBI lineage: Eukaryota > Metazoa > Chordata > Mammalia > Chiroptera > Furipteridae > Furipterus > Furipterus horrens. The sequence continues at coordinate 135,030,097 of NW_028327177.1, read as the reverse complement.
AACTGGAATTTCTTCTTTTTCATTGCTGTATAGTATTTCATTGTACGACTATACCAAATTTGTATACTCATTCTCCTGTTAATAGACTTTAGGGTGGTTTCCAGGTTGGGGGTATTACCAAAAAACTGCTATGGGCATCTGTGGGCATGCCTTTTCTGAAAATACACAATCATACAAAGGCAATGAAGACTCCTCTTGCCCCAGTTCTACCATGTAGCAGAAAATTCCAGTTTTGTTCTGTTTTGTTTGCTTTTGCTATAAAAATTATGCTTCTCTTATTGTTAGCCATAGGGGCACAGGGAATGAAGAATCTTGCTATATTGATAAAAAGAGGTCTGAGTAAGTTCTTCTAGTGCTCTTCAAACAGTTTTCAGTCCCTTCTTGATGAATCTTTGGAAGCCAGATGAGAGGGGATCATTCTTACCTCTCTAATAAACTCACACACAGAAACATACCCTCGCACCTCTCCACACTTTGCATCATTTTAAATTATTGCTCTACCCATTCCGAATTTCCCAGCATCATCCACCGACTACCTTGCCAACAACAACTACAATGCACCCCATGCCTCAGGCACACAGATTTTGTTGCCCCTGGAAAAGACATACCCTTTCATGACCCTGGATCCTGTTTTACCCCTCCTCTGCTGGGCTCCCTCCCCCTTTCAAATCTATGCTTAAATGATGCCTTCCCTTCTCTTTTGCAAGTTGACATAAACACTAAATAAATAAATCACACAGATACCATTTATATGAGAATATACAACAAATTTAGGTTTCCTAAAGGGAATTTTTAAACATAAAGGACAAAATCTAATACATAGATAATTTATAAAAGGTGAAAAGGAAATCACTTCTTTTTGTTAATTAATACACAAGGCCCAAGACTTAGCCTACCTGCTGCATGGTCTATTATTTTTTTCAAAGTTAGAGACCTAGGCTAAGTTGATTAGAAGCAATGAAACAATTTTAGTGCTTTGTGATTGCCTCTGAGAGGCACAGCTGCCACAAAGACTTTTTAAAGTTATTTAGCTTGTTTGGAGTTTGTTACACTTCCTGCGTTCACAAGGCCATTTCTACATATCTCTAGAGGTTAGGCTGAGACTCTCACTTCTCAGCTTGCACAAATCCCCTGCCAGACACACAACCTTGGAAGAGGCAGATGTCTTTGTGTGGTTTCGTTCTGAGGAGTTTCTGGAAGCTGCTTGACTGGGAAGCTGGGGTAACTGGCACAATTCTTTAGAATAAATTAGATCCTCTTTCCTTAATTATCTCTCATCTTCACTTCTACTGTTGTAACCTACAAGCCTCTTCAATTCTTGCCTTACCAACGAATTCCTAAATACTCCCCTGCTGATGCTGCCTTTGAATTACAGGCAGCATAATATTCTCAGTGCCTTTATGATGATTCTGAGAGCAATTCACACCCCAGGCAGGATTCCCAGGAAAACGGATGCCAGTATGGCTTCCCAGCCCAGGCTGAGGCAGCCCACTTATCATACATGGCAGATGTGTTGGCCCTCCTAACAGGCGATGCTGAATTCAAGATTGCCTTCTTTAGGCCACTTGCTCCCACTCCTAAATGAGGATCCAGGAAATTGAAAAGCACACTGCAGTCGCTTTGAGTCTTGACTTTAAGAGCTGTCTGTTTATAGTTTTAAGAATAAATACAGCGTCATTGTCCACATTTGTTTCTGCTGAACTGAACTGTCTTCATGCTGAATCCTGCTCTGTCCAAATTAGACCTTATTTCTCCAGGACCTTTCTAAGGATTTACATTTTTCGAGGTTTTTATGAAGTGAAGTGTAGGTATTGTCTACTGGCTAGCCCCCTGTTATGCTGGGGTAGCAAACCCTTCTTTTCACATCTTAACTTGATGTCCTGGGAGCCCTTTCTAGGGAACTTGAATTTTTTTTAACCACAAGGCTTATCCTAGGCCCTCTTCTCCCTCACTTTACAATTCCTCTTCAGTGCTCTCCTTGTTGTCCTGGGTACCATCCATGTACTTATGAGCCCTGAGCTCTAACCAGCTCCCCATCTGACACGCCACTTCAAATGCACCTTGGGCCCAACATGTGCAAAACCAAACCTGTCATCATGGTGCTTTACTACTCCCCTCTAATTCCATAAATGGGATCGCCCTTCCTCTCAGAGGGTAAGCCAGGAAACTGGGAGTCATCCTGGATCCCTCCCTCATGCGCCAATAGCCAATCTCTTCCTCCAACTAGCAGTTATTTACTAAGTATCCACTGAGTGCCCACTGTGCCAGGTGCTGGGCACACGGCAAGGAGCCGAAAGAGAGAAGGTCCTCTAAAATGACATTTCTCAAGAGACATGTAGAAGTGGCTTTGTAAACTCAGGAAGTGCACCAAGTTCCTGGTTTCATGAAGCCTTACTCAATGAAAAAGAATAGAAAGGTTTATTAAGGAACTATCTGGATAGCTGAATGTGTAGTTACAAACTGAGGTGTCATAGCACAGAAAAAGTGAAAGGACTATGAGAATATATATTGGGGGAGTCTTGTGAGACCATGTGTTTCCATCAGGAGAAGACGTCTGAGCTCTCTCTCAGATCCATTTTCCTCTCCCTTCTGCAACCTCCTCACTCTCATCCCTAACCCGGGGCCCCTGCAGAAGCTATCAGACAAGACCCCTCCCAGGAATATAAGCACATGAGGGCAGGGAGTCTGCTTATTGTTCTGGAGGACTCTCTGAGCCTAGAAGGGCCTGAACAGAGAAGGTGCTCAGTAAATACTTGCTGAATTAAACGTCTGAACTTCCTGATTAGGACCAGATCAGGCCCTTGCCACCCTCTGTCCTCAGCCCTTCCCTTTCTTCTCTCCCTGCTCTGATTCCAACCACGCTGGCCTCTGATTTCTTTAATTAGTCCACTACTCTTCTTCCATCTGCCTTTAGTAGCACTACTATATTTTATTGTTGAGGATGGAAATTGAAATGAAGGGAAGGAAATAAATGAAAAAGGAAGAGAAATAAGGAAGCAAGCTCTCTTGGGCACATACTGCTCCTCTTTCTGCCTCCCACACGGGCCAGTCACCTGCCTTTGTCTGACCTGCTCCCTCCATCATTTAAGGAGAACTGAAATGTCGCATTCCTGGTCCTCACGGCCTAAATGAGGACCTGCTCACAGCACTGAATCTTTCCTTTTTGGTACTTACCTCAATGAGAATCATGCAGTAATTTATTTACTCCCTTTCTGGGTCATGAGCTCCATGAACGCAGAGCCGGTGTCTGGTTCTGCTCACTTCTGAATCCCTAATGCTGGGCCTCCGTGCCATGACATAGCAGCCACTCATTAAATAGGTGCTGAATAAATGACTAAATCCCCGTCAGCTCCCAAATAAGCTACCAGGAGATTTTATTTTCTAGTCTTGACAAAACTCTATTAAATGTCTTTAATGCAAGGTCATGGCTCAGCTTCTTCAAATTGAGTTACTTACTCAAAATGATCCAATGTTATTTTGGATTATTTTATGAGCAGATACTTTGATTTTAACCTGATTTTAACTGATTAACTGTTTTATTACAGAATGAGTTATAGAACCAATTCCCCAAATTTATCTGTTAAAAGTAATGCAGCTGATTTATCAAGGGTTAAGATAAAAAATGCATCTATTGTATATGTATCTGTCATTTCCTTTCTGATTGGGTGGCCACACTGAGAAGAGCCCTGTAATATGCAGGGTGAAAATTCATTGTTTTTTATTTTTCTTCAGCCCCTATAGTGGGCAATAAGATTTATCCTTTAAATATACTGCTAACTCTGCTCTAATTAGAATTACAGTGTTCACACACTCTATGAAGCCTAATGATCACAGGAAAAGCATACAGAGCACTAAGTGCTAAAGAGATGAATTGTTCATTTCTGGACCAAATATAAATAAGCTTGAAGTTTATCATTTTGGGTAATTAAATATAAATTGACTAAGCCATTAATGAAATACACACGCATGAGAGACAGGTGTCTGCTATTTTGAGAGAGCTCAAAGCTGCGGGGATTGGTTAAATGCTGGCTCTCAGACTGCCAGGGAGCTACTGATTTCATCCATCAGCTCTTGCTATGGCTTCAGCCACTGTGAGGTTCAGAAATGCCCGGCTGGATGTGAGGGAGCTATCCAACAGACTATATCCCTGAATTCTGGTCACATCATAAACTAAATATTTATAGGCTGACTTCCATTTCCAGCAATATGGTGGATTGCATACTCTGAATTACAATCCCCTGAAAACAACTAAAGAAAATGAGAAATCATCAAAGCAAAAAAGCTCACAAAAATGAGAATTCAAGGAAGTAAGCAAATACGGAGGTGCATTTGCCCAGGCTTCAGCTGCATCCAGATAACCTGCAGCTCCTCTTTTGACAACTCTGCTAGGTGTAAGGCATAAGAAATAAACTTTAGGGGCTCCCACCAATGTGGAGAAATCTGAAAAGAGGCCCTTCATATAAGGCTTGGACACCATCAGATTATACTTTTAATATTAAGAGTCACCTGGATATAAGCCCATTATGCAGAATGGGGCCTCTAAAAGATTGAAAAAAACTAGATAAACTAGAATTCTGCTTTTATTATGCTTTGAAAGTATCTTTACCTTCTTGCTCTAATTTGAATAAGCTGCAATTGGAATCTTCATATAGAACATTTTGAATACAGTTTATGTAGAATTCCACTAAATCCACAATCAAGGAACATACCTTAGTCCTCCTTTAAAGTATTAGTGAATAAATATATATTTATATGATTTCAGTTTTAAAAAGTTTAAGACATTCATACTTGAATAGGATCATTCCCCTGGGAATTACAAACCAATGAGTCCTGATTGTATATATAAGAGGGCTTATAGCCCTGGTTGCTGTGACTCAGTGGATTGAGCGTCGGCCTGCGAACCAAGTGTCGCTGGTTCAATTCCCAGTCAGGGCACATGATTAGGTTACATGTCAGGTCCCCAGTTGGGGGCGCAAGTGAGAGGCAACCACACAGCGATGGTTCTCTCCCTCTCTTTCTCCTTTCCCCTCTCTCTAAAAATAAATAAACAAATTAATTAATTAATTAATTTTTTAAAAGAGGGCTTATATTGTAACTAGCCACCAGCATTTACCCCCTGTGATATCCCAAAGCTGTATATTTTTTACAAAATATTCTTTGATATCTTTCTCATTATACAGTTGCTGTTAGTGGCTGGCCCACGTAGAAGGTCTAATGTCCCAGAACTAATGAAAGACATCCCAATATACTGATTCAAGAAGTCCAATGATGTGTAAGAAAATTTTAAAAAGTCATGCCTAGATACATTTTAGTAAAACTAAAAAAAAAAAAAAGAAGAGTAATGGGAAAATCTTAAAAGCATCTAGAGGGGGAAAAAAAGGCAGATTGCCTAAAGGAAGGACAGACAGCCGATTCCCCAATAGCAATACTAGAAGTGATATGACAGTGGAAAGATAGTTTTGAGGTGGTAAAAGAAAATAACTGCTAACCTAGAATTTTATACCACAGCAAATAACGTTCACAAATGAAGGCAAAATCAAGGCATTTCCAATCAGGCACCGAGATAGAAAATAATATGGTAATTGTCAGGGTTTGGGAGTAGGGTAGGGATGTCAAGTTACTGTTTAAGGAATAAAGAGTTTCAGTTTGGAATGATGAGAAAGTTCTAGAGGTGGATGATAATAATGGTTGTACAACAATATGAATGTATACTTAATGCTAAAAAACTATATATTTATAAAAGTCAACATGGTTTTATGTTATGTATATTTTACCACAACTTTAAGCCATATGCACACACACACACACATACATGTGTGTGTGTGTGTGTGTGTGTGTGTGTGTGTACATCTTGTGAGATTTGGCCTGGATATAGGTTGGATTAAAATGTGTTATAAATTTTTTCTCTGATGAAATGAGTAAATGAAAAGTACCTGAAGAACCACACACATAATGGCAGTAAGGATGAAAATGGATGGTGTGCGTGACATCTGTGAGGCCACTGCCAGAATATGGGGGAGAAGAGATATCTAGGTGCTTCCTAAAGTGGGTGACAACCTTTTGCTCTTCCAAAGGGACCATGTTATTCAATGCATTTGTCTTCTCCAATCATTTGTCTTCTTATGGGTATCAACTACCAATATACGCATTCTATTTTGGAAGGCAGGCCCATATCACTATATATTTAAAACTACAGCATAAGCCAGGCTTTGCTTCTCAGTTTCTTTTCTTTTTTTTAACTATAACAAGCCAGTGGGTGAAAACGGGCTACGCCCAGGTTTTGCAGCCACTGACACCAAATTCAGTGTTTTCCAATTGAGTGTCTGCCAAGGCCTGATACACTTGCAGCCTTCCTGACAGTGGACAGTGGACATGAACCCTCCATCCTTCCACTGTCAGTACAGTCTAGATGGTGCTGTGTACATGAAAGCATAACTACCACATGCTGAAATATTCATGAAAAGAAAAAACAGCAAAATGTTTGAAACAAAAGCCAGAGATAATGTACTTTTTCCTTTTGTTTACCTCTTGCCTCAGTGAATCACGGCCACCCACGGGGGATAAGACTGGGGGATCTTTCCCTTTGTCTTACGCATACCTTGACTGCCATGTCCTCGATCGATATGTACTTGAGGCGCCAGAGGGCAGTGGTAGTCATAGCAAGGCAGAGGTACCTGTGGGATATGGGAGCCGCCCAGCATGCATTACAGCATGACTGGGAGCACAGAGGCAGCTGAATAAGGTGACACACAGGGATCCATGATGAAAAGAAGCAAGCAGTCACCACGGCAGGATAAAGTATAGGTGGCCAGCTTCCCCAGAGAGTCTGCCCTCAGACAGCTAGAAAAGTAAACGCTGACAACTCATGTACACACAGACATGCATGCACTCACAGAATGTGGCTCCGGAGCTCACTGTAAGTGTAGGCAAGTTCTTGTGGGTCCTTGCGAAAATGCTCTGTGGTAGCAGACCTAAATTGCAGGTACACTGCTATTTTGTTTAGGCTGTTTTTCAGGCTCCTTTGCCACCAAGGGTGGATCCAGGAAGAATGCTCTCTATTCAAAAAAGTGACATACTTCAAAGAAACCACTATATAATTTTTTAAAAGACACTTTAAGACAAAAAGAAGAAGAAACATTATAAACAAGAGCCAGGCAAAAAATTCAGACCAGAAGGAAAAAAGTTCCGAAGACGAAGAGAATTTAAATAGGTAAAGAGTGAAACAGCAGAATTCAGGAAAGAAATGAAAACACAAAGAACAATCACAGAAATTCACATGAGCGGTGGCAAAAAGGAGAAGAGACGTGGTTGAACACCCTGTCAAGGACACAGAGAACGGACTGGAGAAGATAATGCAAGATGAAGAGGCGTTAGGACTAGAGAGAACAGGATGGAGATGAAAGACAGGTAAAGGAGGTCGACTGTTCATATAATTGGAGTCCCTGAGAAAGACAGGCATGAAAGCAATAGGAAATCAACATGTAGCAATATTTTAGAACGGTGGTTCTCAAAGTGGGATCCTCAGCCCAACACCATCACCTGGGAATTTATTACAAATACAAATGTTAGAGCCCCTTTCAAGACCTAGAAGGCTAGCAATTTGTTCTTAACAAGCTCTCTAGGTCGTTTTAAGGCACACTCAAGTTGGAAATTCACTATAACAGAAAAGGTTTTCCCCAAATAAAAGAAAATTCTTAATTATAGATTAAAGGACACGCGAAGTTTAAGAACATCAAGTACTGAATAGTCAACATACGACCTATCTATAGGCATTCAGGCTTAAAAAAAAACAACAAGACAAAACTAAAAATGTTCCCCAACAATAGGAGAACAGAAAAAATATGAAATGTGTAAGGTGATAGAGTACAAATATTTTTACCTGAAGTTTGCACTGATGCTACAGTCTGCTGTGTACATTTTTCAGTGCCTATGGGCACTAGAATTTAAAATAATACACACTTAAGGTTATTAAATGATGATTCGCATCTTAATACCCTCCCACATTCAATGAGCGATCACAGGAAATCCTTCAGAAGATGTACAAGTCTCCTCATTTGTTGATTCCCAAGTGGTGATATCTTTGACTGCCTCAGGTCAATGCTGAGAAAGAAACTATGGAATTAACCACCTAAATTAAATTATTTCTGCTGTGCTAAAAAAAAAAGAAAAAGAAGTATTACAAACTGAGAAAAAGCCTTCATGCTCATAGGCAATAATACTGTGCTGAATATTTTATAAAGGAAAGGAAATAGCTTTTTAACTACCTCGCAATAAAAACAATGTAATAATAGCTACCAGTTATTGTGGCTAGGCATTGCTAAAGGATCTACATATCTTCTCTCTCTTTTTCTTTACCATAACCTTTTGGAGAATCATCGTCTTTTTCCCGAAATCAAAAAGGGTAAATAACTTGCCCAGGATCACTAGGCAAATCAGAGACCAATCCAGAATTCAAACTCAGGTCTGATGCAGACCACATGGATGTAATGAATGAATGAATGAATGTAGGGTGGAAAAGGACCCCAGGAGACTGCCCAACCTAATCCCTTCCTCCGGAAGGTGATGCCAACAGAGGAAATTCTAGGCTTCCCCCTAACACAAGGCTCCAGTGTATGGGATCGTCTCCTTTTTTGATAATATACTTTAGACCCCATCACTCCATTTGTGCACCACCATGCTTGGAAGGTATGGATGGGAGAGAGACGGCTGAGAGGAGCCCTTGTGGTCCCTGAGCAGGACTTACTGGGAGTCCCCAAGGCGTTGGTACCTGTGGTCATTGGTCAGCATCTTTCTCCTTGCTAATGAACAATGACACATGGGATCTGCTTCAAGTGCTCTGCCACGTTATACTTTTCAATTATCCTTCTGTAAACTCCATCCCCTTTGAAAGATCAATTGCCTTTGTCCCAAAACGCAATCCCAGTAACCAAACTGTTTGGATAAGCCAGGCTAAAGGAAAACTTGAAGATGACTGGCGATGAGACTTTGCTTAGGCTTTTCTGAAATCTTAATTGAGGCCCTTTCTGTGCAAGCAGAGCGCTCCAGAATCCAGCAGATAAGGAGGCAGGCATGGGGGGTGGGGAGAGAAAATGAGGGGTGGGAGGGGGTCTAGGAAGGTCAACACCAGAGTGGTCCACAGGCTCAGGGCACTGCTCTTCAGGGTCCCTGGAGAACCAGCAATGCTGGGATCCTGACATCAATGACAGCAGCAGTAACAGTAACTGACACTCACTCAACACCTAAATGTCAGGCCCTGAAGCAGGTTCCCTCAATTTAATTCTCACAACAACTCGAAGAGGTGGGCATTATTATCCCTGTCTTCTGCGCAGCGAGTGGTGGACTTGAACTCAGTTTTTAATTCCAGAATCTGTGCTATTTCCAACACACCACGCAGAATGACTGACTTCACTAAGGTACTCGACCTGCTGAATACTGACATGCTATTACAGTTTTTCAGCCAGTTCAGTCCCATCTATTGAACCAAAGCTCCTTAATGAAAACTAACCTGTTTAACCTAACTTAACTTCCTTATGCTTAAGTTTCCCTATACGTAAAATGGGAAAAATAACAGGACCTACTTCACAGTATCATGATGAATATTAAAAGAGGTAATATTTATAAGACTCCTAGAGCATTGACTAGCACATTGCGTTATGTAAGTGGTCGTTATGTAAAAGTCTCTCTAAAGAAAGCTTGCTGCTACTACAGCTGGGTCAAGGGCCATGTTCATGGAGGAAAGAGAAAAGGGAGCTCAGAGAATCCGGGGTGGGGAAGACTGGGAAGACAGACAACAAAGGAGGTTCTTGATGTGCTTCAGGGTGTTAGGAAGGGCAGTGCAGGCCTCCAACTTGAAGCCAGAGGTCTGATGTCAACCATGGTTAACTGGTGGCTGGTTATGTGCCAGAAGATGACCCTTATGCTGGACCCTGGCTTTCGGGAACTCAGTAATGGCTGCTGAGCCTTTGTCACTCATGCAGCAAGTGCATGAACTTGGGCGACCCTGCCCCAAACCTCTTGGCCTGATCTTTGCATTTATCAGAGGTGAAATAAGACTGCCCTGTCTATATGGTGGCCAGGACCAACTGAGTTAAGACAATGCATTTTCAGTTTCCTGTGCCCTAGAAACTTCTCATTACTCTAGATAAAAGCCCAGGCTGAACGTTCTGGTGCTACTGAAAAGCAAAAACCCCACGGTGTTCATGGAGAGCGCACGGAGCAAGAGATGGCATTTTCAGGACCTGCACAAGCTTGAGTGGCAGAGAATGCCAGGTGAGCTCAGGGATTCATGGGTCGCAGCAGGTGCCAGGGAGGAGCAGAGGCGCCTGGACCTTTAGAATCACCCTGTCAAAGGCTAGTCTCTAATCTATAAAATCAGAGCAACCGCAGAAGGACTGCATCTTCATAACTGTTATGAAAACCCCAGAGGAATGAAACATTCTAGTGCAGGTTGAGGAGGATCGCAGAGAAAGTGTGACCAGACCAAGAACCGGGAAGAGGAATGACGCTGGAGATGGGGCCTGCCACAGGGACTCCTCTCCCCACTACCTGAGCTTTCCCTGCGTCCCTGGCAGGGGAGGGAACAGACATTAGCATTAGAACCCAAAGGCACATTGCTCTGTATTTGTTAAATGATATTTATGTGAAGGTTAGTTATCTTTCACGGTTTAGTCCAGGGCATGGCTTCAGTCATTCTGAATTAATTCTCCTGTTTCTGTATTATCCAGTTAAAGGGGAACCTCCAACTAATGTAAAACTGAAATCTGTTTTGGAGCTTGCAGTGGATTCTTGCTGCCTAGATACTGGTCCAAGGCTGGGCTGAACAGAGGAGCTGTTTCTCTTAGGAAAAGGCATTTTTACAAGGTCTTTTAGCTCCAGATGTGACTCCCAAACAGAGGCAGCTGAAGACAGTGAAGTGCTGTGGGGAGGAGAAGCATTTGTCTAGTGGGGGTTCTCTTTTGTCAGGCTTCTTCACGTCCTTGGGATAGCGTGGCGGATGGCGGATGACGGGAGACAAACCGGAAAGTCATCGACCAGCTGAGGCACACAGGTGCTTTTTATATTTTTGGCTTTTTTCTTTTCTCAAATGATGGCAAGCTGTTTGACTGCTGGGTCCATTTTAAAAAACATTTTCTATTGATTTTCTCTCTCAATGTGAACATAGCATCAATTAGGGGCTAAATGAAAACCATTCTCTGCGACAGCAGGTTGTTTTCTATTTAATAGCCTCCTTTATTTCAGTAGTTGCCCAAAAGATAAAAGTTCCCTCTTTATTTTGCTTTTCCCTAAAGCCTTAAAAGCTATTTTGTGGCCATATCTAGTCCAGAAGCATCTTATATTTTCAGGAGCTATTTTCCTCTTAATGTCACTAAGACACATCCAGCACTGATGTAGTCATGGGTAAGAAACGGGTTAATCATATGCTAAGGTGATGCAGGGAAATGCCTAGTGGCCTTAAGGTTGAGTACAAAAATTTAAATACCAGTCAGCCCTGACCAGTGTGGCTCAGCTGCTTGGGCATCATCCTGCAAAGCAAAAGGTAGCTGCTTTGAATCCCAGTCAGGGCATATGCCTGGGTTGTGGGCTTGGTCCCCAGTCGGGGTGTGTACAAGAGGCAACTGATCGATGTTTCTCTCCCTCTCTTTTTTCCCTCCCTTCCCCACTCTCTAAAAATAAATAAATAAAATCTTAAAAAAACAAAAACAAAAATTTAAATACCAGTCTAGAATGATGAAAATTTGGCATTTTTCCTACCATGTCAATAAGCAAAGTTGATGATGATGACGGCTGCTAGACTGGTCCTGTTACCAGAAAATGACGCTAAAGAATCCATTCTTTTGTCTTAAGCTCACTCATTATTTCAGGGCCAGAAAGGGTGGCCCTCTCAGTGGGGTTCGTTGGTCCACAGGTCTGCAGTCAAAGAACAGGATGGGTGCTACTGGCCTGTGTGATGTCTTGCCAGCTATTAAAATCTCCAGACATTCTACACTGTGCATCGTGGTGACATTCATGGTTGCCATCCCATCCTAGTTAAACATCTCAGGGGAAGTGTCACAGTGTATTTGGGATGGAAATGTGCTAAAATCTAGGTGATGGGCCCGGACTGTTCTAAGCTGGGGGTTGGCAAACTTCTTTGGAAATGGCCAGATAGTAAATATTTTCAAGTCTGTGGGCTATACAGTCTCTGTTGTAATTATTCAAATATGTTGTTGGAGTTAAATGCAGCCGTAGAAAATATGTAAGTGCTGCATTCCAATAAGACATTTTTATAAAACAGGTGACAGGCCAGATTTGGTCTGTGGGCCATAGTTTGCTGACTCCTTTATCAGAACTTAATGTTTTTCTGTTTTCTCCTTGAACAGAAATTTCTTTCCTACTCTACTTCCTTTACAGAATTTTTTTAATGTTACATATTTTTACATTTAGTTTTTTATTTATCACCATGTTGTCATTCTTTGCCACAGAAATACGTGTAATGCATTAAATTTAATAGTTTGTTTGAGCCATGAAGTTCAAAGTTTCAAAATATTTATCTTGGCTTGAGTTACCAATTTTGACTAAAACCCAATTGATCAAAAACAAAAATATATTAAAATTCTGATAAACAGTAAGAAAACATACATTTATTGGAAATATATCTTACAATGAGATAGCTCTTTTATTGGTTTCTTTTCAGCATAGAGGAATATTATTTATTACTTGGATGAGTTAGTGTTCAGCACTGGTTTTAGCCCTTAAAAAAAATTTATAAGCTGTGAGGAAATTTGTTCCTATTGATGTGAATAGAAGCAGCATTAATAATAATGTCCTTCAACTTAGAACTCCATCTGAATCATAGGCCAAAAATCATATAGCAATCTAAGATTCAACATTATTTTTAGTGGACATTTAGCTCTTCTTTAACCTGGTGGAAAGTAAGTAAGCAGGAATCACCTGAGCTCCAAAAGGAGTCTTCCTTTTCATTTCTATTGAGATACCCTTCCCTTGGTAACACACATTTAATTAATGCTGTAGATGAAGACTTTCTGTCTGCTATGCACCAGGGATATTTGAAAACTGGAAACTCATGCACCCTTTTTTTTTTTTTTTTTTTGCAGGGTACACTTAATTATTGGGTAAGCCTGCCAATATCAAGACCACATTTAAGTGTGGAAGATTAGGAAACATTAAAAAATTATAAGAGCCCCTCCTTAGTCCCATGCCAGGATGGTCACTGCCTCTTCACCATTTTGGCCTAAACATTCCATCTAGCCACATAGTCAATCAGTTTCATACCTTCCTGGCTCAAAAGTGGCACTAATCTCTTGCCCCTTGCAGAGTTCTTATAAGGATTAGACAAAATAACTCATCTGAAAGGGCAAATTCAATTCCGTGTCCATAGCAGGCACTCTTGATATATTTATTTGTTATTTAATCTATTGATAGAAAAGAATTAGTGAACAGAAAATAGATGCTTAGCTTTTACTGGGGGCAATTTCAATTTAAAAGAATTCCCATCTGCCTCATGATTCAAGTCACCTTGACAGTAGTTAGATTGAGTACCAGGGTCACAGTCTCTACGGAGATCTGTTATAGACAGATCTATAATGGAAACTACCCATTAATGGTCTCTTCAAAATACAAGTCCCCTTCAATGGCTCCATTTGCCCTAGGAAACTGGGTGTAAAGCAGGGAAGCTGTTGGGGGACAGCAAAACTATGTGATGAAGGAGGGGATTTTGGAACGAGGAGGAAAGGACCATGTCCTAGATTTCCTTATTTTTGTTTTACTTATACCTGGTTATAAAAGCACATGTGCAAAAGGTGAAAAAGTTGAGAACACAATGGAAAATAGAGAGATAAGAAAAAAATTATCTTTTCTATCCTAAAGGCTTGGACAGAAAGGGCCCAGAGGTCTGAAAGGGGGGAAACCTAAGATATTCCCCTCAGCCCAAACTAAGCATAGTGGGCAAAAGGGTTTTGGACAGGTGAGATGTGCCTGGCACACCTTCCTCCAAAGAGCCTTTTTTCCCCTCTAATATGGGACACTGAAAAATTAATCCCTGCATTTTGTCATTTAGTGGTTATGGATTGAATGATGCCTTTTAACCCTGTTGCCAAATCTGTTGCCCCCAGAATACAACAAGGATGCCAGCCTGTTAAACCAGGCACACCATTGTCCGGGGACAGCCAACTGACCTGGAGCCTGCAAGATCCTTCCCCATGTGGAAAGGCCACCCTCCCCTCCATACCCCCATTCTTATTAGGGATTTCTGGACCTGAGGGTAGGTAGGATGATGACCATGTCCAGCTTGAAGCAGCTAGAGGAGCACGAGACCTTTGACCATTGTCCTTTATAAGATTATAAAGGGTCTTAAGTCTGCCAGGGGGTAATTGTTATTTTTTATTGTTATAAAAAATTAATTAATTAATTTTTAAAAAAAGAAGAATATAGGAAAGGGTGAAGCCAAAGAACTTCTATGCACGACCCATGGACATGAACTATGGGGGGTGGGATTGATGGGGGAAGGAGGGTATGGGCAGAGGGGAGTAAAGAGGGAAAAAATTGGAACTATTGTAACAATATAATCAATAAAATACACATACACACACACACAAAACACAGAGCATGGCTGAATGGATTAAAAATAAAAGAAGGAAGAAAGAAAAAATTATCCATAAGTCTACCTTCTAAAGAACAACTACTCATAAACAGCAATTATTATTAATTTTCTTTCAGTCTTTTTTAAAATTTTCTTCATTACATAGTGATTATATTACATGTGCATTTTGCATTGCAGTTTTAAATCTAAAATTTTAATATAAGAATTCATTCATGTTAATTCAGTACACACATTATTTTAAAGATCTCGCCGTATCGTCGGGTTAACTGTACTACTTTACTTTCACTGTTCTATGGTTGGGCATTTAGATTATTTCTGGGTTTTTAAAAAATATTACAAATAATTCAGTACACCTCAATTTTGTACAACATTAAAAAATAATCTATTTCTTCTTTAAGGTTTTCAAAAATGAAATTAGTGAGTAAAAGGTTTTGGACATGCTAAAGGCTGTTGATACATGTTGGTAAAAGATTATGCCCATTTAGATTGCACCAGCAAATGAGCAAGAGTCTCTTTTTCAATCTCCCCTTGTCAACAGAGTAGGATGATGAAAAAAATCGCTAATGAGGAAAAAATAGCTACTTGAAGTATAAACTCTATTCCCTTGCTTTCTAGTGAGGGTCATTACTCCCCTATATATTTGCTAATGTCCTTATCCCATTGTGATCATTTTGAATGTTATATCTTTTTAGGGATATTGCATACCCACTGGGTATCTCCAGAACATACTGTGAAATTTATACCAAAAGACCAGCATGCTAATTTATGAATTATGTGGGCTGTGTGACTACTAAGAGGTAAGTAAGTGATCAGATAGCCAAGATTTCAACTCCAAGTGGAAAGGAATGAAGCATTAATTTGTCTCAGAGAAACCAAAGCAAAATGCCACAGGCATAATGAGGAGTTGTGTTTTAATTTCAGTTCCAAGCATCATTTTTTTCTCTCAGTCCCTGAAAACAATCTCTCAAATTGGTCCATGTTAAAGATAATAGCACAAAATGACAGAAAATCAGAGAAAACAATTTTTATAATAAAGCAAAGAACTAGGAAGCCACTTTGTGCCCAAGAACAAATTGAATCAGTTCAATCCCAAATGATAATGGGTGATGTATACGGGCTGCACTTACTCTGAAAGTTTTGTTTCCTGCAGAAGACCTTAAAATGCAACTACTATATGTCCTTGTTTATAACGTTTGAATGAATATGTATAGTAAGTTGTCAAGAACATAAATTTATATATAATAAAAAATGACAATGGGAATGATTTAGTAGTATCCCGCTGGCTATATAACTTTAAAAGTAAGGAATCCATCACTCATTCCATAATAAATTCATCTGTTTGTTAATCCCTCAAAGTTAAAAATTTTAAACTAACACCAACAACAGAAACACATTTTAATGCAAAACATATGCTGCAAAAGAACAGATGAAGAAGAACCATCTGATCATAATTACAGCAATGACCGTGAAAAGTGAATTTTCATTTAAAATAAAAATGATTTACTGAAATAAATAACCAAACAGAACACAAAGACATATAGGCTCTTTTTCATTGAGATGACAAAGAAGAAAGCTGCGGTTAGAGATACTGTCGATTTCACAGTGACAAGGCCTCCCTGACGGAACCTACATTTCTAATGCAAGTCATTCATTTAGAACTACATCAGAGACAGACCCAGGTGCTTGATCCAGCTACTTACTTCTGAGGCAATTTGTTAATATTTTTACATGGATGTCTAACTTCAACTCCTAGGTCCTTAATTTTGTGGCAGACAAACATTTTTATTATTATAATTACTCACGGCTCCATAGTATCTCAGAAAGCATGAACATGGTAGCCACTAGATAAATAGTTATAAATGAAACCAATACATCAAAAATTGATTAATTTTTATGGGAAAGAAAAAGTATATCATGGGCAGTGGGGGGTGAAATATAGGCCTGAAGGGGGTCTCACAAAAGTGGTCGTCTCTGCAACTTCACAGAGCTGCTATCCGCTATTTTATTGAGATTTCTCACACACACACACACACACACACACACACACACACACAGTGGGTTCTTCATGGAATCTGACATATCCTCGTCGGCAGCCGTCCGTCTCGAGAGACGATGGTGTAGCTTCTTAAGAGTCTATCTGCACCGTCGAGAATGGCTGTGCAGTCCGACTCGGGAGTGACACGGTATCTGTCTCCTTCCGTGTTGAATCGACATCTTGCGATGTCGCTGGAGTGTCCTCTCCAGTGAAGCTGAAGCTACAGAGCCTGGGCAGGGTGATATGGAGGGTCTGCTGTTGCCCATGCAGCAGACCCCCCCTCTCTTCGCAGCTGAAGGGTCCAAGGGAAAGACGGAGTCAATACAGCTTGGCTTCAGGTGCGCCGCAGGAGTTGCCGGTGTTGACTACAACGTCGAACCGCCTTAGGGACTCCGGCTCCGGATTTTCTGTCGGGGTTTACTCCCTTAGCCTTTCCCCTGAAGAGGTATGCCGCAAGGCAGCGGAGGTTTTTTGGAATCAGAGTTTTCCTTCTCCGATAATCTGACATATAGAATACAGTGATTCCTCACTTATTGCAGGTATTACGTTCTAGACCCCCCGCGATAGGTGAAAATCCGCAAAGTAGGAACCTTACATTTATTTTAGTATCTACTGTACAGTACCGCAAAATCCCGCAATATAGTGAAAAATCCCACGATAAATAATTAAATACAATATTTTTTTAAATCCCGCGATACAGTGAGGCCGCGATAGGTGAACCGCGATATAGAGAGGGACGACTGTACTACGTTTTAAAATCCAATTGCTTGAATGTGAATATCCGGAAGGATGTCCCAAAGGCTGAAACATAAAGTAAATCACTTATAAACCAAGAGGTGGATTAATTTCAGGTTGCACGAGGGGCAGAGGAGCAGACAGACAAAGTGGATAGCAGTAGGCAGTGCCACACAACATCGTTTCCTAACGTGACACCAGTATTTGCTACATAATATCTGTATTTAAAGTCTAAACTATCTGTTGTAAACTATTCTTTTTCTGTTTCAAAAGACTGGGCAGGTTTTTAAAGTTGTTATTTATTTGGAACTTTCCCTGCTTGTTCAAGTCAAAACATGCCTTAAAAACTTCACGGGATAAATTTTGCTGTGTCTCGTGTGATGCTGGGGGTTTATGCAGCTTGTTACTACATACATAAAACAGACCCTTCTGGGGCACCCTGTAAAATGTAGACGACGTCAGGCCACAATCCATACCCCTGCGATCCTCTCGCCTGGACATACTTCTCTATCAACGGCAAGAGAAATTTCAAGATGCAAAAACCTGCCATATGTACCATGAATTTATTTCCTGAGCTGGGTTCCTATAATGAACTTGAATAATCTGGAAAAACCAGAAAGGAGCTCAACTTTTCCATCCCTTTTGATGTCAGACAACAATAATCCCAAGATTCCTGAGATGCCCCACAAGACATCATTCAAGATTAAAATAGCAAAATTCCCAGTTTCTCCTCGGCAACCTTTCTGCCAATTTCGATTTAAACACTTTTGGGTGTGTTCTGTCTATGCTAGACATGCTGAACGTGGAAGACTCCTCAATAATCCTCCCCTTTTAAGTAAAAATTGGAACAAATGTACATTCATTTTTTGGATATCTTTCCAGGTACCTTCCTACAAGTGGTCTGTCATTTTCCGATGTCCTGCTTCTGAGACTTGAGGAGCTGTCATGGAAGGGTTACAGTGAAATGATGCAAGTTCTGCAGGATTACCTACGCCTCCTGCTCCTCCCTAAGTGGATAGAAATGTGAAATGGAAATTTGTAATGTAGCCTGAGGAGCCATTTGCTGCCCTTTTTACACCTTGTTCTTCAATATCTGACTACTTGTTGAGACAATCTAGTATAAATGGAATAGCCCAGGATTGGAATTGGAAGACTGGCTTTTGAGGCGACGCTCTTCCAGCTCTAAGGGACGGGATCCTGAGGCAGCGTACTAGTCACTTCCATGACTGTTGTTGGATGAAAGCAACGTGTCATTTAATTGGAGCTGAGACTAACCTCACGCACACAACTCAGGCTCAGTGTGGGGTTGAGAGGCTGCAACTCTATGTTTCCCTGCTATTAACTGTTTAGTAATCTTGGAGATTTATCTGATCCACAGAGAAAAGAAACAGAAAAACTAAGAAAAACAAGATTGTTAGAGATACTGTTGTTTCCTTCTGTGTGGGGGTGCATATATTGAAGGACAGTAAAGGACTGCATGTTTTCATAATGATTTTCAACTGCTATTTTCTATGATTTCACAACTCCCTGAGGATCAAACCCAAATTCTTCACATAAACTGACCACCTCAAGACTCATCTCTTCCAGACCTTCCACACACCTGGGGGAGCCTGTCTTTTTTACCCCTGCTCACCTTGTCCAAGGATGCTCTGTGATTCCTCCTGAGTTCCACCTGGGGTCCCCTCCTGTTCCATAAAACCTCTCTAGGACACCCCAATACTCTCTGGATCCTTTTCTCTTTAAAATTCCGTTTTAAACCACATGTTTTCAACCATGTCTTTTTCTGCCATTGAACACAGTCCTGGTCTATTGTTCAGGCCACAGAGGGTTGTGTGCCTCTTACACGTCAGGCGATGCCATGTACCACAAAGGGAGTTGAGTAAGACAGGGACGGGCCCTGTCCTTGAAGCGTCCACCACAGGTCGGGCAGCACACCGGTGCCACGGCAGGTGTCTGAGCCCCGTGCGGTGTACAGCTCACCCAGCCGGCTGGGCGCAGTACTGTATCATGACATTCATGCATCCAATCTCCCCCAAAGCAACCTGTCTCGCTCACCGTCACGGCTCCTGCGTCCAGCGTAATTCCTAAGACTCCCACACGTACTTGTGGAGTGGACGAGTGAAAAGTTGAGACCAGATGAGAAAGGAGACCCCTCTCGTCCTCTCTGCGACGCTCACGCCGCATCCTTCCCAGCGCCTCACCTGGGGCATCTCTTGGCTGCACCCAGAACTACACGGCGGGTCGGGTGGACCGCTGCCGGCCTTACCTGGTTGCCGGAGGATGGGTGGCGCCCCCAGGGGCACACGCGGCCACTCACCTGGCTTGCTGGCAGACGCAGCAGATCCACAGCTTCTCGCGCTTCTGGTAGGAGCAGCAGCTCTTGCAGACGTTGAACGCGCAGTCCCCACAGCGGCGCTTGGTGTTGACGAGGAAGGTGAAGGGCGAGCAGCAGCGCATGCAGCAGTGTTCCACGAACTTGCGGTGCTTGGAGAGGATGCCGCACTTGCTGCCCTCCTCGTCCAGCTTCTGCTTCATCTCGCTGGGACAGGGCAGGGGGAGGAAAGCGCAGACCAGGTCAGGGGGCTCCCCCCCGCCCCCCCCCCAGCCTTCCCACCCCAGCCCTTCCCCAGGCCGAGCCACGGGTGGGATCTTCCTGTCCAGCAATAAAACTCACAGAGATCAATTGCTTGACATGGTATCCAACCCCGAAGGTGGATTAATTTTGTGGGCTTCCTTATGTCACGGTTTTTAGGAGAAATCCTGAAAACCTTATCACTTCCATTTCACCCACTAGACTGAGATACAGTTTATTATTATAAAACTAAGCACATCCTCGAAAAAATAAAACCTTTCACTTAATTAACTAACACCTTTTCACAGGAGCAGGAGATCGTGTTATGATGTGATTGTGTTAAAACATTAATCCTCACAACAGCCCTG
Organism: Furipterus horrens; assembly: GCF_987537825.1. Taxonomy (NCBI): domain Eukaryota; kingdom Metazoa; phylum Chordata; class Mammalia; order Chiroptera; family Furipteridae; genus Furipterus; species Furipterus horrens. The sequence continues at coordinate 135,009,788 of NW_028327177.1, read as the reverse complement.
CTGGGAATATGATCGATGAGGCGCTGGCCCTATTTAAGATCCCTGGAATCGGAAGCACCCAGGGGTTTTAAAAGCTTTCAAATCAATGTGAGTCGATAAAGAGTCACTGGGTGATGGGCAAATCCTAAGCAGGGGTGACTCAGAGTTGGATAAAAGACAACTCCCTTCTTTGGTCCGCCAAGCAGAAGAAAATTCTCAAAATCCAACCTAAATGGTGAACAATGGCTGCATAGACAGGAGTCATCCTTGCCTGACACATTAGGCAACTAATCAGACACAGTCAAGCAAAAGAAAAAAATGTTACAATTACCTGTGTTCTACTACTCTGCGTTATTCACGTACCCATCCTCTCCTCTCCTCTCTCTCTCTCTCTCTCTCTCTCTCTCTCTCTCTCTCTCTCTCTCTCTCTCTCCTCCTCAACTTCCTCCTGTTTTAAAATGGGAGGATATTATATATACTGTTCTAATTTTGAAGCCTAGAAAACTGTCCTTTTTGTTTAGATTTTCAAGTGTGTAGGCATAAAGTGGGTCACAGATTTCTCTTATGCTTTAAGACGTCTGCTGTATTTGTAATTGTTGTTCCCCTTTTCTTTCTAAATATTGCTTGTTTGAGCCTAAGCTTTTTACCCCAATCTTTATGCAGGTACCTCCATTTACAGCTGCTTCTCCTCCAAAGGCTCCTAAGCCACATCTCCTGCCCCCACACCCAAGTGAACATTGCACGCCCCTGTCAGCAGGGCCCACAGCCCCTGATTGCCTCATTCGATGAGGCTGTTCACTCTGGGTTTGTTTGTTTTGTTTGTTTGTTTTGTTTGTTTTCTTTTAAGCTTTTATTTATTTTTAGAGAGATGGGAATGGAGAGAGAAAGAGAGGGAAAAAAACATCAGTGTGTGGCTGCCTCTCACACTGAGGACCCAGCCCGCAATCCAGGCCTGTGTCCTGACTTGGAATTGATCGGGAGACCCTTTGGTTCACAGGCCGGCTCTCAATCCACTGAGCCACACCAGCCAGGGCTGGTCACTCTGGTTTTAAATTCCCTCTTCACTTCTATTCCCCAGAAGTTTCCTTTTCTTACTTTCCCCTGACTTAAAAAAAAAATTGACATATAATTCACATACCATAACATTTACTCTTTCAATGGTACGATTCAGTAGTTTTTAGTATATTCACAAAGTTCTGTTAAGCACTACTGCTGTCTGATTCTAGAACACTTTCCTCAACCCAGAAAGAAAGCCCACACTTACTCAGTCCCTCCTCACTGCTCGCCCCCCTCAGTCCCTTCTGCTCACCAATCTACCGACAGGTTCTAGGACTTGGCTTATTCTGGATATGTACCAGGCATGGAATTGTACCCTCTGTGGCCTGTTGTGTTTGGCTTCTTTCTTTGCATGTGTTCAAGGCTCACCCATGTTGTAGGATGTATTTGGCAGTAATATTCTTGCTGCCAAATAATATTCCTTTTATGGATATACCATATTTAATTTGTCTGTTCCTCAACTGACGGACACCTGGGTTGTCTCTACTTTTTGGCTATTATGAATAATGCTGCTATGAACATTCACGTATAGGTTTTTGTGTGGATATATCTTTTTAATTCCAAGAGTGAAATCATGGGGTCCTATAGTAAAGCTGTGTTTAATTTTTTAAGACATCACCAGACTGCTTTCCAAATGGCTGTGCCATTTGGAATATGAGGGTTCTGATTTCCTCACCAACACTTTTTATTGCCTATCTTTTCCATTAAAGCCATACCAGCGTGGGGGCTGAGGTGGTATATAATTGTGGGTTTGATTTGCCTAGTGATGAATAATGCTGAGCATATTTTCATTATATTGACCATCTGTACATCTTCTTTGAAGAAAAATCTATTGCAATCTTTTGTTCATTTTTAAGTAGATTACTTGTCCTTTTATTGTTGTGCTGGAAGAGTTCATATGTATTCAGGATACAAGTCTTATCAGTTTTACAATTTGCAAATATTTTATATTAAACCTTGCATCTTATTAGTATTTTAATGTATTTTTAGTATAGAGTAGGGTGGCACTAGCTTATCCCACCCTTCTATTAGAATTGGAAATCTACATATGGTTTTATAACCTCATTTTTCACTTAACAACCATATATCATAAACACTTTCCCATGACAATTCAAAGAGTGTTCGCAGCTTTAGCTTTCGGATGCCCTGAGCTGGCTTACACATCTGCCCACCGCTGAGCAGGGCTTACTGCTCTGCACAGCAGTCTCCGATGCTGATTTGTGGCTTGAGCATTGGATGATAAAGGAAGCCTGAATCTCATATTCAAAGGGGAGACTACATCAGGACAGCTACTAATTCTATGAGGTAAAACATTAGAGGTGCATATTTTGCTGAACAAAATGTTTACAGGGAAACAGGAGAGGCTCTTTGTCTTAAGGCATGAAGGTGCCATTATCCAGTCCCTCAGATTTAGAGCAGAAGCACTAAGCCATCAATGGCTCTGACGTCTGTAAACAATACAAGAACAGCCTCAGCAACTGACTGGTTTCTATTGATATTTCAGAGACACTAAATTAAATGGAATAAAACATCCAGGAAGGAAAGTCTTTGGGGCTCAAAAACACTCTGTGAACTCAACCTACAGAATCACTTGAGCTTTATGAGTTTTGTTTCCTGATACACAGGACTGCAAACACCAGTTTTGATCAGTCCCTGAAAAATCACCCCTCTCCTGAGCTTCCTGGGCTCACGTAAATAAACCCCCATCCACCTAACTGCTAAAGACAGACAGAGGACATTTCCTTGGTCTTGTTGCTCCTCACACATCATAGTCAATCCAGGTTCTACGTATTATATCTTCTAAATATAAAAGATTTGGCATTCATTTACTTGTCTCCACTTTTGCTTTACCTGCGCCCCCTGCCCCACCCCCCATCTGACCTGACCTCATCTCTCCTGGGATCAGGGCAACAGCCTTTTCTAAACTGAGGACACTTCTTCCTCTTCCCCAATCTCTCCTCTAAACTACAGCAAGAAAAGCCTTTTGAGTATGAAAATCTGGGTCACCCAATTTGCTTCAAAAGTTTCCACAAATTCCAGATTTTTTTCCAAGATGTAACGGGACCCCACATGGGCTGTTTGCCTCCAAACCCACCCCCTCCTCTAAGGATGCTCTAACCACACAGCCTGTTCAATTTCTTGCTGTCCTTTGACAATGCCATGTTCTTCCTTCTTTGAGGTTTGCCTACAGGATCCCTCTTCTTGAAAGCTCATCCTAAGTCCATCTATCCTCCTCCATTTCTCGATGAAAGGCCTTCTTTTATCCTTCAGAGTGAATCAAGTCCCCCAGTGATTGTCTCTCACAGCACCCTGGTTTTCTCCTTTGTAGACTTTCCACAATTTCTAATGACATACATGCGTAGGTGCATTATATTTTTATACATTTTGTTTAATGTCTGTTTCAGCACCACAGACTGGGTTACAAAGGAGATTTGCAAAGTATTGCACAGTAGAGATTATTCTGTGTTGCAAAATATAGACAAGATGATCAAAGATGCCAGGACAACGGGTATGCTGACAGAAGGGCCCTTAACAGTGAGGGGCAGCGCGGCCCGTGTTCCCACTACTAAATATTTCATTTTGATGCCCGTGAAGTCAAATCACACTGTTTCAAATCACCCCCCTATGAAGTCTATTTTCCACATTTTAATACTCTCACCTCTGTCATTTTGAAAACCATGATTGCTGTGGCTTATTAATTTTGTGCATCTACTTTTACATTAGAGCAATTAACAAAGAGACAGTTTAATGGCCAATTAGGCCCAAGAATGAACTTAATTATAGAAATTGCACCTGATGGTAAAAGAGGCCCAAACATGGACATGTGTTTCTTCATGCATTTAATAACTATTGACTTAGCACTTTCTCATAGCACTGCATCAGGTGCCAGGGGTCACAGATGTGGATTGGTGACAGGAGCCAGCAATATATAGGAGCAGATGACCATAAACACACATAACATGGGGGGATTAGGAAGAAGCAGGATGTGAATGGCCTGGAGTGGGCTTGTCGTGAAGTGGGCCAGATTCAATGGCCCACAGTGGATCACTGGCCCCTTAGCACAGTCCCACTTTCATCCTATCCCAGCATCATGGTAAAGGGTGGAACCCTTCCTGGGCATCATGGATTCCTTTCTGGCAGAGCTTCTGCTTTGTGGCTCTAAGTTCTATCATATGCACTCTCTCTAATATTTCTTTGGTTCCTTTGACCCACTCAGCTAAAGATAAGAAATAATAATCCTTTAAAAGCTATTTGGAAGAGGAGACATCACAATGTCTTTTTACAGCAGAAAGTTTAGGAACTCAGAGTCAGACATGGATTTTAACATGTTTATGGACACCTAGGGGTTTCAAGAGCAGGGCTCAGGGAGAGTGATACAGTCTCTAAAATTGTCTGGATATTTTTACATGGTAAATAGGAAGGATGGCAGATGGACACAGCAGGAAGTTCATAAACTTCACAGTCAGACTTGGGCTGAAACAACCATGCAGCACTTACCTGGCCCTGAGAAAACTATTCCTATATAAAACTGGGGTCAGGAAAACAGCGTGAAGTATACCATGAAGCCGGAGGTCAGGATGTAAGCCTTTCCGAAACAGAAGCAAGAATACAGTGACCCCATTGCTAAGTAAATATGGATCTGACCTGGTTGGGGAGGCATCTTCCTTCATATCCAGAGTTCCAAAAGGCCTAAGAAGAAAGAGCCACAGAACTCCTTATGTATTCTATAACAGTGATTTTCAACTTCTGTCATCTCATGGCACACATAATCTAATTATGAAAGTTCTTCGGCACACCAAAGAGCGCATTTTTTGCCAATCTGACAAAAAAAATAGTGTAATTTTGATTCATTCATACTGGATGGCTATTGTTGTGCTGACTGCTGTCATTTGTTTATTTGATAATCTCAGGGAAAAGAGGTCAGTGCCCTTGACTTAATAGTCAGGTGTTGCATGTTTTAAGAATTCTTGTGGCCTACCAGTTGAAAAGCGCTGTTCTATAGTGTATATAGAGCTAGCCACAAAGGTATAGAATCTCAAAAAATTGTTGGAATGGTGAAAGATTACATTAAGGAAAGCCAGTCCATTGTCTTCTCTTTACCCCATCATCCAGAGCTGTCATTGAGACATATCCTTTCCAGCCTGTTAAATTCCTGGATCCGCAGCAGACCAATTTTCCAACTCTGGTCTCCAGGGCTAAAGTCATTCTGAACCAATGAAATTCTGTGTCAAGAGACTCAACTCATGTACAAGCAGGTCTTCAGCACCTAGTTTCTGGCGACTCACAAAGGAGGTCTCATTCACAAGTTTGTTTTCTCTTTCTGCTCCCATTGTCACTTGGACATGTCCACTCTCTGTAAATTTCTTCAAGACGGCTCACGGGCTGCCACTTAGAGAGAGATCACTATTTCCCACACAGGGCCAGCCTAAAGTGCTGGTGCAGGTTGCTGGCTTATTTTATATTCGAATGGGTTGTCCTGGGCCATTAGTCAATGTTTCATCATTGTTTCTTTCTCACCTTCTCTGCCTTGTTCCTGTTTATCATCCTCTTCCTGATTCTATACTTCCTGTATATTCTTCAGCTTTAAAATGCCGCCTACCTTCTAAAGTGACTATAAATCACTTAAGATTCATGTAAATAAACCACTTATATTGATTGATGAGAAAATTGTAACTATATTTTCTTACAGAGTAATTTCTGGAATTTAGCTTCATAGACTATTAAAATAAATTATCTATAGATATAGATATGGATATAGATCTATGTAAATATAGAGACACATATGGATATAAATTTTTTTCTATATATATGGCTATTGATTGGCTTTACAATATGGCTTTGATTGGTTTTAATCTCCCTCCGTTATCCAGGCACCATGAGCTGCCTACCTGGTCTCAGCTCTGCTTGTCACTAAGCATATTCTTATGTCTCTGAGGCTGAAGGCTAGGGCTTCTGTTGTGTTTACATGTAGATATTTACAGTGGCAAGGTAATACTGCAGTCCAGCTTCAAAATCATTTATCCAAAATAAAATTTTAAATGAGGCAGAGGACGTTGCGTTACACCAGAAGTCAACCACCCATGTGTTCTTAATCCCCAAGTTCTCAACTAGTCCTTTAGTCAACATTGATTAAATGTCTTTTACATGCTTGGCCCCGTGCCAGAAGAATAAGACACCCCTTAGACCCTTGAGCAGGGGCTGACGCACAGGCCACGAACTGCGTCTTCTTAGAGAATGTGACCCTGAGACTCCACAATGTGTCACGTGAGTTCTGGGGCCTGGAGTTGCCTTCCGTGGGGCCCCCAAAGCTAAAAGCCCAGCGTTCTCCCTGACTTCTCTCTTCCTCTCATCCACAATGTGCAACCCATCACCGTGGCCTATTGGATCTAACCTGAAGGATTTCTTAAAACTGCTTGTTTCCCTCCGTTGCCATTGCCACGATGCTGCTCCAAGCCACCGCCATGTCTTATTGCCATCACCTCTTCTCTGAGCCATCCGCTCATGGGGACAGCAGAATGGTATTTCAGAAGTGCTAGTACGATAAGTCAGCACCAGGCGTTAAACCTTGTGACCGACAGCCCTCTCAACTCCTCCAACGCCAGCACCCGGCCGGCGCCTGACCCAAAGGCTCTCTGTGGTGCCTGTGGAGTGCGTGACTGAGGAATTCAGTTGTGGTGACGTGGTTCTTTGCTAACTCTGAAAGTGAAAGACACAATGGTTCCCACCTCTTCTTCATGAGACAAAGCCCTATAAGAACAGTAAAATAATCCCTGCTCTGCATGGATAATATCTCTGGCAGCTGCCCTCTCCAGAGTTCCTGAGAAAAATCCTCTCCACGTGGGATTATGCTGAGTCGCCTCTTGTTTTATGGACTCATGTCCAGAAGTTTCCACACCCTTTGCCTTTTAAGAAACTGTCTGATGCCTTCTGCCCATTGAACACATCCCTCTCTCATTGTGAGTCTGTAGGTAATCAGTTGCAAAATTTTTTCCAAATGTATAAATCAATTTGTTACTATTGATGTAATATTTTTCTTTTAAACAGCTCTCTTAAAAATATTAAGTATCATTTTGACTAGTTCTAAGCATTTACTTCCATGAAATATCAGCTTAAATATGTGCGTTACATTTTTTTCCTAATATGTATTAAAACTGTTCACATAAGAAATGTTTAGTCCTGCACTGCCCACACTCATCTGGCCCACACGCCACACCCTGGGAAACACGGCTAAAGGAATTTGTGAAAATCAAAACCAAAATGCAGAAGCTTTCAATGTTTTCCAGACATTCAGACCCAGGGTAGGAGAAAGGAGAAGGTAACCTGCCACGTTTCTAAGCTAAGAGCATCATTTGGAAAAATGAGCAAGCATGTATAATTTTCATCTGTAAAACTTCACAGGATTCTAGACATCACAGGTGTGGGCTGCCCAGAGCTCTCTGTGAGGATGACCAGCCACCCTGGGGAAGAGGGAGCTGGGGGCGGGACTTGGCGCCAATCTTGTCCACTTTGTTGGCTTATTGTCGGGTTTTTATCTCATGAAATTAAGACTCATAAAGGAGGGGGAAGAAGTGGGACAACTGTCATAGAAAAACAATGAAAATAAACTAAAAAAAAGGCTCATAAAGAAAAATTAGGGAAGGAAAAGAAAGAAACTTACATCTCATCAAGTTCAATCTCTCAAGTACCTTCTAGGTGTGGGTTTATGTAAAGAGACAGTGTGTATCTTCTCATGACATGGCCAGGGACAAGCTCCATGGAAAAACTGTCCCTGGTGCCAAAAAGTTTGGGGACCGCTGATGTTACAGGACAGGTGGCTAGGGGAAAGTGAGCAACCTGGAGAGAAGTAGGAAGGTAATAAATGTAATTAGTAATAAATGTGATTAAGTAAATGGGAACTATTTTTAGAGAAAGAATCCAGGTCCACGTGGACAGTAGCACATCATACAAAAACAGTCTGAGTTGAAAGCCAAGCAAGCCACAGTTAGAATTTAGTTTCCCTCATTGACCCTCACCTCTCTGAATTTTGACGTTCTTCACCAGAAATGAGAAGTTGGAGCCGAGTTCTCTCTAAGCTTCCTTGTGGTTCTAAACCCAGGCCTCATGGGAATAGGGACACATGTCTAATTGGTTGTAGGAATTTCTCTGTGGAGGCGGCCAGAAGCTCGTTGGCACTGACGCTTAGACAGACTAATCCCACAGTTTGCTCTGTGGCTGCAAGAGTTCTATTTCATAGCCTATTATTCTCAATTAACATTTATTCAGAGTCCACTAGAGGGCAGCCCTGCACTTAGAAATGGAAAATAAAAAAGCTTATCCCTCAGCCATTGGACTGTGTGTCACTGATTGGGTCATGATGACTAGAACAATCAGAATGAATAACAAGACACTCTGCCATCTTCAGCAAGGCTACAGCTTTCCAACATTTCCTTAGTTATGGGATGTGGCCTAACATAGCAACAGATAATGCCTGTTTTTAAGTCTATCTTCACTTTACAGATAAGATAGCCTGTTGTGTTGGGGAAACAGTTACAGGACAGGTACCTAGGGAAAAGAGAGTCATAGCAACAGTGGAGCCCAAAGAATAAGGATTCTTGTGTACATGATTTATTGTAGGAGTACTACAGAAATGTGGGAGGAAGAAGAAGAATAGGAAAGAGGAAGGAAGCAAGCAGAGATGTGGTCTTGGCTGGAGTCGGCTTTAGTCTGATCCCACGGGTTGTGCCGTAGAGCTGGTCCCGCTCTGAGAAAAGAGGTAGCCTTGTATTAGTCTGGCCTGTTTGTAGGAAGCCGCTCCACTCCCGACCCAAAGAGGGTGTAATCTCTAGGGAGAAAAGTTCTCCTGAGCTGGGAGCAGCTGGGAGCCATCAGCAGCGAAGACTCGAAGACACTGGGCTCTGGGTGCCCTGGACTGGTAAAGGGGACCTGGGCAGGGCACTGCAGCTCCCCCTGTAAGCCTCTTGTCCAAGGGTGTTGCTGGTAGGTATCAGAGCAAGGATTTTAATCTAAGTTCTCAGGAAAGTTGAGGGAGAAAGAGAGAGACTTGTTTGTAGTTATCACCAATGATGTTATTTATAAATGTGTAAATATAATAAGATCAATAAACCAGGAAAAGAAAAGATAAAAAAATCAGATGTAACCCGTATGAGGCTGGCCCCTTTGGGAGATCTGCTCTAAGTCTATGGCCAGTGTCAGGCCAGCCTCAACATGTGGATGCATCCCTCAAACACAAATCCACTCCTACCAGACACTGGAGAGCAATGTCGATTTTATTGAGTTTGGTGCAGAAATGGAGATATGAGTTTTTCACGCTGAAAAACTCCTTTTAAAAACTCCCTTTCAAACGTCTCTGCTCTGGCCTGAAAAGTCATGTCCTTGTCTGTCCAGGCTGCCCCTGGGCTGCCCCAGAACCCCCACTCCTTCACAAACACAGCCTTGGGACAGGGGCGCAGGGGCTGGGTGACTGGCTCATGTGCTACACAAAGATACTGACAGGAAGGGATACTTTCATGCGTTCATTGGGCATCAAAGTGTTCTCCAAGCTTCCTGAAAACCATAGCAAAAAAAAAGGAAAAAGGATATATTATAGAATTTTCAGTTTCACAAAGAAGGCAGGCCACCGTTTCCTAACAGCAGGTGGCACTTCCTGGAACCTAATTCTAAATTAAATTTCTCATGTGGTGCTTGCACTGGGTAAAGTGGCAGAAAGGTTCATGTTTTCCCATGCTTTGTAGAGAAAGCATTCCTAAGGACGCCTACCTAGGGCTCCACTTCTTTCTGTCCCGGCCCTTATCACAATGTGCAATGAATGACTTTACATATCTATTCATTTGTTTACTCGTGAATTGTCAGTTCCAGTGGAACTCTGGGAGGGCAAGGCCTTGTGTGGCTGACTCACCACTGGGTGCCCAGCCTCCCCGCAGGGTCCAGTAGCAGGCTGTCAACTCTTGTGGAATAAACAAGTAGACGAGGTCAAGCATCAGGGGATGTGATGTCGCCAGAGAGGCTTTTAGGAACTATATCAGCAGGGTCAAAACAGTCGAGCATAACAATCAAGACTGAATACTCTGTGATGGAGCATATTTATAATCAGTAACTCCTGTTACATTTTAGGGTTAAAAATCATGGTATACAAAATCATAGATATGGGGATCATTTGGAGGGTTATCAGCTGGGAGGAAGAAGATGGAGAAATGGGGAAATGGTGCAGGGATTAAGAACCACAGTCGGTTGGTACAAAATAGACAGGGGGAAGTTAAGAATAATATAGGAAAGGATGAAGCCAAAGAACTTACATGCACGATCCATGGACATGAACTAAGGGGAGTGGGATTGCTGGAGGGAAGGGGGGTACAGGGCAGAGGGGAGCAAAGGGGAAAAAGAATTGGAACGACTGTAAGAACATAATCAATAAAATATACTTTTAAAAAATCATGGTGTACAGCAAAGAGGTATAAATATACACACATATACCTAATGTCCTAAGGAGACAGTTTTGATCAAGGAAACTAATGTTACCCTTTGTTTTGTTTGGTTTTAGATTTTTTTTCTTCTATTGCAGTACAATTTCCCGTTTTCCTGCTGGTGTCTCATCCAGGGCCCCATACTCCGCACAGGCTCTGACGGGGATTAAAAGCCGAAAGGGGTAAAGGCCGAAAGGTCACCCGGGCCCACCTTTTCAAATATCAGAAACCTGTATTTCAGGTTTATATTTAGCAATGGTATTTGGTTATGGATTAAGCCTCATCAAAGGTAAAATTTCAAAAAGATTTCTGAAGAAATAAGTGGCTGTGACTGCCTTAGGTTTTAAATATTTCTAAACCTTGGTTAAGCACCTAATACCCATTCATCATCACAATAAATGTCTTTCCATAATATTCTAGACAACTCAAAGTTATGGGAAAGAAAGTTGACATATCTTCTTATCTATGAGTTTGATGACATTACAGGGTAAATAATCCCTGAGGAATTTTTGCCAATGCACCAGAATATATCTTTGCCTCAGAAACCAGAAAGTGTTTCTAAGATTCCATTTTCAGGGGAAACAAGACCTAGTAATTAGAATCATGATTCAGGCAACAACTAGAAAAAAAGAATTGAATATAAAACAGATACTAAAAAGACACCCCTCCTTTAAAATATTTTTTTCAGGGTAATAATATTTACTGGTTACTTTTCCCTAGTAGATATTTTATGGTGTTGAAATGACAATTTGTTACGAAAATATTTTGTGTCATTCCCAAGAGACTTGGCAGGCCCTGGGCTTCTGAAACACGATGCTTAGCAATTATTGTTGTTTAATACAATCAAGGCCATTGAGTATTTGTAAATAATGTTTAACTGCAGTTGTAAGTGGTTCCTTTGATAATTTCTTTTGGCAATGAAACTGGCAATTCCACTAACAAAAACGTTAAGCATTAGTAGGGGATCAAACTTGTCCACGGGAGTTCAATTTCTCATCCCACATAAACATATATGATGCCACCAACAGACACAGGAATTGCTGCCAGTGCAGCTCGTGAAGGGAAGGTAAACCCACAAACTCTTGTTCAACTCTCAGGCACTATGTCTGTTACGTTTTCTTGGATAAGTATAGCTACCCACTACTCTCTACAGAATCGATTACTTTCTCCCTGTTCTGTATGTACCTCTACTAAATAGTGCTCTAACATTAAGTCTGTCATTCTGTTAAGCACTTTGCATGGCGTCATTTCATTTAATACTCTCAGAAGATCGATCTTGACCCTAATTTCTAGATGAGGAAACTGAGGCGTAGTATAGCGTATTATAATCAAGTGTCTGCAAGTCCACATCCCCTTCTAGTATTCTGAGTGCTTCGAAACCATGTTTACCTTTGCATTCTCCAACCCAGCCAGCTCAGTTTTTATTCAATCTACATAGAGTTCCCGAGCCCCTCCTTTGTGTGGAAAGTCCCCCCAACCCTGACCCCTGGCTAGCACACTGTGGGCCCTCCATATATATTTGCCATTGTGTTCTAACCTCCAATGTAAAATTAGTCCTTAGATGGGTCTTATAAGTAACATAAGCTCTCGCAATTGGAAGAAATTTGTCAGATAAAATTGTCTCTTCGGGAACTTGGCAGTGTTTCAAATCTAGCAGCCGGGCTGATCATGAAAATGACTCAAAACGTCTCAAAGAAAGGATCACAATGTTATCAACAGAGGGCCTCCAACAAAACGAATAGTGAGTAACGCAGAGGCAGCATATTCTTTTGATAAAGGACCAGATTTCAATAACCTCCCTTGATTTGCTATAAAATGGAAACTGAGTGCTAAAATAGAACTCAGAAAGGTGAAGAATGCAAGGAGGAAGGAAAAAAGTAATAGATAGGAAATAATAAGGAGAAGTAATAATATTGAAAACGGTTGTGAAAAGAGCTCAGACAGCCGAGGTCTAAGAGACAAATTTACACGTGGAAGGAAAGGCAGCTGTAACAGTAAGGAGACAGCCCAGATAAGAAAGCCTGCTGAATCTAGCAATCCTTTTGTGTGAAATTAAAGTAAAATTTTTTAAAAAGATGCTGATTTCAAAGACTCTTTTTTTCTATCTTCAACCATAAGCCAATTTCAAATGAAGGCAGCAATTTTGATCATGTTTGGTGAAGGAAAAAAGATTTCTCTAGACCCAGAAGAGCTATACCATATGTCAAGTTTTAACTTAAACAAAATTCTAGAGCACTTACAGACCTTTGGCATAAAAATATAAGACCACAAAACTGGGTGCCTCAATACGTGCTGAGGAAATGTCAAATGACGTCCAAAACTTACATTGCTGTTTCAATAGCAAAGGCAACCGAAAATCCAGCCAGGACAAGGTTGGAGTAACAGTAAGTATCACGTTGAACGACTGAGCACGGATGCAAAGACAGCCATAAGATAAGGTCGGAGTGCGTCCCAGGTCCCACCAGCCTTGGCAGTCCTGTTCAGAGCACTGGCTCTTTTCTGTCACATGGGAGGCCACCCACGTGAACAAAGGAGAATGATATATTAAATGCTATAGTGGATGCAACTGGGGTCACAGCCAGGGCCCCTCACAATTCATTCTCTCCATGGTTGCCCTCCTCCTCTGGAAAATTGCCCTGGGCTTTGTAGACAGCCCCCTACCCAGGGCCATGCCCACCCCACCCCCAGGTCAGACCCTGGTTAATGTCTGACTAGGACAGGATGGGGAGACTGCAAAAGGCCAGTCCTTTGCCTTAACATGGGATAACTTTTGAGCAACTCACGATCCGAGCTCCCCATGGGCTCAGGCTGAAGCTCAGTCCAGCTGAGACCTCGCCCTTCCCTGTCTCCCCCTGCTCTGGACACGCCCCTTCTCCTAAGAGCACGCCCCCAGCAAATCTCGGGCACCCGAACCCCTGGCTCTGGCTCTGCTTCTAGAAAACCCATCCTAAGCATCATTAGGCCTCTCCTCCTTCATGACCTGTGTCACGACGGTACTCTCCCACTTCCTTCTGTGATTCTTTGACTGATTTCTGCCTCCCCACCGGCGTGGGAACTTCTGCGCTCAGCTTTGTGTCCTGGGTACCGACCACCACAACCCGCGTTCACTGGCTACTTTAAACAGCCCTTGTAAGAATCTTTTCCCCACTGATGTTCATTTTCATGGCCAAAGTATCCTGTTGATACTAATTCCAGGTGACAAAGTATCTCTGTGGTGGCTGTGGTCATTTAAAAATCTAACCAAATGCCAGTTTACTTGCCATTTAAAAATCACCTGTTAAATGTCATGAAATCATCCTCCAGCGGCATGTGACAAAAGGCTGTTCACCTGAGCATATTTGGCAAGTGAGCTGCTTAGTTTTAATAACACTGCAAATCCCAGGAGAGACAAACTCATTAAGAGTCTGGGTTGAGTGCTCTGCAAAACTCTAGTATATGAAAACATTTCGGCCTTAAGCACGGCGAACTTAACTGAGGTTGTTCTCACTCAGCAGTCAATGAGAAAATACAATAAGCCCACGGGCCATTTCTACAGAGAGCCGCCTCCTCCCCCTGCACAATTCCCTCCTGTTTTATACCATTTTCCGAAAGTGAGGTAATAAGCAAATTCTGTACCAAATATTTTGTTGAAAGAAGGAAAATGCTATGATACAACCGAGAACATAGAGAGGCTGGGGACCTAGGCGATCCCATGAGGATTCTGATAACATTAAAAGAACAATGCAGAGTTCAATAAAACACAAAGATAAGTTATAAAGTACTTTCCTTTCAAATGAGTGTCTTTGACAAGATTATGGAGCCATCCACGTACAGATGACAGCAGTAAGGTTTTGTTTATTTGTTACTTTCCGTTTCTCACATGCTTAGCATGGTGGGTACCAGAGGAAAGGGGGGTGAGGGTCGTAAAGGGGGTCAAGTACATGGCGATGAAAGACGACATGACTTCGGGCGGTGGGCACACAATGCAACATTGGATCACATATCATAGAAACCCATACCGTCTTATTAACCAACGTCGCCCCAATAAATTTGGTAATAAAAAAGATTAGAGCATGATAGTCAAATTCAATAATCCGATCAAGGTTGGATTATGTCAACACAAACAGATGGCATTAAGAAATCATAATCCTAGGTGGAGCAGAGCATCCACAGGTGCTTTTACGATGTAAGAGTGACAAGGGGCATTTACTCAGGGAGAGGCTGTACACTGACTTTGCGCAGCCCCAAGGTCACCTAATGACAAGCAGATAATGCAGACTCCTGTGGGAGACATCAGCCAAACGCCACCGTGCAGACACTCCAATATTTCCAGTGCTTATCACTCACTTTTAACCTTAGTGTCTCAAACTGAGATGCTACCTGTTCGTGACGTTATCCCAGTACCCCTATCCAGTCAAAATTAAACCTCCAGCATGCCACAGGTCTGATATATACCAATGTACAACATACAGCTTGTCTGAATTCCTTTTTTATACTTGACGTCTATGATAGATATTGAGAACTTCACAGATATGCTGTATGCTACCCCAGGTCTCAGCTCAAAAGCATCAGTTAGTACCAGCCCTTATCAGTAATAACATGGTACCAAGCCTGGGTCTAGGACCACACCTGGAGGACGAGGGTTAATCACTCTAACTACACAGTGAACTCATCCCTAAGGGGTCCTGCTGAATTGAGGTCTGGAGGGCCTTTTTATTAACAAATGGGTCTGTGAAGATATCTCTCCTGCCCAGGCCCTCAGACATATACAACAGGACCTCCACAGACATTGATGAATGAATGAATTCCTGAGCAAACACAAAATGGGGAAAGCTGGACGTTGTATTGGAAGGTCATGACCAGCATTGACCATCTGGGAAGAAGGAAGGGATAGAATTTTACATGAAAAGTCTAGAAGGTTCAGTTTGAAGAAAGCACAAAGGAAGAGGTCAGAAGCTATAATAGATGGAAGAATAAAAGTTGACTTTGAAATTAAATAGCCTCAAGGATCGCAAGTTTTAGTCTTTTAGTTTCATTATGTTTTAGGCAGGTCTGAGCGTCACAAAGCTAGCTTCATCCCAGTCATGTTTCCAGGAAGTCCTTGTGCCGAGCACTTCAACAAGAGCAGTGCATCCGTGTAATGGAGGTGGCTGACAAAGGCATCACCTGTGAGAGCAGGGTCTGTCCTGGCTTCGTGGGCTACGGGCATCAGCTCTGGATCTAGTAGGACAGCGAAGGCACCAACCACATCAACAGGGCATCCTGCGCAAGAGGTGGGAACGGCCCCAATGTCAGCTGGGGTCCTGGGCTCTGACTTACCTGTCGGTTTCTAGGAGCCTGGGTCAGTTGAGTGGTCTGTCCCCTGAGAGATCTGCTCAGTGCTCTGACTAAGCTGGTGCCTGGCCTGAAGGGCCTGCCACCCTGGCACCCCCTCAGTCCTTGGCACAGACCCCCCACCCTCTATACAGGTCCTCTTTCGGCCTTCTATAGAGCTTTTTGTGGGTGTGCTCCTTAGTGGACAAGGCACAGAGGGAAGTGAGCACTTTTACGCATCACCACTTTAAAAAAAAAATCAAAAAAATAAAAATAATAAAAATAAAATAAAAAAAATCAACTCTTTGTATAATAAAAGAAATTTAGAAAATAAAGTACAAAAGAGAAAACAGAAGTCACCCAGGAGAAATCATTTTCAATATTTAGCAATATTCCCTCTAAATCTTTTACAATAAAATCAATACAAAAGCACATACATCCATTCTCTATTCAGAAAACTGTTATCTCACTACATATACATTTTATTATCTTTATTCAAATACAAAGACAGTCCAATAAACAGAGTCACATTACTCAAGCTAGCTGAAATGAGAGAGAAAATCAAAACATTCAGGACATGAATTCTTTTCTGGTCCAAAGGAGCTGCTCACCAACAGAATCTAGCTCCATGGCCGCTATAAAAAGAAGGGTTTATTCTCCCATTTCAGAAGAAAAAACTGAGGGGAGGAAAGAGAAGTGACTGTCAGGTTAGCAGAGAGCCCTGAGGTTCCTACAACACATGTCTCTCTCTCTTAATCCATTCTGGTGCAAACTCACTTTCACCTGCCAGAGAGTAATCAGAACACTTCCCTATATCAGAAGATAATGAGAGAGAATATTCTAAACAAAAATATCAAAATGGCAAAGATGTAAATGGAACTTGATACTTTTTAAAGTACACTTATGTCCTTATCTTTTCCAGCATCATCAGGAGTTCCTGAATGCCAGTATTTATGACTTTTGAGAGTAACCCTGAATCCTATGAGTTCAAGTTGATCTCCAGGTTAAACTTATTGTGCATCAGTGAGAGTCCAAATGCATATCCCTCTGCTGATCTGGAGCCTCTTTCACCCAATATAAAGAAGTTAATATGTGAATAATTACATTCTGGGAAAGAGTGGTACTAATAATAATCACACCTTCAGTACATTGTGAATAAGAACTAAACTGCCAAAAATCACTACCTCAGAGAAGAAACGAGTGTTGTTCATAATTATTGCTGTTGAAAGAGAAAATTCCAGGGTGAATATCCCTATTGATTCCAACTTGTCCTTGTGAGTCACAAAGTCTTGCTCATATGAATACAGGATATTATAAGACGTAATTGAAGTTTAACATGTTGCCAACATTGTGTTGCTAATAGTTCTAGAAGTGAAGCTACCTGATCCTGTGCTTTGAGGTGATTAATGCTTAGAAATAGCAAAGACCTATAACTGTCAGTTATATTTTCACTGGCATTTTTTTGCTCAGGAAGGCTATAAACCCAGCGTGGCTCTCTATCCTAGCAAGTGGAAATCATGCATTTTATTAGAATTCCTTAACTGGCTTTCTGGTCAACAGATGGCTCATGAATTATTCATAGGTATAATATGATAAACTGTAGCAAAGCCCCTGCCCTGGTTTTATTCCCAGCCAGGAGTCTCATCTGTGCAGACAGCACCACACACTTGTCATAAGGAATGAGTAAGAATTTCTTTCAAAATCAGCATGCTTTTTGGCTGGTGTCCCCAGGACCTTGAAGGCACAGGTTTCTTTCTTGCCAAGATAACAGATTCCCTTTGCACCTTCTCCGAGATAAATTTTAGAGATGTTTCCACGTGGCTTTCTAGTTGACTTAGGATCTAAGTCACAAAGAAAGCACAGTAATCTATACTATCTGCATACACTATTATCTATATACTGTTTTATCTGTAAATTCTCCTTTACAATCCTAGACACTATAGAGAGGAGAAATTACAAATGTGGGCACATTTATTGTATCACACTGCTACTACCTGCCTAATACTCACAGTTTTTATAAAATTGCATCAAATTATAGTAAGAGTAAAGTCAGGCACTGTGCATGAGCTTCAGGTTTTCTTTGCTGATCCTAAGTAAATCTGTTGGCCATTTTCTCTGTTCTTTAAATTCTCCACCATGAGGTAGATAAAAGGGAAATGGGAGTTCAAATCGGGGTAATTCACTGATTTTCTTTTATCTCTTGGCAAGTAGGGAGGGAAAAGTGAAAACGTATGGTCACAAGGAGCATCTAGAGGAAGTGGGAGTTTTGTCTTAACTACTATCAGTATTTAGGTTACAGTGTAAATATAAATAGAGCTATTAAGATACCATGGTTATTCTGAAATAGTTCAAAATGCTTTTTGTACATCTTCCCTCTTTACTGGGATGTGAACCTCATGTCTATATTAAGAGTTAGTTAAGATAACGATGGTGGTGGTAATTATAATAATAACAATGGCATCTATTATATTAACTGTCACCTGTTGTTAAAAGTTAAGTTACATATACTATCTGCCCTCAAACTAACCTAGCCAGATAACTATGATGACTCCATTTTTAAAATGAGAAAACTGAAGCTCAGAGAAATGTCACAGTTTGTTCAAGTTCACATACCTGGAGCTGTTTATAACACGAGTGGGGGGCTTAGGGTCTCCTGTTTGCCCCTCCAGATCCACCCACACTGTGCCTATCACAGGACTGACTTGGAGGGACCAGAGCAGCACCCCTCCATTCCAGACTTTGTCTTCAGACTTCCAGTCGCCTCTCCCTCCCCTAACCCCAGACACTGGTGATGAGTATGAGTACAGGGTACTGCTACGTACCATTTGGGGCTTCCCTAGGGTCCACAGCCTTACCAATCGGCCTTTTTGTTAACCTCTCCTCAAATTATCCTAATTTGAATACACTGTTTTCTCCTGAGGTCTAAATGCACCCCTACATTTATTGCAGCATTGTTCACAGTAGCCAAGATATGAAAACAACCAAAGTGTCCTTTGATAGATGACTGGATAAAGAACATGTGGTCCATGTATACAATGGAACATGACTCGGCCATGAGAAAAGATGAAACACTGCCATTTGTGACAACATGGATGGTCCTTGAGAATAACAGGCTAAGCAAGATCAATCAGACAGAAATAGTCAGGAACCATATGACTTCACTCATGTGGGATATAAAACTAAAAGCAACAAAGGAACGAACAAGGAAAACAAAACTCCCAGACACAGACAACAGTATGGAGGGTACCAGAGGGAAGGCCATTAGAGGGGTTAGTAAAAGGTGAAGGGGGTCAAAGATATGGTGACAGAAGATGCTGTGACTTTGGGTGGTGGGCACACAATGCCATATCGTCGTCGTCGGCAGCCGTCCGTCTCGAGAGACGATGGTGTAGCTTCTTGTCTATCTGCACCGCCGAGAATGGCTGTGCAGTCCAACTCGGGAGTGACACGGTATCTGTCTCCTCCCGTGTTGAATCGACATCTTATGATGACGCTGGAGTGTCCTCTCCAGAGAAGCTGAAGCTACAGAGCCTGGGCAGGGTGATATGGAGGGTCTGCTGTTGCCCATGCAGCAGACCCCCCCTCTCTTCGCAGCTGAAGCGTCCAAGGGAAAGACGGAGTCAATACAGCTTGGCTTCAGGTGCGCCGCAGGAGTTGCCGGTGTTGACTACAACGTCAAACCGCCTTAGGGACTCCGGCTCCGGATTTTCTGTCAGGGTTTACTCCCCTAGTCTTTCCCCTGAAAAGGTATGCCGCAAGGCAGCGGAGGTTTTTTGGAGTCAGAGTTTTCCTTCTCTGATGTGCCCTGACTGGAAGATCGAACCAGCGACACTTAGCTGGCAGGCCGACGCTCAATCCACTGAGCCAAACCCGCATAGAATTGTACCCTTGAAAAACCTAAATAATCTTATTAACCAATGTCACCCCAATAAATTCAATAAAGATATAAATAAACTGCTACCTATGATATTCACTGTGACCTGCTCTGAGGACAGAGAGTCTGTGCCTTCAAGAAGCTTTATTCTCAGAAGTAGAGAAGGCGGGGGGCGGGGGGGATGCAGTAGTCCGTGTTTTCAAATACCTAGTTCCTCTAACCCCCCTTTTTGGCAATTATTGGGGAACCACTCTTATAACATTCGTGGTAAAACTCAGGGTGCTCTTCCTGGCTTTTCAGGTGTCTGGGTTTAAGCTCAGCTGTTCTGAATAATTGTTCAGCAGCAGGAACACTCTAAGCATCAGCCAAGGAAAGCCCTCTTGACTTTACTGGGCAACGCCCTTCGGAAAGGCTGGTTCTGAGGAGCTAGAGAAGCCAGGATATACTGCGGTGGGCGCCCCAGGAAGGCCTGGAACTACCCCACCACGTGCCTGCTGCCTCGGCAGCAGGACAGACAAGCTCAGGGGCATCCACCCACGTCAGTTCTCTCTAACACCCCTGCCCCCCAACCCCTAGCCAGACAGGGGTGACCTGAACCTTTACTTTCACACCGTGCATTTCATTGCAAGACCGAAGGAACAACTAATTTCAACTGGTATCAAACAAGCACAATCACGCACATGAGTTTTGCTGAATTTGACATTTTTTACATTTAAATATTGTGATGGTCCATTTTATGTGTCCATTTGGCTAGGCTATGGTTTCCAGTTATTTAAACATTAGTCTGTGTGTGATTCAAGTTCATCATCAGTTGACGTTAGTGAGGGAGATTATTTTAGATCATTTGGGTGGGCTTGCTTCAATCAGTTGAAATGCTTTCAGAGGAGAACTGAGGCTTCCGTGAGAAAGAAGTTCTGCCTGTAGACATCAGCTGCAGCTCATGCATGAGGGTCCAGCCTGCTCTTGGCAATGGCCTGCCCTGTGGATTGTTTACTTGCCCCTCCAGCTCCCACAACCATGCCAGCCAGTTCTGTGCAACAAATCTCAATCCATATCCCCTGCGGGTTCTGTTTCTTTGGTTGACCCCAAATGACACAAATATCTAGTAGGAAGACCAAACAGTTGAGATTTCAAAAATATTCTTTATTGCTATAATTAAGAAAACTAAAGCTGCACTGATTTGGGGCAGGGGAAGAAGACAGTAGCAAATCATTAAGTAGTTCCTAAAGTAAGAACTCAGTTTAAATTGAGAGAAATCACATTTAGTTTCTATAAAATGCTGTTTTCTTCTTTAGTGCAATTCAGAATTACACAGCATCCAGAAAATGGCTGTAAGGAATGTATAAGAAATCATCCAAATAAGTTCACCTGGAGGCTTCTGGGATCCACAAATACGTACATAAAGAAAGTTAAATCCAATCGGGACATACTGCAAATCAATTCAATGGAACAAAATTTAATTTAATATGTAACATGTCCACTTAAGGGATCTACGGGAAGACATGAAACAAATTATAAAGAATTGTTGCTAACTTTATACTGGTACATAAAAACTTTTATTAAATTGTTATCCCATGCCTCAGACGTCATTGCAAAGATGAATTTTATTATAAGTTTATGTAAAGTCTATAGTGACTTAAAAGATATAGTATTAAAACATTATGAGTTTCTAAACTGACTTTTTATTATTCCATATAGTAAGTACACCTATCCTTTTTCCTCTAAAACGAGAAAATGTCTGTATAAAAATGACCCAAGATATTTATTCTTGCTGTGATTCTCTAAGCAGTATATGTAATTAATTCTACCTTCTTCTTGAAACAGTTTCATGACAACTTCTTAAAAGCCCAGGAGCTCTTCTGAATGGTCTTTACCTGCAGGCTGACCCTGAAGTAAGTTTCATCCACAGCACCACAGTCAGGCATCTGAGTGATCTTGTCAATAGTTGAACATCCAAACAAGACTTTGCCATGAGCAAAAGTCAACCTTCCCCCAGTTCTTAAAGAGGGCAGACAAAGGCCTTCAATGGATGTTAAGAACGTATCTATAACAACTTAATAGCTAATAGAAAAGGCTCTTAGAGAACAGAGAGGTTTTTTATTTTCACTTTCAGGCTAGAATAATACAGTCACCAGGAGCCCCATACTGCAGCCTCTTTCTTCAATGGTCACTGAATAATATTTCATTGTCCTTTCATTTGGAATTGATGCTAGAAATTTCTTACCTGCTGTACGACCGTGTACACCACTAAAAAAACTCTTTATACTGTTTAAAATATTTTGCAAACAGTTTTGACAAAGCTTTTTTCTGAAGTGAAAGTAACAGAATAGAACCCAAGTTGCTCTGAATGGCGATTAAGAGCTGGAAGTCCATCAGGAGCAAGAAGCCAGAGAAGGATGAAAATACTTGGCCATTCCGAGCACACCAGGTGGCACTCTCGGGTGGAATGTCAGGCCCTGACACAAGAGAGCAATTTAAACTCAGAGCTAAAGAGAAAATCTGAAAGAACAAGAATGGCTCAGCACCACATACTGCACTGGATAGAACACAGGATATGGAAGACAGTAAACTTTTAAAATAAACAATGGCATGTAATTGCTGAGACCTAATCCTTGCAGACCTAGTCCTAGGTTTATACTCTAGACACCTAAAGTAACTGATGTTGAAGGTGTAACCTTCTACCACATAACATGAATATTGGTAAAGTAAGCAGTCAACACTAAGCCACTGAGCCAGATCACATGGAAAAATATTGCCTTTACTTTTAATACAGATAAGTAATTTGTAGAAATAGAAATAGACACATAGTCATATATATATTCAACTTCCTCTGATATCTTTGATTCTAGGACTAAGCTTGAAGATTCTTTTTAAGCTTTTAATTTCCATTACCCTGATGACTAACGATGTTGAGCACTTTTTCAAAGGCTTGCTGGATACTTGCATATCTTTCTTTATGAAATTTCTATTCAAGTGTTTCACCAATTTTTTATAGAAGTGACTTTTTATTATTAATTTGGAGTGTTTCATATACTTAAGATACATGTCCTTTGTCAGATACATATAGAGAAAGCAAATATTTCCTCCAGTCTGTAACTTCTCTGTTCATTTTCAAGTTCATTGATCTTTTCTTCTCCAGTATCTAATGTGTTGTTAAACTCCTCCAATAAATTTCTTTCTTAAAATATCATCATTTTCAGATCTAGAATTTCCATTTGATTTCTTTTTATAGTTCCATGTCTTTTCTGAGATTCCCCATCTGTTTGGTCATTGTTTTAAAGCCCTTGTGTCCTACTTTTGACATGTCTGTGATTTTGGATGTATCTAATGACCTGTATTTCCTTTGATATGCACATCATGTATGTCTGCTTCTTGCTTATCTAGTAATATTTGTTTGGATAAGGATGCCAAGTTGTTAAAGAGCATAGACTTTGTTGTCTTCTTTTCTAAGCTTTAAGGTTTTAATGTGATCATATTTTCATTCAAGATGCTCAATAAAAGGGCTGAATGAATAAGTGAATACATGAATGCACGCATACATGAATAAATAAGGTGAAAGATGGATGGATGGATGGGTGGGTGGATGGGTGGATGAATGAGTGGATGACCAGGTAGGCTTAATTGAAAATAAAGTGAAAGTTTCCCCACTTTTAACACTCTGTCCATAGGTCATTCCTCACACCATCAATTCCCTACCTGGACCTCCCCCAACCCCCGCTGCCAGGGAGCAGGGAAGAAGGGATGGCACATCTGTTACATCAAGTAAGATTGCCCATTTTTCAGATAAGAAGACTGATGTTCTGAAAAGTGACATGTCCAAGGCACTAGCCACTCAGGAAGTGCTGAAGCTGGATTCAAATCCAGGCCTTTTCTAACACAAACTATGTATTTTTTTTCTGCTTCCATTTCTACTACATCTAGATGATATGAGGCTCCTCTTACACATGAGTTTATGTAATTATTTGTACATCATCATATTAATTTACCATTGCTTTGTTTTATGCATATGTTCTTTCATAAGACTGAGGTATAACTTTATAATATAAAAGTAAGTTGAAAAATCAATCACCCATAATTCTCCCACTCTGACATGGAAATCATTTCCAAGTCAAGTAATTTTGGGCTTCAATACCCAGCACGTTGCCCAGAAATGGTCTGTGTTCCTACACAGTAATTCTAAGTCATGCTCACCGTCAACAGTTCAGGGTCTAAAACATGAAGCCCTGATTCCCCAAGGCTTAGGGATGCCCTTGGCTCTTCACCCCAACCACTGGAATGTCTGGGTGGGGGAAGCTCTGGACCAGTGTCTTTAGAGCTAACTGCACCAGAGCCCTTGATCCCACCCCTTCTGGAGCACAATTGAGGCCCTTCTTAGAGGAGATGTGGATCTCTCGGGACAAGCAAACAGCACCCTGTCACCCACAGAGAATTTCTACATTAGAATGGACTTTACAGGCGCTCCATTTCCATCCCTTCACTGGATGCATGAAGAAAGCTCTGAGTCAGAGAATATATAACCCACAGTGCTTCTGGGTTCTTGCCCATCTCCAAACTGTTTTCCAACAGACTGACAAGCAAGTTCACTCCTTTTCGTTGACTGTCAGATCCTTAGACAAGGAAAATGCAGAGCTGCACAGCAACAACAAGTTCAGGAGCTTAGACACAATAATTGCGAATATTTGGGAGGGATTATTGTGTGTCACGTAATGCCTAAACTTCTTATGTGCATTATTACAGCCATCTCACAAATGGGGCAAACTGAGCCTCTGAGGAATTGTTACTTGTTTAAGGTCATATGGCTACAAAAAATAAAGGTAGATCTGCAATTTGAAGCCAAATGAAGTAGGGGAGACCATGCTATGCTAGACTCTGTGTAACCAGCCGTGTGAAATCTTTTGAGAAAGTCCACTCATCTTCAGGAAATATAACTGCATAGTAATAATTTTAACCCTGCTACTCCATCCATGCAACCAGCCTCCAAATGCCCTGGTGCCCTGAGCCTGCCTGAACCACTTGCCTTTCATTCTTTTTAATTCCCCACTAATGCTCCTACTGCCAGACAGGTGGCTGACTGAGAGGACGATAAATCGATATCTCACAGCAGAATAGAAAAATGTGCCTTGCTGAGGTAGCTAATTACAGAACTAGACCTGATGGAATAGAACTAAAGGTGCTGTTATGTGGCCCTCTGACATCAGATACCTCAACTAGCAATGGAAAACTGAGTTCAAAATCCAAATCTGGAAATGTTCAGAGAGTGAGGCCAGGAAATGAGAGTGTTGTGGCTGATCCTGTCCTGCAAAGCCAGTGCCTCAACCATCCAGATCCAACACCTTCCTTTCCTGCTTGGATTCCCAGAGCCCCAGGGGAAAATGGGCTTTGAGGGACAGGGCTCCCCAATGATTCACTCTAGAGCAATTAATGACAGTCGATCTCTTCTTGTTTCTGAGCTATTTCCCTCGCCTCGCTCTTCTAGTTGAATTGCAGTTACATCAGCAAGCCACGTCCACTCCTTTCTGGACTAAGATAGGGGTGTAAGTGAATAGAGTCAATATCGTCAGGGAAACGTGTGTGGGTCCCGGGGCTCCTTGGGTCTCCCACTGCCACTCCTCTCCACTGAGAAGCGCTTAACTTCTCCAGGAAAAAAACTACAAGAAACATTGCCTGGAAAACAAAATGTGTGGGACACATAATCCTTGAGTGCAACCCTGGACACAATGTTCTAAGAAACATGTTTTTTAAAAGCTAGACTTCCTTCCAGAATTCAACTTGCACGGGTCTGCCAGATAAACATTCTGGATTCAAACAGTAGTTAGGGAAACGTGTGCATGGTTAGATTTGAACGAGAAGAGGAAACTGCTGTAGTTGAGAGATTGCAAAGTGCCGTTCCACTTAGCGTGACATTAAAAGCACAGCAACCATCAAAGTGACACTTCTCCTCGCCATGAGGTTCCTGCCTGCACAGCATACCCCTCATGAGGGGGGAGGGCGTCGCTTTTCAGAAGGAAGATCCAGTGTACAACTTGCTTCCTAAAAAATGCGATTGTTTAAAACCAGCGCTGACTAAGGCGGCTTATGTAAGCCCCCGCTTAAGGCGGTGTCTGCCTCTGTCCTGATCAGCAACCTGTGATGGGGAAGCCAACACACAGCGCCCCCGAACACTCAACTCCTTTACGTGGTGGCTTTGCCAAGAAAAAACACACAACCAGTGTCCAGGCAGGGGCAAAAGTAAGTTTACAATTGGGAGTCCGCAAAACACAGAGTTTATTCTTTTGAGTTAATAAAGCTATTGTAATTATCATAACCTACACGTGTTTTTCCATTAGCACAGCTGTAAAACCACTTCTGCCCAGGCTGTGGGTGGTGCCAGTAGCATTAAACTGATACCTGAGCTAGTCCTGTTCGTCCAACTGTAGGTGCAATGCTGTCTTTATGTAACATTGTTCCTCTGCAACGCTGTATGGGTTTTTTTAAATTCCATTTGGTGGATGAGGAAAAAAGAGCAAGTCAACCTGTTAATGAACTACAGATGCTATGATTAGGGAAATAGGAAAAAAGTACAATCTTATCGTTGTAAGCAACAACAGTTTACTGCTGTTATTAAACTTTGCTTCCCGAAGTACAATTAAATCATTACTTTATTAATTGGGCTCATGTTTTTTACAAGAGGGTCTCGGGAGTGAACGCTCAGTGAGGACTGATGCCCACTTTTGATGTGATGGCCATTTGGGAGCAAGGTAGTGAGGGGCAGACGAGAAACATACATAGACTGAACCGCGGTCATAATGTGGGACTTAGTGGGGTTTGCTTTTCACTTACTTCTAAGACCCAAATCCTCTGATTCTCTGATGTTCCCTGGGCCAGCGATGGGGGACTGGAACAGCAAGTCACTGTCACATCTACTGCTGGTCCCATTTGTTACCAGAAATAATGCCAAGATCAGGAGAACAGCCTGTTTTGGGACTGGGAATGGGAGGTTGTGGAGGCACAGGAAGCTGACACCTGTTCCTGCTTGGTCCCCTGTCCCCAATAGTCTTTTTTCCCATCTTTTTTATACCTGCTGTCATGAGTGCTCCATTCAGCCTACCCACCTTGGTGGACTAAGAAAGATATGGTAAGATTTTTTTTAATTGCCAAAAATAGCTGTTTCCAGACTCTGGAAATGGACCAAAGACACTTAGCAAATTAGAAGCATTTATTCAAATAAAACTGTTGACCCTCAGGCAAGAACAGTGGGAGTCTGTTTGTTTTAACTGGGGGTTGCTCCCTCTGCCCTCCTCTCCGGCACACTCCCTCACACACCTGCCAGCTGGTAGTTCAATCAGGGGAAGTCAAGCCACAGAAATCCGCAGTCTCGCTGCTCAAGGAAGGCCATTGGAATCGGGGAGGAGCACAGCAACACTTTCTGCCACTGGGCATTGTTCAAAAAACAGCAATCCCAGAAGCACAAACTAAAGATGGAAGAATGAACTTCTTTTTCGACAAATATATACTAAAGATAAAAGAACATAAAAATAAATGGCAGGGATCTATAAGAACATATACAGAAAAGCTCGTGACGAGCTAAAACACTAAAAATAAATCATGTCTGAAATTATGTTCCGGGGCAATAGAAGTAAGAAACAGAGCGATATTGCTAGGGGCAGATGGTATCATGCTAGTTAACAGATGCTAGTGGGAAATTCAGAACTCTTCAACATTTTTTCTTCCATCTTCTCCACCGAAGGGACTATTTTCCAGTTAAAATAAGAAACTGGAACCCAAGACAAGAGATAAAATTAGTTCAAACAAAAGAGCACACAGGTGGCCTTATACTGACTTTCATTTGGCCCACCTGAGCCAAATCACATCCTAGGGCCCCGGAAGAACTTGGAATTGTGATTACAAACCACTGTCAATAGTCTCTAAGGACAGGCACCAAGAGCTTTGATTCACATCAACAGTGATCCACTTTTCAAAAGAGAAGAGAAGAAAGTAGAGTCTGTTTAAATAGAGAGCTTGAAATCAATGCCTGATACAAATTCCAGACAGGCAATTAATGAAACAGGTGGCTAATGAGCGCTTGGGAAAAGAAGCTGATTCTGAGGAGTTAGGAATCACTAACTAAAACGTGTGGCATTTAGTCAAAGACAAATACCATATGATTTCACTTATATATGGAATCTAATGAACACACGGAACTAACAACAAACTAGAGACAGAGTCACAGATGGAGAGCAGGCTGACAGCTCTTGGGGGAGGTGAGGGAGTGGGGGTATCAAGCAAAAAGGGACAAGGACTCATGGGCACGGACAACAGTGTGGTGATTGCAGGGGGGAGGGGGTATAAGGGGGTTAAATGGTCATGGAAAAAAATACAATAAAAATAAATAAAATACGAGGCCAAAAAAGTAAAAATAAATAAGTAAATAAGTAAAGTGTGTGGCATTTTATATCGCTAAGGTTTTTCAGATATAACATATCTTTTAGTCCTCACAACACCTCCGTGAGTTATATGCTGCTGTTGCCATGATACAGATGAAGAAATTTAGGTTTCTAAACATTGAGGTATGTCCAAAGTCACACAGAGTGACTGCTACAACTCAAAATCAATTCATGGTGAACTAATTTCATTTTTGATAGAACGAAGGATCGTCATAAATATACAGGGGTGGGCAAAAGTAGATTTGCAGTTGTAATACAAACAAATCATACAAGAATTAATATGTAATAATACAAGAATGAACCCTGTATTTCACGTACTCATAACTATAAACCTACTTTTGCCCACCCCTGTATCATAAGTCAATTTCAACACATTTGACTAAGTTACTTTTAATATGTTTTTAGACAAGATAGAATCTGTGAGCTAGAAAATGGGATGGAAAAGGAAACTCGTCTTCTTTTGAATGTCTCAAAGCATCTCATATTCACCTCATCTAAAGCAAATGCATGAACTTCTTGCCCTCACAGCTGGCTCTCTTTAAGTATCCCTTATCTCAGTGAACATATCGTGTGCACCCCAGAAATAAGATACTCTGGAAATGCTTTCTCCATGATTTCATGTTCAATCTATTGCCAAAGCCTACCAATTTTATTCTGAAATAGCTCTCAGCACATTTAAGGTATTATTCCATTGCTGTTGACAATCAAGTGTCAGTCTGGCTGTTACTCCTCTGAAATACACCTCTTAATCTCTGGCTGCTTTTGAGATCTTCTCTTTGTCTTTGATGTTCTCCCCCTTCACTAAGATGAGTCCAGGTATAGATTTATTTATCCTGCTTGGAAATT
This sequence comes from Furipterus horrens, assembly GCF_987537825.1. NCBI lineage: Eukaryota > Metazoa > Chordata > Mammalia > Chiroptera > Furipteridae > Furipterus > Furipterus horrens. The sequence goes on along the minus strand of NW_028327177.1, from coordinate 134,980,857 downwards.
GTGGGCTTCATGAAAATCCTGATTGGAGTCTTTCATCAATTCTTGGAAAATTTCCAGCGAATCTCTCTCCAAATATTGTCTCTATCCTATTCTTTCTCTCTTTTGCCTTCTGGAACTCTCGGTGAGCCCTCCTCACTCCACCCTCCCTTTGACTCTTAACCTCTCATATTTTCATTTCTGTTTCTCTCTGTTGCCTTCTAGACTTAAACATTGCATTTTACAGTATATTGATTCTCTTTTCAGCTGTGTTTAACTTGCTTTGTAATACATTGGTTGGGGTTTTAATATAAATCATTATGTACTTTATCCCAATAAGTTCTTTTCATCTTTCAATTTTTGTTCTTTATTCATATTTTGATATTTGCCTGACTTCTTTATACTCTGTACTGTTAATTCTTGTGTCTACATGTTTTACAGACCCAGCTCTGTTTCCCCTGGTTTATATCACCTTGTTTCCTTAAGTGATTCATGATTTTAAACTATTTACTGCTCATATTAAAACTTTTTCTGCAGAAATTTGTTAAATCCTAGCATGATGGTAGGCTCCTCCAGAAAGAATTTGTATTGGCCTCTTTTAGGCATCTGGGAGCAGTACCAGTCTGGGGCCCCTTTACATACTCATCTTTGGGGGTATGGATGTCACACAGGTAATTAAAACTTGGGCAGCAAATACAAAGATGTTACCTTATGGTTAGAAATTCTTTAGGGAGATCAGAGAAGACCTTTTTTCACTTTCCTCTTAGGTCCTAGATTGTTAACAGACTATATTTTCTGCAATTTGATGGAGGGGTGGGGGCTGGTTCTAATGCATTCTTACCTAGAGAATCTAAACTTCGGGTCTAAGCTTTATTGGATGCCCTATATCGAAAGCACCCCTGCCATGGTCTTCTGTCTCCTGGGCTATAGAACTACCTTGCCTTTTAAGAAGTTGTCATTTGACATATTTTTAGGTTATTTCAAGATAAGTGATCTATTCAGATAATGTATCACATTTTTAGTTCATTTTATCACTCCCAAATTTATATTTTTCTTTAAAATAATTCATTATATCGAGGGTTTTTTTTTTTTTAACATTTCATTGTAGAGAACAATTTAGAACATGATTCTCTGGCTTCACATTAGTGTCACCGGGCAATTCTGAAAAATCGTGATGCCTAGGCCAGTGAAGTAAGAATCTTCCGTGCCAAACCCCTCTTGCATTTCTAATCTCTCTGGTTTTGCCTCCTGCTTTCAGCCAGAGGAAACTCTACTTTTATAGGGCTCATGGGATTTGGTCAGGCCCATCCGGTAAGTTCCTTTTCTCACAGTGGGCTGTTCTGCATTACACAACGTCCCCACCATGAGAGACACACGCAGGGTGATACCCCAGCACAGGGTTTCCAATGGGATGAAACCTGGAGGGACAGCTTAAAAGTCTGCCAACCATGATGTTCATTTCTTTTTTATTTTTTTATTTTTTCCATCTTACTTTGTTTAGGTGGATCTCTAGTAATTAACACCGACTTCGCTTTTTTTAAATTAAATTTGAGGGTCTTTATTTTTTAATAAATGAGTTTAACGAATTCACATGAACTGGGATAATAAATTTGATCATCTTGTGTCATTTTATGTTGTGCTTTCTCATTGCTCCCTTGCCTCTCCTACCACCCCAACATCTTCTCCTCTGGGGACAAGGCTTCCCTGGATCGTTTTGCTCTTTCTCTGGTAATCCAAAGGCAATATGTAGTCTTTTAAATTTTGAAAGCAATTATCTGCACATTTTAAACAATTTAATCATTTTCTCTATCACTGTAAAGAATAAAACAGCACCTAAAGATACACCTATGTAATCAACCCTCTTCTTATCCCCCACCAATAGGATTGGGGCCTTTCTAAGTCAGATTACTATTGCTTTTTATAGTTTCTTCTCTTAATTATTTTGATGCCATATTAAGTTTTACAATCATAAGAACTATTATTTAACACTAACCCCAATTTTAAAGGTTTAATTATGTCCCATCTATTTTATACTCATTTTCCTTTCATTTGAGGTCTCTCTTTTGACTAAATTTTTAATTGACTCAGGAATTCTGGTAATTCTGAGTTCTAAAATGTTTGAGAAGTCCTTTGGGTTGAAGACTGGAAGGTACTCTTTGCTTCTGGCTTGCTGATACAACCCCTATTACAGTACATTGGCAGGCCTTCGGAATGAGATTAAATGCATGGGCATAATTGTGATTTCTTGGGTCAAAGATATATTTGTAAGATAAGCAAATAAAACATGAACACATCTGGCATCCCTGACAAGCTGTGGACCTCACGCGCATCCTTGAATTTCTCTGAGCTGCCCTTCCTCAGGGGCAAAATCAACCAAACTACCCTGGAGACTCTTCCAGTCAAGACTTGTTAAAGCTAACAAAAATACCCCATAAGAGGAAGAGAACTAAGTTCCAGCAAAATATTTATAAACTCTACTTTGTTAAATGTGTTAAAAGTTCAGGGTCACACAGTGATGGACAGTAAATATAAAAATGAGTACCTCTCTCTTCCCATTTAAAAGAAAAAGTAGACACAAACAATACCTCTTCCAAATATATGTACAATAGCATTATTTTAAAGTCTAGGGAGAAGGAAATAAACTTTTGCTGAACCCTTTGTACTTATCCAACACACAAGCATGTGAGACACTTATGAATGCTTTTCTAGGCTCCATTTACAAGTGATTCGGCTAGGTTTTATGACATGGTTCAAATTTTAAAAGTACAGGAAAGTTTATAATGAAAGCCCCCACCCCCTCAGTTCTATCCTTTAGCTGCTTGGTTCCTCTCCACCCCCCATCAAAGTTAGTGTTTCACATGCATTCTTCCAGATATTTCATACATATATGGAATTTCTCTCCCTTCCTCCTCCTGCTTCTCTCACTGCACTTTTAATTTTTTGTCCCTTTTTTTAAAATATAAAATTGTGTCACCCCATTGTCCTGAACCTTACTTTTTTGTAACATATCTTGGAGTTCTTCATACATCAGTACGGAGTGCTTCGTCATTCTTTTTCATAACATAGCATTCCATTGTCCAGGTGGGCTATAGCTTATTTTCCCAATAACTTACTTTTCCGATAACTTATTGATGTATATTTTAAACAAGGTCACAATTATAACCTCAAACACATTTCATTTCAAATTGGTAGGTAATTCTTAGAGATAATGAAGTTGCTGTTATAGGCCGCAACTATTTTAATAGTTATTAGCCACATTGCTCTCCATAAAGGAAATAATTTACTCTCACCCACGAACATATGAGCGTAGCCCACCACAGCATGTTTAAAAGTTCCAAAGCACACTACATGGTCCTTTCAAATTCCTGTCCCCAATTTCTTTTTTGTATGGTTTTGCAGGGTTGTTTGGGATGGGAGTGTAAACAGTCAGATGGGCCCTGGTTCATGCTCTAACCAATCCTGGTTCCTTTGTCTTTTCCCTAAGATGCAGAACATACGCTATTACTATGAAGCTTCACAAATTAAGGACATCCTGAAACAATCAGGGTCTAGAGTCCATTAAACTTGAGTGTCTCTACAACGCCCACCTAAATGCTAACCTGCCCCATAGCAGCAGAGAGCTAGTGAACTCTCGGTCCTATCAATCAATGTCTAATGAGAATTGATTAAACAGTCTCCAGGGACTTTATCTGACTGCTGATAAAAGAAATCCCATTGACACTTTCCTCTGCTGCCTAGAGATTAAATAAGGTTTACGGTGATTAAGCACCAAAAAAATTCATTAGGAGGTAATTCCAAGGGAATGTACTGATCTCATAGGGAGGTGATCCTCTGTTGGATAACGTAGCAAAAGGGTTATCCAATGCCAAGGACCAGGCAGAGGCCCTGCAACACACAGAGCCATGCTGCCCCAGGCCCCCCCACCCCCTGGGGCCAGCCATCCTCAGCTGAGAGCATTCCCCAGGCGCTGAAGGGACTCTCACCCCCACTTCAAGCCTAAGGACCGGCTCTGAAAACAGGACCCCTGCTTGGCCAAAAGGACACAAAACAACAGTGACGTGTCTACCACTTTCTTTTCCTCACCGGACAGGGCCACATAAAGCTTTAATATTAAATTGCAGGGTAGATTTTTAAGAATGCAAAACAAATAGAAGGTTGTCATAAATGATGGTCAGCGAGCAGAGCAATTTATGCCCGTCAGTTTAACGAGATTTAGCTCCTCATCGTACTCAAGGAGAGCCTACAGAACACAAGACTCGGAGTCACCTGAGCTAAAAGTGTGCGCGTATGAACATTTCATCGTCTTGTTCACGGAGCTGTTCCACAGCAAACAAGTGTCTCATTTAATTTTCAAAAAAGTCATTTATCTTTATGAACTAAATTATTATGTCTTGAAAACAAGGGAAAAGTTCGACCTAAATGGTTGATTCTAATTCCTAGGAGGTAGGTAACACACCAAGGTTTCAGCAGGGTTCATATAACATTTTCATTCTGGCACGGTGTAAAGAGCTCATTGTTTCTGGTTAGCGGTGGCCCCTTTCTGCCTTCCGTGCCTGACACACAATGCTCAGGGTGGTCACTTAACATATAAGCGTCTAATCACTGGGTTATACACCTGAAACTAACATAATATCATATGTCTCCTGTAATGGAAAAGTAAAAACTTATTTTTAAAAGAACTGCAGTGACATGACTTTCTCTTGTTACCCTGACCTGCACTTAAGATACATGTCCTATTCTGAATGCACAGAGGGGTACAAAGCCCACGGGGCTGCTAACATCGCTACGTGGTACGTGGAACTCAGCTCTGTTTGCTTAATCAATGAATCAACAGGGCCCTTGCCATAAAGGACTCAACACAGGGTGTGTTCACTTGGACGCTGCCCACGAGTTTCAGGAGCAGACATAAAATGTTCCACCAGTGAGCACACACTGGGAGGTAGCTGGCACGACCCTCTGGGAACCAACTCAGACGTGTGTCTCTGGAGCCTGGGAAAGTTTCATTTCACACATTTAAGCCAGTCATCCTATTTTTTGGAATGAAGTTTAAGGAAGCAAGACTGGAGAAGATGACAAATTTCATGCTATACAAGGATGTTCATTGCAGCGTTCTTTATGTTATAAGCATCACAAATAACCCAAATACCCAATAATCAGGGAATGGTTATATTAAGATGCATTCATATGATATCATGTGATGCAATGTGATATGGTTTATGATATGACATTACAACATAATATAATATAGTCATATCTTAATGTAATATTAAGTGGGGGAACACTGCACAGAATGCCAATTTGCTTTTTAAAAATCTGTCTACTGTATATACACATGCACACACATTTTATAGAGACTACATTTCCCCCATCATGGCACTTCTCACACTGAACTGCGAAAGTATTCACCTGCTTTGTCTTCACTGCCTCTCGTATACGTCCCAAAGCACACACACACAGTGATCCCTGGCTAGTTAGTAGGTTATGTGGGGGCAGAATCTTGTCTGTCTTGCTCATGAACGTCTCCCCAGAGCACAGCGCTGCATACCACACAGCTCAATAACTACCATTAAGGGTAGTAACTGGTTATAAAGGCTAAAAACCTAGAGGGCACCTTACCACTGTTTTTATAATGGTTATTTCTAAGGTGTTGTAAGTAGGTGCAATTTTTATTCTCTTTAAACTTCTATATGTTTTTCATTGTTTTCTACTTGTTGCATGTTTATAATCAGAAAGCGTTTCTAAAGAAATAAATTTTAATAAATAAAATAATACCCATTTGCTTTCTAACAGATTTTTATTCCATTGTTTGGTTGGAGAAATACGTAAATGTACACAATGAATACCGTCTCACTGTCCATCAAAGCAGAGTGGAACATTTTAGCACGTGCCGTTAAAAAAAATGATGAATTTTCTATCTGTCAAGACAAGTAAAGAAGTTGGGGCTAATAATCTGTAAACACGGTAGAAAATAAATCACCACTGAAAAGAGAACAAAGCCAAGAACATGTTCTCATTGTTAGCAAAAGATCTAATACAACATTCAAAATTCTTTTACTATAGTATCTGCCTAAAAACAAAGAGAGCTGTGTTTTGAACAATACAATTCAGTAATCCTTTGGGAAATAAAGGTCAGCAGCATGTTTCTACAACACTGCCTTTTCCTTCTCTGCATCCTTACCTACCTTACAAAGGACACTTGGAAGTTTCAAATTTTAACTAGAACCTTACAACTTTTTATTTAAACGCTAGCATATGTTCATCATAAAAATTTTGCAGATACAATAAAGGAAAACAATTTATAATATCCTCACCAAAAAATAATCAATGATATTATTCTCTGTAGTCCCATGACGATTTATGTATATATGATTCAACTCTGTTAAAAAATACACATATAAGAATGAGGAGAATACAACAAGGATGCCAGCCTGTTAAAACAAGCACGCCATTGTCTGGGGACAGACAACTGACCTGGAGTCTTCACGATCCTTCCCCACGTGGGAAGGCCACCCTCCCCTCTACACCCCCACTCTTATTAGGGATTTCTGGACCCAAGGGAAGGTAGGACAACGACCATGTCCAGCTTGAAGCAGCTAGAGGAGCTTGAGACCTTCGCCCATTGTCCTTTATAAGATTATAAAGGGTTTTAATATCTGAGAGGGAGGGATTGTATTTTATTGTTAAAATAATTAATCATTTATTTATCAAAAAAGAAGAAGAAGAAGAATATATGAAAGGGTGAAGTGGGAGAGCTTATATGTATGAACCATGGGCACGGACTTGGGGGGGGGAGTGCTGGGGGGGGCTGGGTGGAGGGGAGTAAAGGGGAAAAAATTGGAACTATTGTAACAATATAATCAATAAAATATACTTAAAAAATACACATATAAAAATCTGTACTTTAAGATATATTTTAATGACTATTTAATATCTCTCTATTATTATACATAGTTTACTTCCCAATTCTTTAGTAATCCGATCTATCTTATTGGGGGGGCGGCTAATGAGAATTAGGATAAATAAACTGGTAAATAACATGCATATATATGTGGGCAGAGTCAGTTTGAGTGTATATGTTTTTATTTATGCACATATACATACCTATTGATACATATATAGAGATTATGTTATCCTTAATTATACATCCAAAAGAGGCCTTATTTTATTAATATGGACTTATTCCCTCATTGCAACATGGACTGTGAGATGTTATTCATTTCATCATATTACCCAGCCATTAATCTTTACACTATAGTTGTGTGATTTTTTAAATTTATTTGTTTGTTTATTTGTTTATTTATTTTTAGAGAGAGGGGGAAGGAGAAAGAGAAGGAGAGAAACATTGTTGTGTGGTTGCCTCTCACTCGCGCCTCTAACTGGGGACCTGACGTGCAACCTGGTAATGTGCCCTGACTGGGAATCGAACCAGCAGCACTTGGCTCGCAGGCCAACACTCAATCCACTGAGCCACAGCAGCCAGGGCTTGGTTGTGTGATTTTTAAGCATAATAAATTCCCCACATACTCAAAATGGTTATAATTCTAAGTTATTTTTCCCAAGTATAGGCAGAAAAACATAAAAATATATATTTTTAAGAAATTTGAATTTTTTTCTTTACAAAACTAATATAAGCAATTTGCAAAAATTCTCCAAAATACAAGAAATCATAAACCTAAGAAATCACTATTAGCCTTTTTTCCTTTTTTTTAATTTAAGTATAGTTTGTATATAATATTATATTAGTTATATTAGTTTCAGGTGTACATACCAATTTGCCATTTTTATGTCACCATGCAGTTATCATAACATCGGTGACTTTATTCCCCTTCACTTTTTTTCACCTATCCTCCATCTCCCTGCCCTTTGGCACATGAAAAGACGCTTAACATCACTTATCACCAGGAAAATGCGAATCAACACCACAATGAAGTACCACCTTACACTAATCAGAAGGGCAATTATCAAAAAGTCAACAAATAATAGGTGTTGGTGGGAATGTGGAGAAAAGGGAATCCCTGAAGCTTTGGCTTTTTCTTTCTACTTTACACACACATGTTCAGGTACATGTGTTTGTTTTATTAGAGGCAATTTCAGCGATCATAACATTTTACAGATTGCTTTATTTTTTTTTTACTGCTCCTTGCCCATTTCCCCATGTAGCTACATATGCCATGAGCATCTGCAGGGAGGACTGGATTGTGCTAAAATGGTCCCCGCTCTGGCTGTTTCCCTGCTGGAAGGCTCTGCTGTGAGCTGGCTGCTCTTTTCCCTCCCATCTGATGGGACCCCTCTTTTCCCTCAGAGGTCGGCCAGAGAAGACAAAGAGATGAACCCAAAGAAAGCCGATTTTGTGGCTTGTAAAGAAATTCAGTTACAGGATTTCAATTTGAAATCTGAAGCCAAAGTGAGATTTTGAGGCAGCCTGCCGCTTTCCCAGGTCCAGAAATTACCTTCGTAAACTGGCTCAACAACTGAATGGCTGACCTATGAGATTTTGTTAAAATAGTTGACACGAGGTCTCCCAGAGGTTGACTGAGCTACCAGTGCCGTGGTTGCCCAGGGCTGACCAACGTCGGTCCTCACTTAGGAAATGAGGCATCTCCTAGGAGGGAGGCTAATATGCTGGGAAGGACACAGACCCTGGAGCTCAGCTGCGAGGGTTCAAACCCCAGCTTTGCCACCTGGGAGCAACAGGACGATGAGCACCTGTCTGTGCCTCCGCTTTCTGATCTGTTACATCAGTCCCCATTGGTCACCAGAAAAGCTACTATTCAGACAGAAAACACCAAGTTTGGGTGAAGCAAGGGGACAAGCAGACCTCTCATAGGCTGCAGGTGAGAGTATAAACTGATACACCTGCTTAGGAAAACTATTTGGCAATATCTGCTCTAGCTAACACATGCATGTTTATGACCCAGAAATCCCACTCCTCAGTACACACGTAACAGAAATGTAGCCACGTGGTTACCTCAAGGCATAGCAGAAGTATCTGTAATAGGCCCAAACTAGAAGCTACCCTGGTGGCGATATAGATAGTCTGATGGATCAATACATTAAATATTATCGAGCAAGAACAATAAACAATCTACAATTCCATGTAACATGTGGATAAACCTCAAAAACAACCTTGAACAAAAGAAGCCAAACTCACAAGAGGATATGTATACTGTATGAGTCACCTTGTTCAAAATTAGGCAACATTGGTCATGCCACTGACGTCCAGATTGGCCTTGTCCTTAAGGGCTAGTGACAAGAAGAGGGCACAGAGTGGCTTCTTGGATCGGATCATGCCCTGCTTCTTGATCTGGATGCCAGTTACACACGTGTGTTCAGTTTCAAGGCAGGCGCCAAGTCTCCCTGTTTCTCCGGGGCTTGGAGACCACAGCTGAGCCACAGCTGGCTGGCAACTGCTTCTCCAGGCAGTCGTCCTCAATTCTTTCCTCTTCTTCATTTGAATCCCATTCTCTCTCTCCCTTTACAATTCTACCTATGACTTAATTCATTACAGTTCTGAATTATTCCTCTTTCTCTCCCCAAAGCTCATTTCTATTACATATGTAAAATGAGGTTAATTCTCCCCCTGTTATAATTCAGGGAAACGAAAAGCTCTCCTAGCACCACTAAAGAAGATTTACTATTGTTATGAACATTAAAAATCAGCAGTTTAACCTATCATCCGTTGTTTTTCATTTTTCTCATTGAATCATATCTTCCAGGCCTCCAGTCACTTTGCAGCTCTTACGTGAGTCTCTTTCATTAGCTTCCTTTAAATTCTGGCTCATGAAATAACATTCAGGCCTAAAGAAAGGCCATATTGATGCTACTGGATAAATTCCAGTTTTTCTGATCAGTGACAGGCCTTGGATATATAAGACCCATGTGGCCCATATCACAGAAACTGGCTTTACCTGAGGATAAAGCACAGGAGGGTGTCTGAGCCCCAATTCGGAGGCTTCCTTCACCCAGCCTGATGCTGTTCAGGGGATCCTGGCACCCAGAAGGCATCTAGGGATGCCCACATCTTTTTCCTTCTCAGAAGAGAAGAGCCCGAGGGCATGAGCCAAATGCACTGGATCTCTGCCTTAGAAACCCTGGTGAAAGAAAAGTGTCCAAGACCCTGACATGGAAGAAAAGAAGATTATCTTTCATTAAGAATAACACACCCATCATAAGGAACACCCTTACTGCTTTCCAAACAAGCATCTTGCCCCAAGTATGATGCATGCAGCGCTGCCTGTCTTTGGAAGGCGAACACACCAGAGTCAGACTGTTACTAGGGAAGCAGCCAGATTGATGCACCTGACTTTAAATATTGTGGCCGATGAACAAATTGAACTAACAAGCAAAAGAGAGACAGACTCATAGATAGAGAGCAGGATGACATTTAATGGATGGGGAGGTCAGGGAGTGGAGGGACTCATGGACATAAGCAACAGTGTGGTGGTGACTGTCGGGGGAGGGAACGGAATGGTAATGGAAAAAATACAATGAAAAAAGAAGGTAGCATGACAATAAGTAAATAGGTCAATAGATAGAGAGATAGATAAGCAAACAAACGCTGTGCTGACAGAGGCATCCTCAGCATGGGCGCACTGGAAAACAACCTTGGGCAATCACGCCAAGCAGCGATCTGACAAATAAAGGGCAGGAGCGAAGGACAGGTCTGGTCTGCAAAGACCTTTTCAAATGATCTCCTGATCCCTGAAGCCAAACTGTCAATTTCTAATGATGAAAACCAAGAAAAGAGCAGCGTGGTTTGACAGAGGGAATTGCAGGACTCTAGTTTCTCTTCTACATTTTACTCTTTGGCCACATACGAGACACATGCAAAATGCTCAGACAGCTCATGTCTCACATGGGGACCAGAACAACTTGTCTGTGGGGAGGCGAGGGACAGGCCACCCACAGTCTCTTGAAAGCCCTTCCAGCTCTAACATCTGAGATTCAAAAGCTGGAAGCACCAAGTGATTTAACCTGGTCTGGAGAACGGCGGGCAGGGGTTAACACTCTGAGGAGCAGGCAGATCTGGGCTTGAACATCAGCTCTGCCAGCGTGGAGCTGGGTGACTCTGGATCAGTGACTTCATCTCACCGAGCCCTGTTTCCTGAGGTGTAAATAATAATGCCTATCTCACACAATTAACGTGAGGACTAAGTCAGACCAAGTCCATAAAGCACCACGCTAAGCCCAACCACAAAGGCAGGTAGGTGGCTTTCAGGTTTCATGAGCCGGAGAACTGTCTGAAAATCGTCTGAAGCATCTAGACGAGTGGTTCTCTGCCTTCCTCATGCCGCGACCCTTTAATACAGTTCCTCATGTTGTGGTGACCCCCAACCATAAAATTATTTTCATTGCTACTTCATAACTGTAATTTTGCTACTGTTAGGAATCGTAATGTAAATATCTGATAGGCAGGATGTATTTTCATTGTTACTAATTGAACATAATTAAAGCATACTGACTAATCACAAAAACAATATGTAATTATATATGTGCTTTCCGATGGTCTTAGGTGACCCCTGTGAAAGGGTCATTCGGCCCCCAAAGGGGTCGCAACCCACAGGTTGAGAACCGCTCCTCTAGACAGTGACTTCACTTCAGAGTAAAGGACATGTGTACACATACACATGCATGAACATTTAAAACTTAAGTTTAAATCGCATGTGCTCAAGAGGGTGCTTAGAGCCGTAGGAGGAATCTGTCAGGTTAGAAGAGCCCAGAACCACGAGCTCCCTGTCCTGAGCACCATTTTGGTTGGGGTGGGGAGTCCTCATTTGTTCTGACGGAAGCATATTTCTGTGTGTCTGCCTTCTGGTTCTTCCTCTCTTTCTGGAGCTTCCCATCTCCTTGAGTTGCAGTGCGGAACAGCTGGCTGTGTGTTCAGAAGGCCAATGTGAGCATCTTGAGAGGTCTCATATTCGAGAACTTACGGGGCAACCGACCCTGTCTTGTTCACTTCCTGAACGCATTGGTGCTCTCCGGGCTTATGCACGCACACAGCTAAGCCACCCGGTCGGCCAGCAGTAAGCCTCTCTCATTCCTGTCTCCATCCAGCGCCATGAATGCCCTGTCACTGCTCTGTGGTTCTGGCTCCTCCCTTGAAGGGACAGTAGCCAACGCTAGTGCTTCCAAATTCCCCACAGATGTTATCCTTGGGATTCAGATAAGAAATTGGAATTCTAGAAATTCTTGGGACGTTTCAGAATCATTAGTTTCTTTAAAAATTTCCAACATTCTTTATACTCCTTACTTATTATGTCTCCATAAAAATGTGTTTATCAAAAAAAGAAGGTCTCAACTTAGCAGTATTTACAAAGAACAAAGCCTATACCAAATATTCCAACACTAGAAAATGAGGGTGAACATTATTTGGGAGCCTTTGAATAGTGTAACATTTGGATCTCCTAGCAAAGTTAACAGCACTGCACAGATATGCGTGTTGAAATTGCCAAGTTAAAATTTTACTTTGTTTTCAAGCTTTATTATACCTTGAAACATGACTCATGGGATCTGTATAAAGTATAGCATGCCTATGAGCTTATTAATATTATTGTATTTGCAAATATGATTTAGATTAGCAGCCACTGGGGCCACAGATGCACACTTATAACATGGAAATAGCTATAAGCAAGAACGACTCATTAGATCATGACTGCTCCTCTCATACTTGCTCTGTTCTGTTCCTAAAATGTTGACCTTCACTTTCAACTCCACGTGTCGTTACTTCCTGTTCTTGCTTTTGCTAGACATCATTGGATTCCTTCCAACCAATAAGGTCTCTCTGCTGATTTTTAAGCATTATTTCTCACAGGAAAATCATAATACTTTCCCCTATTTTTATAATGTCTCTAGGGATTTTTCTCATGACTTGGGATTGGGGAAAGCATATACATTCCCTGAGTAATGTCAGGAAGAAAGTCCCATGTGCAGACACAAGCCAAGGACACCTGGCCCCCGGGTCTCCCTGGTCTTCCTACAGAACTATTTCCCTGACTTTCTGATCCACTTCTCCCTGAAGCAAAGGAAGGTCCTTATCCTCCTCAGAATTCCTGGGTTGGATTTGGACAACCTACTGAGTTCATGAATATGCTTTATTCTTCAATTTCACTGTTCCCTGAGCATCAACTATCTGTGACTTACAGAACCCCTTCTTGCCTTGTGCCCTGGCATCTTCAAGTCCTTGACAGCTGGCATTCACCTCAACTGCCCACACCCCTGTCCAACACTTTCCAGAAATTCACTCTTCACTTGCCCACTGACCCACTTTCTACTTCCTATAGAAATGCAGTGGTACCTCGGGACTCGTCGTTAACGTGTTCCAGAATTCATGACGAGTGCCAAAACCAACCAGTACCAAGCAAGCGACAAGTGATGGGTGGCACTGTGACTCATACAAGTTCTAGCAAGTGTGACAAGTCCTGAGCAAGTGCCCAGTGCTGAAACATTTTTTTTTTCTCATCAAAACGCAACCAGTACAGGGTGTGATGAGTTCTGAAGCTGACGAGTACTGAGGTACGACTGTCCTTTGTTTCTATTGATACAGTCAGAAAGGAAAGAAGCCACTGAGCAGGTCCTACAGAAGATACAGAGAAATAAAAAATGCATACAAAACCCTCTGCAAGTAAAAGGCAACAGAGTTTCTGACTCTAAGGAAAAAACATCCTGGCAGCTAAGAGTCTCCTCTGGTCACAGCAGGTCAGTACACAAGCAAACATACAAAATGAAGAAAGACATCATAAGTAAGCATCAGCTCTAAAACAAACACTGGCATTTCTTTCTGCCTGCAGTGAATTATCTAATAACAAAATAAAGAGGGGGGGAGTACCTTGCTGTAGGAAAAGCCAAACCATAAAACTGCTTCAATTTACCAAACAGATATGGATATTTAAAGGTCACCTTATTTAATTTATGACCTAATAATCCAGCCAGGAGTCTCACCCTGAGTCCTTATGAGTCCCTATTCTGTTCCCGGGGCTGTCCACAGGGCTGTTGAGCTATTAATTCATTTAACCCTTGCCACATGCCAGTCAGGTCCCCTGTCAGCCTCATTGTATAGTGGGGGGAAAGCGGAGGCCCAGAAAGATGAAGGAACAGGCCCAAGGTCACACATCAGGTGAGGATTCTCTGACTACAAAACAAACCAGCATCAATAAACCCTTTAGTTATTTTTTCAGCAAGACACACAGTGCAATTGAGTGTCGGGCCACGCCTTGGCTCTGAGGTGCATAGAAAATGAATAAATACGGCGTGAAGAAAGGAGAGTCAAAAACACAATCAACAATGAATTTTACAGCCTCCCTCTCTCCTTTTCTCTCTCTCTCTCCCTCTCCCCCTCTCTCCACACATAACCCCAAAGCCGACAGTGTAGGCCACTGCATAGACTTTGGGACCACACAAAGCTATTTATACTCTAGCAGCCATAGAAGTTCCCAGGATCTGGGTCTGGACTCACCCAGCTGGATGGTGCTGGGGAAGCTGACCCAGGAGGGGAAGAAGGAGAAGGCAGGAGGGAAGGGAAGTGGCACAGGGCAGGGCAAGGCCGCATGGCTAAAGCCCAGGGCCTGGGGAAACGTGGGTCTCTGGCACCTGCCACCTTCTCTGAGAGAGATGCAGCGCGGGGAGGGAGACAAGCCACCACCGTCGGTGGTCTGGCCTGCACCTTGGTTCCAGCAGGTGTGGATCTGGCAGGAGCACTCAGCTAGGCTTCTGCGCTGGTGAGGAAGGCAATGGGGCAGGGGTTCCTATAGGTGGGATTTGGAGAGCAACACAAAACCATTGCCCTCTCACCAGGAGCCAGGAGCAGCCTTGGGAAGGGAGGAGGCCCAGGCCCCAGGTACATTCCTGCTGCCCAGTGAGGCAAAGTCACAGCCCAGCACATCCTACATCAGACAGGGAATGGGCCCTGGTGGCCGTGAGGTCCATCCTGGAAGATGTAAAAGACCAGGCAAGCATTAGAAGGTGGGGATGACTGGGGTCCCTGGCACAGCTCCAAGAACTGACCACATGCGCACCTATTGGGGGAACCTGGCAGAAGACAAGGAGACACGCCATTCCAGGGCTAGTTCCAGAGGTGGAACTAGGCAGGTTGCTACATATAGAAACCCCAAATCCAACTGGACACGCAGGAGTTGGGCACTTGGGCGTAGGGTAAGAATCAGCCGGGAAAGGGGGCCTAGACCCACACACATTAATCGCTGATGTGGAATAGAAGCCCACTTCAGTTGGGCCAGAAGGGGCAGGTGAACTGCAGAGGGCTGGGGTCACGGCACACAAGGAGACCAGATTTTCTGGGGTCTCAAGGCCTCGGTCTGGTTTCCTAAAAAGGAATCTCTAAGCTGGAGCAAAAATCTCCTCTCTGGGAGAAGGGGCTTATTATAAGTCACCTTGAGAATCAGAGAGGCCGTTGATGAATTTCTGTATGAAGGTATTATACACAGGCTGGACCAAGACAAGGGCCTGTTGGCTTCTGGCCACGAAGGCAGGGGCCCACTTTCAGGAACTAAAGAAGTTCGTGGGAACAAGGAAGTCATTCCAACAGCAGGGCAAGGAAGAAAGTGAAACTGATTCCCACACTGTCCATCTGTGCTCCTCACTCTGTGTTTCAGATCATATGTTTGTGCCTGAATCACTGTGGCGGAAGAAAGCTGCTTTTATAACGGCTGTAAAAACTTTCCTCTTTATTCACTTCAAGTCCTGAGTTCGATGCACACCTCATGCCAAAGAAATGCTTTCTGCAGCCAGAGGTCTGAGAAATGAAGGTCTTGCCAAGAGTCAGTGCCACGAAAGCTTTATCGGAGCCCAGCAGAGTTGAACCTCTGACATTTACAATGGAAAAGTAAATAAGATCAGGAACTTGGAACCACAAAAGCAACCTAGCAGAAAATGGTTATTAAAAAAAAAATGGGATTATGGGAAGAATGTATCCAGAATCTAGAATCTGCAAATTAGTAACTACACACCCTTAAACGGTTACAGGTTGAAAAGTAAAGAGAATTCATACAAGTCCCTTTTTCCCTTCATCAGCAGCTCATGTGTAGCACCAAACTCTCTTGGCTATTTGTAAAGGCAGACCTCCACAGGCAAATAGGTGATAACTCACAATTTTACAGTGCCACAGGCATTATAAAATTTCTAAATATGAGGTCATTCTAAAGTCACATACTATTTCAAAGGCCAAGACACACCTAATCAACCGTTAGGTTTAGGGAAACATCAAAAGCTTGATTCTGTCCTGAGATGCACAAAATCTCCGTGGTGAATATGGCGTGAGGACACTATGCTTTCCTTTGTAAACGCTATAGTAGAGCCAGTCCCGGCACACCTGTCTGAGACGGCCTTCACAGGACAGAGATGACAATATAATACCAAACGGCCAATATACAATTTGGTAACTAAGACAACAGCTGGATCTTTCAGATACCTAAAAACCTCATTTATAAAGGACTAGTGCCAAACAAAACTGAAGAAGAGAGCTTACTTTTCGGTCCTATAAATTCCAAACGACCTAACCTGGCATTCTAAACCAGCGCTGTCCAACAAAAATATAGTGTGACCCATATATATATAAAGTTTTCTAGTACTCACCGTTGCAAAAAGTAAAAGAAGAAAGGAAAAAGAAAAAGCAGGTAAACTTATTTTTAATTATACATTTTATTTGAAATGTAATTTATGTATATTTCAATGTGTTTTTGACATTACGATTCGTTAATAAGAGATTCTACATTCTTCTTCTTCTTCTTTTTTTTTTTTCTCATGTTAAGGCTTTGAAATCCAGAGTGTATTTTACCCTTAGACTGCATCTCAGTTTGGACAAGCCATGTGTCCAGTGCTCAATGATACAATTGCTAATGACCACTGTCATGGCTCAACTACCCCCTCCCCATATCCTGACTTAAACCCTACTACTTCCCCGTCCCTGCACATACTCCAAGGTTTTGCAAGGACAGGTACCAAATTTTCTAGGATGGCCCTAATTCTGCCCACTCTGCTGCGTGGGGCCTGGGTGCCCCTGATTCAGTACCAGGGGCAGCATGCTGTCCTGGTTCCTGGCCGCAGCTATGGGCACCACGGCCTGGCTTTGAATTTACCTTTCACTATGTACAACCAGACCGAGTTATTAACATCCCCATTTTGGAAGCAAACAACGACAGTGTTTTTCCCCAGGGCTGCCGGGAATGCAAAGAGGTGATATTCCTGGAACACCACACTCTTCCAACGCAATGAGCAGCGTAGCAAAGTAGTCCCTTCCTCCTCTGCCGCTCTCCGCCCCACCCCCACCCCCCGTCCACGGGTCCTGAGCTGGAGTTGAGAAAACATGTCCTGTTTTCTACCCTTATTCCTTTGCCCCGGATGCTCCCTGTTGCCCAGAACTTTGTATCAATCTAATTAAAAACTCCTGTCTGTCTTCCAAGGATCAGATCACATGCACCCTCCTCCAGAAAGCCTTCCTTCCTACCTCCCACCTCTGAGATGGAAGTACTTCCATGGGTCTGCCTTAATGTTTTTATCTCTCACTGTCTACAGCATCCTAATCATTCACATCAGAACTAGCTTGCCGTCTGGGCCCTTCCTCGTGGATTAAGGCTTTTGTTAAATTTGTGAGCTCTTCCCTCTCTCCCCATTCCTGTCAGCACCCCCCTTCACACCTGCCCAGGAGGCTCATGACATTCAACATACGATTTCAAAACAAATGAATGGACTTAATATACTGTATTTTTCACACTATAAGACGCACCTGACCATAAGACGCACCTAGGTTTAGAGGAGGAAAACAAGAAAAAAAATATTCTAAACCAAATGGTGTACTAAAATATTTCATAAAATATAACAGAATAATAGTTCAACCATGTAAAGTGGACAGCAGTCAACAGCGGTATTAAGAACCATCATCACGGTCATTAACAAATGAGAAGAGACTTTAAGGTTCAAGTACTCTTCTAGTTTTCTGGGAACCCCAAGAACTCATCATCGCTAGTGTCAGAATTTAGAAGCTCAGTTGCTCACAATCGCTGATATCACTTTCTTCGCTATCTTCATATGATACCATCATCAGTTCCATCTAAGGCATTGCCAATGCCACCTTTTTGAATGACCGTACAACGGTTTCATCCTTCACTGACCGGTCAAGTAATACACATCATGGTCTGAGACGCAATATTTGCTCCATAAGACGCACAGTCATTTCCCCCCACTTTTGGGGGGGGGGGGGAAAGTGCGTCTTATGGAGTGAAAAATACGGTACTTGACCTTTTCATTGTTAATGAGTAATAATAAATAAAAGGAGATTCAAAAAATCTTGTGAGGCCCCCTGTAGGTTTGAGACAGGCACTCTGTACCCTAGGCTGCCCCCCGGTTCAGAGGGCCTCTCATCTTTCTCCACATGCGTCCAGGTTCTTGCCTGGCATCTCCCAGTCCTGACTCCTCCTGGGCCTTCCCCATCACAAAGTGACTGTCACACAGAGCGGTGTCACACCCTCTACTCCACCAGAAAATGTGCAGCCCTGGGCTCTGCTGTGTCAGAGCAGCCAGGGGACTGGCTGGCTACTCTGCCCAACCAGTGCCCAGCAAGAAATTCCTGCCCTGCAGCATCTTCCCCTGAGACAGCAGATGCATCAGCCAGGCAGGTCCACGCCACAGCCTCAGCGCAGCATCTCAAGAGCCCCAGGGGTCAGATGTGCTCTGGGCAGAGAGTTATTTCATAAGCCGTAGGGCATATTGATTCCCACGGAGGAAAGACGAGGCTGTCCGATTTCCAGCTTCCAAGAAGAATGTAACCAGGAGTATTTGTTAATTCATGAGATCAAGTTAACTGTCCAAACAAAGAAACCCTGCATACAAAGGCATTTTGCTTTTTGAAAAAGAAACTTCTTGAAAAATTAAGTTCTTGGAATATAACTTTAATTTATTTAAAAGGAAATTTGTTCTTTCTACTTAAAAAAAAAATGATGATTAATCCTCAAAGGGGTTTCTGTAGACTAGACACACAAATTACTTCTGGGTTTGAGAGGCTTTGCTTCCCTACAGTGGTTCTTCCACATGTGCTAGCAGGTCTTATTTATTTCCTTACAACATTGAGAGGACTCTTGACAAATGGAAGATTGCCCCTCCCCCACAGTCTATGTCAGCGAAGTGAGTCATTGAAACCACGACAGCAGCAGAAATGGGTCTCCAAGTCCCTGTTGTTCCCTTCCTTGCCACAGGAAAGGAGTTGACACGCTTCAGCTGAGGACCGTGGCAGCCTAGCCTCTCGGGAAAAGATGAGGCAGGAAGTTCTCTGCCTCCCTGTCATTCTGCCACCCTGGCCCTCCCTTCCTTCCCCTGGCCCGGGCCGTGCCTGGGCCCAGCAGTCCTTGGCAGGCATAAGTACACTGTCAGTCCAGCAAACCCTGACAATGAATGGCCGGTCACAGTTACAGGAAACAAGTCCATCAAATCTCAGCCCTGCGCCCCTACAGACCAAGGCCATTAGAACGTCAGCAATCTTTGGAAGCTATCCAGATGCTAACTCGCTTCTTGCAAGCATATGGCGCTTGAGAACTTTTCAAGCCTGTGGCTATCTCGTTAAATGTCTCCAAGGCTCAATTTGAACACCAGAGTACCGTGTAATTAACAGTCCTGTTAAAAACCACTTTTTGTAAACGTGCCTGAAATATAAAATCATAGGGTACCAACTATGATTCTAGCAGAAGTCTGAAGATCTTTCCAGAGGTGTCTTCTACTACCCGAGGGGCCAGATGGCAGAAGAAGACAGGCAACCCTGGCATCAGCAGCCTGGAACTGCCTGGGTGCCCCTTGAGTTGGCTTCTTCAGCTGCCAAGTCAAGGGTGCAGGCATGGATACTCAGATCCCTTTTAGGTCCCCCAAACTATATTAGCCAAAGTAATACCAGGCTAGTTGCTATAACAAGTAAACCCCGAAGTCTGCGTGACTTAACCCCGCGAAGGTTTATTTCTTTCTCACACAGAGTCCCTTGCTGGTCATCAGAACCCTCTTCCACCCATGTCTTAGGAGTCAGGCTCCCTCCCTGTCACGACGCCACGTCTCAACACAGGCCTCTAGGGTCCTGCAGCAGGACTGTCACCCGGGTTTCTGAAGTTGTCTCTAACTGGTTTCTCCACTACTTCTCCCGCCTCTCTATGATTACCTCCCTCCAAAGCAGCGGAGCGACCCTCTAAAGCTGAAGTCAGATCACGTCACTCCTGTGCTCAAAAATGCTCAACTTAAAAAAAAATTATTGTAGATGAGTGAATTAAAAAAGTGGGGTACATTTGCACAATGGAATACTATGCGGTAGAAAGAAAGAAGGAACTCCTGCCACTTACAACATGGATGGAACTAGAGAGAATTATGCTCAGTGAAATAAGCCAGGCAATGAAAGAAAAATACCATATGCTATCACCTGATACAGGAAACTAATGAATAACACAAACAAATGAACTAAATTGAACAAGGAGCAGAATAACAGTTATCGGGGGGGAGGGGAGGGAGAGAAGGGGGATAAGTAAGGGAAGGGTTTAGACAAACAACGTATATAAATAACTCATGGACAAGGGGGTGGGATATGACTGTGGGAGAAGGGGTGGGCTGGGTGGGGGCGGAAATGAGGGGAAAATGGGACAACTGTAATTGAAAAACAATAATAAAAAAATTTCTCAACTTATATTTTCTCACAGCCATACTCAAAAGTAAGTTAAAAAAATAAAAAGACAGAATAATGTTCATTTTTAACCTCATATATCCAAAAACTTGGCATTGCAAAATGTAATCAATAGAAAAACTATTAATGGGGTATTTTACATTTCTTTGGTACTGAAATTTGGAAATCTGCTCCCTCTCAGTTCAGACTCCCCACAGCGCACGTGCTCGGTAGCCACCCCTGGCTGGTGGCCGTAGGAGTGTCAGTGCAGCTCTGAATGTAAACTCCAGGGGGCAAAGCCTGGCTTTGCTCACGGTTATATACCCAACAGCTAGAACACTACCTGGCACATCGTTTTTAAATAAGCTTCTTAATCAAGAGATTTCTTGTCTTCCATCTAAGAAGCACATGCAGGGGTGGGCAAAAGTAGGTTTACAGTTGTTCATATAGAAAACTATGTACAGTGGTCCCTCTCTATATCGCAGTTCACTTATCATGGCCTCACTGTATCGCAGGAGTTTTTAAACTATCATATTTAATTATTTATTGTGGATTTTTCACTATATCATGGAATTTTGCGGTACTGTACAGTAAATACTAAAATAAGTATAAGGGTCCTACTTCGCGGATTTTCACCTATCACGGGGGGGTCTAGAACGTAATACCATGATAAGTGAGGAATCACTGTAATACAAGAATAAACAGTAATACAAGTATACTCGGTGTTTCGCATACTCACAACTGTAAACCTACTTTTTGTCCATCCCTATATTGAATATTTACAATATGGAAGAAAAAAATGGTGGAAATAAAGATGATTACACTGGTGTGGCTTACAGTCTAGTCAAGGAGGTAATATTGCAAAGAAACGGAAAGTCCAAGGCAGCCCAAGGGACAAGGAAAACAAGCTATATCGATTTCAACAGAGTGGGAAAGGGTGTGATTCGAGCTGAGATGTGGCACATCCCTGGTGTTGAGAGGCTATTGGGGGGAGTGGCGGCAGAGGGTGGAGGCAGGATGGTCACAAAGAAGGTTCCTGCAAGGACTGGATGGAGAGCAATGACAGGTGGGCTGGGACAGGGGTCGGAGAAATGGTCAGGAGGCAGAACTGACAGGGCCCAGCCCTGCCCGGTGTGGGAACCAAGTCAGATGAGGACTTACAAAGATTGAGGTTTGTGATGACTTCCTAAGTTATATAAATGTCTAATCGTTGCATTGTACACCTGAAACTAACATAATATTGTATGTCACCTGTCATTGAAAAAAATAATAAAGACTGGGATTTGGAGCTCCGTGGCTGAGGATGGAGACAGTGCCATGACAAAGCCATGGCATCTCAAGGGAGAGCAGATTTATGGGTGACGGGAGCTACTACCCACTCGCTGTCTGGTTCTAACATGCAAGGGCCAACATGTGGCCTCACGTCTCTCACTCCGACTTCTTCACACTCCCCACGGGGCAGCAAGAGGATTTCCAAGAACATCCTACAAGGACATATTCACTGGAGAGGAGTCAGAAGACCCCAGTCCTCTGGGCCTTAGTTTCCTTGGCTAGAAAATGAGGAGGGTGGGGCTGGGCCACGTGATCCTGTGCGGTCACTTCCAGTCCCAGGTCTTCAGAGCTCTTATCCAGTACCATGGGGAGGGGAGTGTTCTAGCAGAAGACCACATAGGTATGAGTGTCATTCTCCCAAGATCTGTCCACCTAACACTGGTTCTTTTTCAGTAGCACCTGCCAACAGGAAGGCCAGAGGCAGGACCACGCTCAAGGCAGCCACCGTCATCACAAACTCCACCCATTCTACAGCTAATGCTCGAGAGGAGCAGCAGCCCAAACAAAGCCTTGCCTGGGAGTGCGAACAGTCACATAACAGACCTTGTGATGCCCAGCAAGGAAGCTGGCAAGCCTCGCTGCAAAGGGACATACAGGCTTCCGAACTCAGAGCCGGCAGCAAGGAACACGGTTGGGAAACCTGTTTCACTTCTCCACAGATGGTTCCCTGCACCCCGGAAGGCAATGGAAGCATCTCACCTGAGTCGTTCTTCCTCTTTTTTCCGAAGATTGAAGTCTCGCTGAACCACCTGGAGAACATGCTCGGTTTCATCATCGGTCAGGCCAGACAGGTCCAGCTTCCTCCCCATGATTTAATGCCAAACACAGATGAGGAAACAAGACCTGAGAAAACAAGGAGAGACCACAGATTGAGGGCAAGATACAAACTGCGGATGGATAAAGTCAACCAATTTTGGTGTTAAACAAAATTAATAAACACAGTGTTTATATAAGGTGGTATCTTGCTGTGCCCTGATACTCAGCAAACATTTACAGATGACTTAAGAGGGCTGACAGTTTCATTCACCCTAACTCTTAAATTAAAAACAAATAAGTAAAAAAATAAAAAAATAAAAAATAAAAACAGATAAGTTATTCTCTTGAACAAAATGAAGCATACATGAGATCTAGTGTGGATTTCCATGAAACACCAAAAGACAATGTCCAGAAAGTCTAAATGTCTATGGTTTGAAGTTTTAAATTCTAAGTACTATATGCAACTGCAAAATAAAATAAATTACAATACTTTTAAAAATACCCTATATATACTTTATATCCTTGAACTTTTCATCACATAACTATGATATAAAAACTAGAAATCAATAAACTCTCTTCTGCAAAAGGGAAAAAATATACAAAAGTAATCTTATTTAGCCGGTTTTGGGTGGTAGAAACAAAAGGATTTTAATGGAACAGCAGTGCATAACTAATAATTATAGGGAACTATATTTCTAAAAGTCATTCTTAATAACTGGCTGCACACAGGGATGAAATCAAATAAATAATTCTGGCAATTCACCCAGAACTAAAACTGAAGGCCATTATAAACATAAACATCCTCAGAAAAATATTTGTGGAACCAATCCAGCAAGATTTCAAAAGAATTATTATATACCGTGACCGAAGTGTGTTTTGTCTAAGTGATGCAAGGTTGGTTTGGCATTCAAAAATCAGTGTAATTCAGCACATTAAGAGAATAAAAGGGAAAAATCATATAATCATTTCACTAGATGCAGAAAAAGCATTTGACAAAATTCAATACCCATTCATGATAGAAACCCTTTGCAAACATAGACTAGAAGGATGCTTCCTCAATCATATAAAGGTTTTTTTTTTTTTAAAGAAAGAAACAACAAAAACCTACAATTAACCTTGTATTTTATGGTAAAAGACTGAATGCTTGACCCTAAAATCAAGAAAAAGGAAAGAATGTCTACTCTCACTATGTCTACTCAATAGTGGGTATCTTTACTGCAAAGCTACATTAATCAAGACAGTGTGGTATTGGCATGCAGGTGGGCATATTGGTTTGCTAGGGCTATAATAACAGAGTACCACAGACTAGGTGGCTTGAACAACAGAAATTTATTTTCTCACAGTTCCGAAGGCTAGGAGTCTGAGATCAAGATGCTGGCAGAATTGCTTTCTTCTGAGACCTCTGTCCTTGGCTTATAGATGGCTGTCTTTCTCTGTACATGTCTGTGTCTAAATTTCTTCTTATAAGGACATCAGTCATGTTGAATTAGGGTCTACCCTAATAACCTCATTTTAACTGAAATGCCCCTTTAAATCCCCTATCTCCCAATCCTGTCACAATCTGAACTGCTGGGGTTAGGACTTCAACATATAAATTTGGGGGCGGCCCAACTCAGGCCATAACGCTTCACATTTTAGAACCACAAAGTCACAGCCTTTTCATATACAAAATACATTCACGCTATACCAACAGCCACAGAAGTCGTAACCTATTCCAGCATCAACTCTTAAGTCCAAAATCTCATTTAAATATCATCTAAATTAAGTATAGGTGAGACTTGAGCTATGATTCATTCAAAGAAAATTCTCTTCCGGTGGTGAGCCTGGAAAACCAGACAAGAAGTTACCTGTTTCCAAAATACAATAGGTGGGATGGTCATTGGACAGATAGTCCCGTTCTAGAGGGGAGAAATCAGAAAGAAGAAAAGGGTCCTGGGTCTCTAGCAGGCCTGAAAATAGTGCAAACTCTATTCCATTTTAAGGCCCAAGAATTATCCTCTTTGACTCCATGCTCTTGTCTTCTATACCCACGAGGGTGGCCTGCTTTCTGAGCCCATGAGGGTGGCTGTCCCACCCCCTTGACCCTGGACGCAGCCACAGTGGCTTGGCCTGCTGAAATCAAGGAAGTGGCCCCATCCTCTGTAACTGAGAAGAGAGACTCCCTCACCCCCCACCAGGCTGTGGTGGCAGTGACAGTGGCAGCCCTGCAGACCTCTGAATTGCCTTTAGGACCATTCTTCCCTCTTCTTGAAAAATAACACGCCTGTAGCCAGAGAGCTCTATTGGCCCATCCTGTAGAGTCTCAGAAGTCCAACAGCCTGCCTTCATTTCAGCCAGTCTCTGCGTAGTCCGAGCTGGCAGTGTTTCTGTTCATATATGTTCTCCAAAGCTTTGTTGGCTTCTAGTGGAATTCAGTGGGGGCGGGGCGGGGGGCAGAC
Source organism: Furipterus horrens (assembly GCF_987537825.1). Classification (NCBI taxonomy): domain Eukaryota; kingdom Metazoa; phylum Chordata; class Mammalia; order Chiroptera; family Furipteridae; genus Furipterus; species Furipterus horrens. The sequence goes on along the minus strand of NW_028327177.1, from coordinate 134,955,720 downwards.
GGGTACCAGACAAGAGGGTCCTGGGAAGCTGAATCTCTATTCCTGGTTTCCGCTGGAGCTGTTGACTGGCTCCCTGAGGCACACATGTGACCTCTTCAGCACGTGGTTGTCCGGCCACCCCTCTGATGTTCTCCCCAGACAGGCTTTCCCATTTTTGCAATATGGATAGACTGAGAATGTTCCAGATCTTCATGTTTGCGTTTGCTTAACAATTCCTTCTCCGGTTTAGCTCTCTGCTCTCTCGTCTTGGTATCAGCAGCAAAGAGGAACCAGGCCATGCCTTCATTACTTGACTTAGAAATCTCCTCAGCTAAATATCCAACTTCATCTCTTGCAAGTTCTACCTTCCACAAAAGACTAGAACACAATTCAGCCAAATTCTTGGCCACTTAATACAAGGATTGCCTTTCCTCCAGTTGACAATAACATGGTCCTCATTTCTATCCAAGGTCTCACCTTACCCAGCTTTAACATATTTCTACGAACATTCTGTTCACAGTGATACGTTTTCTCTAAGGTGATAGACCCTTTCTCTCTAGCTCTCCTTTTCTTCCTGAGCCCTCAGCATAATCACTTTTAAAGTCCATATCTCTACCCATAGGTCCTTCAAGGATACCTAGGCTTTTTCTAGCATGTGCCTCAAAGCCATCCTGACTCTACCCATCAGCCAGTTCCAAAGCCACTTGCACATTTTTGTATAGAAAAAAATAAAAATAGTCAATGCCCATAGGAAAAGATGCTTAATTTCATTGGTAGTTACAGAACTGCAAATTCAAACCACATTTCTTACCCACTGAAATAAAAAGTCTCCATCAAGTGTTGATAGGAGACAATGGCAAATAGTAAGCATAAATTGATACGATGTCTTCATAACACAATTAGGTGTCATTTCGAAGATGAAGATGCATGCACCTTATGAACTAACATTTCCACCACACCTAGGTGTCTTCCACAGATAGAATCTTGCAGATTTGCACCAATTGGATTGGATCATAAGAAATTTTTAAGTTTGTAGTATTTCACCTGTAAATGCACCTATAGTTCAACCTAACACAAAAATATTTATAGCAGCCACATGCAGAATAGTACAAAATAAATCCAAACATCATAAATAAAACCTAGAAATGACATCGAACATCTATAAACAGGAGGAAAGATAAATAGTGTATATTTGTTTCATACAACAGAATACTCTACTGCACTGAAAAAGAACATGCTGTAGGTTTATTCATCATCATGAATGAATCCTAAAGCCATAATGTTGAGACTGAGAAGCATGTCACCTGTGTCTACAAACACAGTATACATATACATACAGTATGATTCCTTCTATATGAAGATCAAAAGCATACAAAGCCAGAGAATATGTATTGTTAGGAATCAATGTGGTACAGCTATAAAGAACAAGATGGGACTTCTGAAAGGAGACAGAGGATTTGATCGAGGATGATTACGTAGGGCGTCAGAGCTCTCATGTGTTCTGTCTCATTAGCGAGACAGTGGAGGGGCTGCTGCTGCTATCACCATCCTTATCATCATTATTATTGTCTGTAAGGCATCATTCATAAGCACATAAAGCACAATAAACCTAGCACTAAACAAAAATCACCTCGTTTTATTATAATTAAAGCAAATATTTCACATTATGCATCATAATGGAGACATGATTATTAAAGTAAAAAAACATGAAACATCGTTCAGGAATATCTGAGAACTATAATAAAAATGATGATAATGATTTTCATCTACCATTATGGATTGAGCATGTATCAATGTTCCAGACGCTTATCTTTTCATTTATCTCTACATACACATATAATATTTAATATTCTTAAGTCTCACAAAATCCTACAGGCAAGCACTACCATGACCACCACTGACATATGAGAATACGCAGGCTCATAGTTACATGTGCTGACTAAGACAAATGACAAATGACAGGTAGGGTCTGACTCAGAAGCCACCCCGTCCACCCATGCACACACCTTCCTGTGAGATGCAGGGCGAGACTCTGGAGGTCAGATTTTCAAACTTGAGGTCCAGAGTTCTCTGCCCTCTCTTTCTAGCACGTGACAGCTAAGAACAGCAGACCCCGTTCTTTGGTTGCTACTCAGATGAAGGTGATCTGCTGGGTTAGTCTCCACACAACAGCAATAATCACACAGAACAGGACAGTCTCAGTCCTTAAACATCTTTTGTTAATTAAAAACCTCATGACTGTATAATGCGAACTAATCTCAAGGTTTAACCAACAAATCACAACAAATATTTCATCTATTAATTTTTCTTTTCATGCCAGTAACTCTATTTGTCAAAAGCAAATCTTTGGCCCACTTTGCCCAAGTGATGTGGGGGGGGGGGGTATGGAAATGGGGACAGTGGGAGAACCCCGTGCACCTGCTGGTACACAGAAGTAAATTAAGAGTAAGGCCCCACCTGTAAGCGGCACAGGTAAGAGGGAAACTTCATAAAGTACCATCTTCTCTGCAGGTTAGAAAGAAACAAAGGAGGGCACAGGAAAAGTGCAGGCCGACTTCCTCCTATAAAACACCCCATTAAAGATGATAATGGCACTTTGGAGTTTCCCAGAAAGTGACACATCTGTCCCTTCTACTTTACATCCCTGGCTTCTGGCTTCTGAGAATTCTAAATGAGACTCTAAGATGCCCGGGTAGTAAAAGACGGAAGTGGCAGCTCCGATCATATCCAATCCACGAAGAATGATTGGGACCCAGGAGCGATAAATGCTTTCTGTGAAGAAATAAATAGAGCAGCGCTAAATGGGTAAGTCAGAGAATAATGAGGAAATCTTTCTGGGGAAATGGGGAAAGCGTCTTTTGTTTTCTACAATAAACACAATTAGAGTCTCTGTTGCAACAAATAGCATCTTAGAGCTGGAGAAGCCTCAGTGTCCGTGCGTCAGAGGTCACTTGGGTATGATTCTTTCATTGAAAGATGGCTGACTGCAAGTCCAGAAGAAGGAGGTGATTCTAATATTAGAAGCAATATTATAATCACTATTATACCACCAATTTAGAAAAAAAAAGTATATGTCTGCCTAGTTGTATGTTTGCTAAATAACAGAAAGAAAGATGATTGTGTGCTACCGTGCTACCATATATATATAGTATACCCTGATCAAATAAATTGTGCTTTGGAAAGACAAAAAAAAGGAGGAAGAGGTGATTTTCCAAACAAAACCCAGTTCAGATGCTCCTGACACACAGACCAATACACCTGCCTCTGAATTGCTCTGGTTTATACCCAACTAACACAGTAGCAGAGAGAATACATTTTATTTTTTTAAGATTTTATCTATTTATATTTAGAGAGGTGAAAAGAGTGAGAAAGAGAGGGAGAGAAACATCAATGTGTGGTTGCCCCTCACACGCCCCCCCAACTGGGGACCTGGCCTGCAACCCAGGCATGTGCCCTGACTGCGAATCGAACTGGCAGTGCTTTGGTTCACAGGCCATCGCTCAGGCCAGTGAGCCACACCAGCCAGGAGAATACATTTAATAAATTGAGTAATGAGAAAATTAATACCACTTCAAGATTTAATCACATAACCATTTCCCTACTGTGTTGCTCAGGTTACCATTCCCATACGAGATCTGAGAAAGGGGAGCTCAGCAGTTAAATAAGTTTGAGAACTGTTTCAAACTGTACTGCTCTCTTGGGGACGCACAATGCATGTAAGCTTATCAGAGCCTCTGAGAAGCCTGTCACTAAGGAACCACTGTGACTTTCTTTAACCCTATATACATATTTTTGGCTCAATCCCTCCACCCCCCAACCCTGTATTTCTCAAATGTATTTGTCTACAGACACCACTTTCTTTGATAACAGCTACTTCCCTCTTTGCATCCAGAAAATGACTATTTGAGAAGTACTGCAAAAAATCCATCCCATGATGACAAACTTCAGGAGCTACTCTACTATGGTTACTGGATTGATTTAGTTGTTTTAATATGATTATCATAAGAAGCCACAGAGTTAGATGAGCTTTAGAAGATGATGACTAAAAAAAAACCAAATGCAAACAACTTTGCAGTTAAAAGACCAAAATAAAGGAAAATTGTCCACACTATTCCTGGCTAGAATAACTAACATACGGAAGAATGTAGACACTGCTACAGGAAGCTGGTCAGCACAAACCTTGCAAATAAAAAAAAAAAAACAGAATTCCAAGAACATTAAATACATGAAGGTTCATCATGAAAGGTCAATATCTACATACACAGGTGACTTTTCTGGAAAGTCCCTAGGACAGAAAGGTCAAGGACAAAAGATTGAACGGGATCTGTACAAATTCACAGTAAGCGTGTGCGTGTGCGTGCGTGTGTGTGTGTGTGTGTGTACACGTGTGCATGTGTGTGATGATGTACCTAATATAGAGAGAAAAGTAAAAAAGATTAACTTGGAACATCCAAAGTCCCAAAAGTGATAGAGGGTAAATACTCTGGGACTTCCCTCTTTGCTCTGGCTAGATCTTGACTAGAACCGAAGAGAAATCTCTTATTCCTACAAAGGAATCGAAATATTACGCCTCCTCCACTTAAGACAATTGGTATGGGTTGGGGGAAACTTGACCTGGAAGGGAAAAAACACACGAGATATGCTTTCACTGTGACTATTCTTTAGGGCAACAAGTAGTGCTCACTGACCTTCATTCCTTCCCCTTCAAGCGTGTGTCACAGGAATGGCCCAGCACAGATGTGGCCGTGTCACTGGGCACGATTGAGGGGACCAATACTAAATGTCAGAGTCACTCTCCTGGGAATGATAGAAACCGTCAGCTTGTTCATGGCAGGGGCCTGCTGCAGTACAGCCTGAGAATGCCACCAAGTGCCCTTTATCCGTGACATAAGGTTTCCATTTTGCTTTTTGTTTCTTTTTATCACTTCAGTTTCTTTAACTCACTAACAAATGCTCCTTAGATCTCTCACAAGCCTAACATGATTGGTCAGCTGTCCCCATATCATTTATTGACCAATCTACATGACTTGAAAGATAAATAGGAGTTAGATAGATGATAGACAGATAGAAAAATAGGTAGGTGCACAAAGATCAACACACAGACACACATGGCTCTTTCTCAGGACTTTGCATCCTGAGCTGTCCTAAGCTGGTGATCTACTACCGGATTTCATGCCAGCAACACACTTCAAGACCAGACAGGGATGGAAAGTCACCTGTCAGTGGTTTTCCTTTCAAACCTGTTGGGTTAACATTATCCATTTATATCCCCACATGAACTTTAAATCAGTTTACTGAGTTAGAACTTGAAATTCAAATAAATTTTTTACTGAGTGAGAAATTTATTGTTTGATTTAGGGAAGAACTGCCATCTTTTTAATATTAGGTCTTCTAACAAAGGGATTGAGAAGAGGTAAAAGTTCATTCAAACTTGATGGATAACCTAAAAATAACACCAAACCTTTTGCTGCATCAAATTAAAAAGTTCACAGAGCAAAAAAAGATAATTAATAAATTTAAAAGACAAGTGACGATCTGGGGGAAAACAGAAAAGATAATTATTTAATTTATTAAGCGGCCTTTTAAAATACTAAGAAATATATCAAATTCTCTAAAGATTAAATTACAAAGTTCATGGGGAAAAATATCAATTCAGCAACTATCAATGTCTAAAACATAATTTAATAAAATATTCCATATCACCAGTTACTGAAGCACTGATAATTATAGTAAGTTGCAATTTTCATTTAAGAAGATCTGAGGAACACAAGTACTCATAGACAGTAGTAGGAAGACATAAATGTAAATGTTTTAGATGGCAATCTGGCCATCTAAAAGTAATCAAATATACCTAAACATTGGCCCAGTCATTTCAGTCTAAGAATTTTCTTCAAGAAACTGGAACAATGTGCAAGAATGTATATGTACAAGGATGTTCATCTTAATATTATTTATCATAGAAAAATATTGGAAATAAACAGAAGGTCCAAAAGTACAATTGGCTAAATTGTGATACAACCACACAATAGAATATTTTGTGCCTACAAAAATGTATTAAAAAGAACATTTATGAAATATTAAGGAAAAAAATCAGATGAAAAACACAGCATGTAGTTTACCAAGAGCATTTGTTAATACAATAATGTATATAGCAACACTATTAATAATAGACAAAAGCTAGAAACTATATAAATACTCACCAATAGGAGACTAAATTGTGGTACATTCACCAAGTGGAATACTATACAGCAATGAACGTGGATAAACTACAGCTACCCATAACAGTACATGTGAATGTCATAAGCATTATGTTGAGCGAAATAAGTTAGATGCAAGTTAGATCCATAATGATGATTCCAATTATATAAAGTTCAAAATCAGCAAAACTGTTCTGTCATGTTAGAAGCAGGGTAGTGGTTACCATTGGGGAGGTTGCCACTGGGCAGGAAGACGGCAGCTAGAAGGGGCCAGGCCGAGATGCCGTTTCCTGAGCTGAGTGCTTGTTACACAAGTGTGTTCAGTTTGTGACAATTCACTGAAGTGTAGGTACACGTTTTATTTGTGCGCTCTTCTATGTGTGGCATGGTTCAGTAAAAAGTAGAGAACATAGTATGAATAGTACAATTCTACGTAAATAGTCTAGAAATACACAGAAAGATAATTATAAGAAATATTACCAATAGCTTACCTTGAGTGGTAAAACTTCATATGATACAGCTTAAAAGCAAAAGTTTGCAGTATATGTATCAGTCAATTTTCTACACAAATTTAAATTAATAATCTGTATACTTCAAGAAAAAAACAGAATTCGGCACATCTACATTCATTGATACCTCCTTGGTATACTGTTTAGTAAAAATGCTTTAGAAAACACATTTGGTAGGAAGACATGTAGTATACCTGTCTTCAAAAATGTTCATTAATCACCTGAAAGTATCAAGTGTATACTGTTAGAAAGTTAGACTAAAGTATGTAGAGAGTTGGAATTATTAAGACAGTAATTCCATGATCCTCTATATAAGTATTCATTAACTTTATAATCAGAAACTATATGTGTGTGTATATGTATGGATGTATATGGACATATGAGAGTATATGTTTCATATTGGGGGAAAGTAAGTAAAAAATAATATGAACTCTGAAAAATAAAGCTGGGCTATGAGACAAAATATTCACTAGTAGTCCATATTTTATAAATGAGCCTCAAGGGCCAAATACAGAGATTCAAAAATATAATAGTTTTAAGCCCTGGCTGCTGTGGCTCAGTGGATTGAGCGTCGGCCGGCGAGCCAAGTGTCGCTGGTTCGATTCCCAGTCAGGGCACATGACTAGGTTGCACGTCAGGTTCCCAGTTGGGGGCGCAAGTGAGAGGCAACCACACAGTGATGTTTCTCTCCCTCTCTTTCTCCTTTCCCCTCTCTCTAAAAAATAAATAAATAAATAAACAAACAAATAAATTTTTTTAAAAAAAATAATAGTTTTGAGGCATCCAAAATGCATGACAGCCACAGAAAACTCTACAGGATATACAACGGTTTGCACTGGGTTTGATTTTTTGCTGTGTATTTTGTCTAATATTGTATAATACATATAGAATGCCTGATGCTTTTTAAGCCCTTTTACTATTCTTTCTCCCATGCTAATAACATGAGAAATTGTTTTCAGAAAGTTAAAAATGACTCTAGATAACTCAGAGATATTTCTATTGATAGGTCATCATCATCATTACAACACCACAAACAATATCTCCACTGGCCCAGCGCACAGCCTAGGTGATGTTAATGATGATTATGATCCTTACTTAACAATGACAACGGTGGCTAATATTTTTATGGACTGTATTATTTGTGACAGGGTCTGTTCCAAAGCCTCTCAAAAATCATATCACAGTTATTGTAATCCTATTCTTTCATTGAAGGAAACTGAGGTGCAGAGTTAAATAAGCAGGACGTCACCAACTGGCAAATGGCTGTGCCAAGCGACAGGTGAGGAGACTTAACTTTTGAATCTATGTCCCTAACCTGTTCACCATCCTACCTGCTGCTCAAAGGCTCACTGTAAGAAGTAATCACACTGACCAAATCTTTTCCTCCACGTGCAGGAAAAAAAAATGTTAAAGGATAGTCCTAAAGTCCATGCATGTTTTCAAATTTGAACCTGAATTACAAACCCACCTTTATTTAAATTTAAGTGACTGACATTTCAACTTGCATACAGTTTTATATACTTGAAGCCCTTGATTGGCATGTATTCAAGCATATGCTCTAGAATCTTCCTCCGTGACGCTTCTTGGGGTACATTCTGCCTTTGCCGAAGTTATCAGCTTTTTAGATTGGATGAGCCCTCGTGGCTTCTAGAACAGGATATAGCTACAGAGCCCTGGAAGGTCCCCAGGGCAAGTGTCATTAAATCCCAGTAAATCTCCAGTAGGTCTGACAGCCCACCCACACAAGAAAGGAGACTGGAGAGAATAAAACCCTTTGCTGGAATATCAACATGATCATTTCCTTGGCAGGAATCAAGATCAGAAAACCTGAAGGCATGTCATCGTTCATTTCACACTAAAAGACCTATCAGTCAGCCTGTCCCCCAATGACAGTATGAGCTGCTGCTGGGACCCACAGACACTCCTGTGTGCACATCGCCCTGTTGCTCAAGTTGCTGACAAAGCGCTTGCTGAAATTAAGCTCATAAATAAAGGCTGTTTAAATATGGAATTTTCAATGGGAAAAAAATGCAAGTTAACTAGGGGTAAGGCAGATGAAAACTTCTTTAACTGCTTGGAATTTGCATTCAAGGTTATATTTTAGTTTCCCTTTGGCTTCCTTCGTGTATAGGATTTGGGGAAAAGACATGAATACTGATTAAAACACCCTTTTAAATAAGTATTTCTGAAGCTTACAAACTAAAACAAAAAAAAAAAATCTTTCCTAACCGTACAGCAGTCCTCTGGCCAGGGGGAAACATCTGTTATGAAGCACGGGCTTAGCTCTGGCTAAATGAAAATGTCAGTCTACCTGCACCACTGGAGAGTGCTGTGCCTTGCCAGCTGGGAACTCAGAAGGGAGTTATGAGGTCTGATGCAACCTCAGCCAGCCCTTCCTGGTGCCCACATCCCTGCACATTATTTAGTCTGCACCAGGTATCCCCTCCCTCCCTCTTTTAGGACAAAGGAAAGATATCCGGAAGAACTGCACTTTGCTGAAGAGGTTTTCCAGAGACAGGAAGAGACAAAACTTTCTGGCATGAGATCCTAAGCCCTTCCTACAGGATTGACAGGGTGAGTCTCCAGCAGTGGCCCTATGCTTACCCAGGGCATGGTTATACTCCAGTCATGCCAAAGCCCCTGCAGTCCCCCCAAGCATGGAGTGCTCCGGGTCTCCCTTCTAGTGATGGCACCTACACAGATCCCCCAGTTCAGAATCCATCTCTCCCCTAGGAGAGTAATTCCCAAGGCCCCTCCAAGAAGAGATTCTCCATCACCCATTCTACCAAGTACCAAGATCCTTTGAGACATCCTAATTCCTTTCTCACTGAGGCCTCCAAGTCTCTTTCCAAAATTTTTCTTGCAATAAAAAGAACTAAAACTGGCATAATCACATGTATGAATTAAAGGACTCTTGCTTCCTCACCTGAAGAGGAGCTGAAATTACCTTCTAGGCATTTTGAGCTAAAGCTTGAAAATACAAATTTTGTTACCAAGGATACAACATGAAGCTTTTTAGAAATAACCATGTTAATTCATTGATTAGAAAATACTGAAATTATAAAACACAGGGACAGATACAAATTTTCATAGTAGAGATTTTTCTATGAGGAGGAGAAGGTAAATATTCCAAGTAAAAGGGAAATGATAGTGACAAAGTTGGTTTCAGTTTTTTCACAAACAAAAGGACAATAAATAATAATACCTATATAAGCCCTTGCCTAATCAGGCAAAAGATATCAACAATCTGATTCTTCCTCTGAAGAAACCAGGCTTGCAAAGATTCAGTAATTTACCCAAGGTTACAAGCCTAGCCATTCAAATACACATTGGTCGAGTTCCAAAGTCAATGCTCTGCCTATGGTGACACACGGCTTCCAAATAGCATAATTCATTTCAATCTACCTAAAAGGCTCAAACATCACCCAACCCATATTTTAGATTATATAAATGTAATCTTTACTTCCAAAGGAAAATGTCAGTTTCATATCATATCTACGTGGTGGCCTACTCTAAGGAATGTGAAGCAGATTGTCTTTTACTGAATGGCCCAATAAATAAATCTTTACCTTCCAGTATATGATACCAAGCTTTCAGTAACAGAATGGCTTGGTTTGAAAAGGTCAGCTCCACTTGAACTCAGAGCCAGCAGACTTGTCAAACCAGCATCAGAAACTGGAGGATATTCAGCACATTTCAAGAATATAAATAATTCCCACACTTCGAGTGCGAGCCTGAAAGGTGGAGGCTGCAAAGAAAGGTTCATCCAAAAAGAATTACTATTCTCAGTGCCAAACAAGAACCCCAAATGCAATATGGTAAACTCCACACATCATATAAATGAGGAATTTTCCTTATGTTACAGAGTCTATAAATACTCATTTGTTCTACAAACATCTGGAAGTGTATTACACGTCTTCAGATATAAAAAGAAAATATTGATAACTGTCCTCCAAGAGCATCATCATTTAGTAGGAGAGTCATGCAAGGCAACAAACTATCTCACATAGAATGAGCCATGCTCGGTCTGGGAAGTGCACAGGGCGCAACAAACTGGGAGTGGAGAGAACAGAAGGGGGCCCAGAAAAGGCACACAGAAGAATTTCTAGTTGGAGATAACAAGATGTTGATCAAAAGACTTCAAAGGAAAGCCTGAGGAATAAAATGTCCACAGGAGGCTTTCAAAAATTCCAATATATTCCTGGGAACCTACTAGGCCACCTGCATATACAACGTTGTGTGCATATACGGAGTTTTGCATATGCTCAGGAAACAGCTAAAAAGGCTCATCTCTTGTGTCTAAATGAACCTTTAGGCACTGAGCAAGTGAGAAGTGAAGGCTAAGCCAGATGTGTAAATTGACTGCCAGAGCATCAAAAACATACTCCAACGCGAACACGGAATCCCTGTGGCAAAAGCTGGGCGACAATGATTCACGGGATTAAAGAAATCTGTGTCCAATCAGCTGACTGCTCAGCTAACCAAACAGAACTTCGGTGGCCACACATGACAAAGAATACTGAACTTACACAATGAGTCCAGGAAAGTCAAAAACAAACAAACAGAAACAACCCAACAGAAGGTGAGATGTGGTTTTCAGAGTTACCACATTATGTTATTTGAAATGTCCAGTTTCCAACAACAACAACAAATGTAATATTAAAGAAACAGAAAAGTGACTCACACAGGGGAATAAAGGTAGCCAACTGAAACTGTCCCTGAGGAAGGCCATATATTGGACTTACTGAACAAAGACTTTAAATTAGCTATTTATAAATACGGTCAAAGTACTAAATGAAACGTGCCTAAAGAGTTAAGGAAAGTACAAGAGTGGCGTTTCTAGTAGAAATACTAGAGTTTAACAGTGCAATAACTGAAATGAAAAAAATATCACTAGACTCAACAGCATATCTGAATTGGCAGAAGAAAGAATAAGGTAACTTAAAGATAAATTTTGAGATTGTTTAATATTGGGATTATCCAGTCTGAGATACAAAGAAAAAATAAGGACTGAAAATGAAGGCAGTCTCAGAGACTTCTGGAATACCATTAAGCACACCAGAAAAACTGGAGTGAGAATCAAGGATAAAAAAATATCTGAACAAATTATGGTGCATAACCTCCCAAATTTGATGGAAACCATTCATCTGCTCATCCAAGAAGCTCAGCAAACTCCAGGTAGGATACATTTTTAAAGATGCACATCTCAACTCATCACAGTCAAACAGTCAAAAGTCAAAGAAAAGACAGATTCTTAAAAACAAGAGAAAATGACGTATTGCATACAAGGGATCCTAATAAGATTCACGGCCAACTTCTCATCAGGAATTATGGAGGCCAGAAGGTAGTGGGATGACATGTTCAAAGAACTAAAAGGAAAGAACTATTATTTAAGAATTCTATATTCAGAGAAGTTATCCTTCAAAAATGAAAAAATCTAGACATTGCTGAGAGACAAAAACATGGCTTTCCATAGTCTAGATGCCATCATCTTAAGATTGCCGGCACCAGTGACCCTGTGACCTCCATCTGAGCCACTGACCCTCCCGATACCTCATGGAAGATACAAGCTCGTGGTATTTTAGGCAACACTTCCTCCTCCATTAAACAGAAGTGACACTATGATTTTATATCTGGCAAATGAGAGCAGGTCTGGAAGTTGAAGACTAGTTGAGAGATCTTATATCTACATCTATACGAGATTTGATTGCATTTCCTACCTATTAGACCATGGTGGAAACTTCTTCAGAAGAATGGTAAAGGTGGAGGAGATGCTTCCATGGCCTCTGCTGGCAGGGTCTGGTGGCACCGGGTTTTGGGAGATGGTTTCAAATGGTATTGGAGGGGCACCCAGACACAGCCTAAGCGCAGACTGAAGGGACTTAGCAAGGCTGTGGCAGGAGGCCAAGAGAGTAGGAGTCAGAACCAGTGATTCTCAGCCAAGGGCTATATTGCCTCCCAGGGGACATTCAGCAATGTGTGGAGAAGCTTTTAGTTGTCACAACTGGGGACATGCTATTGGCATCTAGTGGGAGGAGGTCAGGGGTTGCTTCTAAATGTCCTGTGATGCACAACAAAGAGTTATCTGATCCAAAATGTCAATATTGCCAAGGCTGAGGAGCTCTGGTCTAAACAGAAAGGTACAAAGCATGTCAGGCTCCTGCTCTGTGCCTCCCAACACACCCAAGCTTGCCCAGCAGAGTTCACGCGGGATCTTCATTTTTGTCACTGTGCACGGAGCCATGAGGGACTGAAATCACTACAGAGACTCTGGGCTCTGAGATCATTCACAGACGCTGTGATCATTAATTTTATGTATCAACTTGACTGGGCCACAGGGTGCCCAGATATTTAGCCAGACATTATTCTGGGTGTGTGTATGAGTATTTCTGGATGAGATGAACATATGACTCACTAGACTGAATAAAGCAGATTGCTCTCCTTAATGTGGAATAAAGCAGATTGCTCTCCTTAATGTGGAATAAAGCAGATTGCTCTCCTTAATGTGGAATAAAGCAGATTGCTCTCCTTAATGTGGAATAAAGCAGATTGCTCTCCTTAATGTGGAATAAAGCAGATTGCTCTCCTTAATGTGGAATAAAGCAGATTGCTCTCCTTAATGTGGAATAAAGCAGATTGCCCTCCTTAATGTGGAATAAAGCAGATTGCTCTCCTTAATGTGGGTGGGCCTCATCCAATCAGGTGAAGGCCGGAATAGAACAAAAAGGCTGACCCTCCCCCAAGCAAGAAAGAATTCTTTCTCTCTGATGTGTTCAAATTGGGACATTGGCTTTTTCCTGCCTCTGGTCTCAAACTGAAACATCTTCTCTTCCCGGGTCTCAAGCTTGCTGGCTTTCAAACGGGACCTACATCATTGGCTCTCCTGGTTTTCCTTCCAGATGCAGATCTTGGGATTTGTCAGACTATATAACCAGGTGACCCACTTCCTCATAATAATTATCTCTATTTGATACATATATGTGTATTTATACACACACATCCTAGTGGTTCTGTTTTCTTGGAGAACTCTGACGAGTACACACACATTATAAGTTATTGGCAAATAAATGACCTGCTTTATAAACCTTGGTTATATTTTCCTGGCTTTCTCTGCAATGACTGTACTTAAAAGAAACAAAGACCCAGTATCTGCATTAAAGCCCCACGCACTTCTCTGCCATCTTGAATTAGAGCCACGCCTTCAATCCTCTACTTTTGTTTTCTGAGGCTCTGAACACAGTGGAAGCCCTGTGAAGCCTCCCTGTCTGCTTCCCATCATTTGGGTGATTTCATATTAATCCCTGCACAGAGGACAGCATAATGAGCACCCGATAAAAATACACAGTTCTTCAGCCTCCTGAGAATTTCCTCTTCAGTGTCACCTGGATTAATGATGCTTTTTGCTCTTTCTACTGGATAAAAGTCTGGTACATTTCTTCTGTCTGTAATAAAAGTGCATCAAGATAAGAGCTGGCAGCTGGCTGTGTTTGGAATGAGACCACGTAATTACAATGGAGAACATGAGACTAAGAGAAACTATACATTAAAACTCACTAATTCAGACTTCATCAACTCTAAATTGGTGATCAAACATGGTAGGCTAAAATGCACTGTTCCATTTGTTCTCAGAATAAAGCTATTAAGACAGCCAATAGTACAGGAGCAAAAGAGAATATTTACCTTCCAAAGAGAGCAGATCATTATCAGGTGCTCACTTAGGAGTATCAATTTATATGTAAACACCACAGGTACAGTATAAGCAAATAACAGCTGCAGAGCCTGGGGCTCTGCAAACCTCCGAGGGTTGTCCGGGCCACTCACGCCTTCACCGGGTAGAGTCTGGGGCAGCTTGCAATAAAGGACAGTCAGGTGCAGCATGGGAAGGGCTACCTGAAGAACGGGCTGTGAGCTGCCGCACTGAGGCGGGACGGGGAGGTTCCCAGGAGTTAGCCGTGCCCGGGCCAGGCTGGCCAGGTGTCCAGGCTGAGGGAAGGCTGCAGACTCACACGTCCTCGGAGATGAGCTTTTCACTCAGGCTGTCTGCCGCAGGGCTGGGAAGGGAGGCTAGGAAGCCAGGTTAAAGAGCATGGGTTTCACCTGAGAGCCCTGCGAGCCACGGGCAGGGTCCTAAACAGGTGAGCAACTGGAGGTGCAGCATTTGTGCTTCTCTGGGGTCCCCCCCCCACCCACCCGGTAGCGGTGGGGAAGACAGCGAGGTGAACAGGGCAGAGGCAGGTAAGTGGAAGCCACGGTGTGGTCCATATGAGGGCTCTAAGACATGAAGAAGGTGGAGAAAAAGGACTCCGCCCTACTAATTGACTCCCTGATTAAAACTCTTGCCTCCTGGAAAATGTGCAGGCAGTCCAAAGTTCAACTCCCCAAAGAGGCCGCTCCTTCTCTCTCCCTCCTTCTTCCCAAGACGGCATCTGGCACTAGGGGCAGGCCTTCCTGCTCTCCTGGCAATGAATGCAAGGCTGACCAAAACACAGAGTCCCACCAGGCCAATGGTTCTCAACCTTCCTCTTGCCGCGACCCTTTAATACAATTCTTCATGTTGTGGTGACCCCCAACCATAAAATTACTTTTGTTGCTACTTCGTAACTGTAATTTTGCTACTGTTATGAATCGTAATGTAAATATCTGATAGCCAGGATGTATTTTCATTGTTACAGATTGAACATAATTAAAGCGTAGTGATTAATCACAAAAACAATATGTAACTAATTATACATGTGCTTTCCGATGGTCTTAGGTGACCCCTGGGAAAGGGTCATTCAACCACCAAAGGGGTCGCGACCCACAGGCTGAGAACCGCTGCTCTAGGCTCTGTTTCCTAATGGATTGTCCTAGACGGTCCAGGGCTGCTATTTCATTGTTATTATAATCATCACTACCATGTAGCATAAAAACTTCACCCCGGACTCCTGTTCACCGAATTCACTAGTGTCACCCAGGTGCTGCCTCCCCTGGTAAAATGATCAGTTTTCTACCTCTGGACCAGACGATTTTCAAAACACCTCTCTGATCTGCCTCTTTCATGCTGTGGTTTCTGCAATGACCCAAGGCCCAAATGCAATAAATAGGGTTTTTCCTTTCTTCTTCCTCTTTTCTTTTTTTGAAGCCTCCATATAGTGAAAGTTGAAATAAATGTTTAAACTAGACTGGAGTGGACACTTTCAAAAGGAAAATAGTTTTAAACAGAAAAGCTTACAATAAGATATCGTTCTCAGCCAGGCCTTTCAAACTGGTTATATTCAAAGGTATATAAGCAAGGACATTATAGAAATCTGATCCTCGATAATATCTTTTTGAATAGATAACAAAGAGAAGAATGAAGCTGTCCTAGGCAATAAAAAAGAAATCTCCAATTCAGTAGCATAGCAGGAGGGAAATGTTTTAATGATCTTTAACAGCAGCCTGATCCACAGCAGGTTCAGCAATACATCTTCCATCGGCAGGAGGTTCAGAGACACAGACTTTAATTAAAGTTAGCTACTTCAAGGATAATTAAAGGTGTGCTGCAGAACTCCATAGGCGAGACCGCAGAACTCTTCATAAGCTAACCAAGAGAGCGGTAGCTTTATGCTTTAAGAAGTGATTCAGGAATTTGATAAGGACAACAGAAGGTTGGTGAGGTAGCTTGGTATTGAGTAGTGCCCATGGATATTTAATTCAAATTGGTAGAAATGAAAAACAATGTTTTCTTCAGTTTTTCCCCTTCAAAAACCAAAGTTAATACCCTAAAAGAATAATGTAAGTTATTCCACAACATGGCCAGTGGGAATTGTCGTAGTCTCTGCCCATGGGTCCTAAAGCCAACAGACTCAACTTGAGTGCCCATGAGTACCCAGAGAGATGCCAGACCAAGGAGAACCCCGAAATGAAGCACACAGCCCTGCTCTGAGTTTCCACAGGCAAGGGTGGGGTAACCTCCTAACGATGTGTACCTCCACCTGGCCTGGTGAGGGCACGTTTCCTGTACCCCCTCTTTGCCCTCTCTTTCTTTGGAAGTCTCCATTCTGTGCAAAAAAATAAAAAAATAAAAAACAGTTACCCAAGGGGAACAGCCCACCCAGGGGCTCAGAAGAAGGCGGTCACAGCTCTCTGCCCCTTTCGTTCTGATTTCCTTCTTCAGAGTTGTTGTGTGGTTTTCAGCACCACCCCCCTCCCCAATCCCATTTAAAAAAATTAGAAAGATATGATAATGTCGTAGAAGAACATGAATCATCTGACATTATCACATAAATCCAACCAATGCTAACACTGAAGTCCAATTCCCGCACTCTTGGTAGGTGCTGGGTGGTCTCTGTCCTATTACACACAAATGTAGCATCTTTTCTTCACTACATACTTGATTTCCAGTGTGTCCCTATGTGAGTATGGTCACCTTTAAGTATCACTCTTAAGGGTTACATTACATTATACTAACAGATGTTCTTACTGACCTGCTCCTGGTGTTGCGCATCTGGGTTCATTCCAGTTTCGGACTATTTCATAGAGGACCATGATAGACATCTGTGTGCATAAAGGGGTTTCCATACTGAAGATTGTCTCCCTTAGCCTGGATTCCAAGAAGCAAAACGACTAGGTCTACGGGGAGGAACATTAAGGCCCCTGAGACCCATTTTCAGGCACCTGTCGAAGAGCAACCGTGACACAGTGAAGCCACCTGGATGAGCAAAACGGACACAGGTGACGACATGCCTAGTGTCGAACCATCTTATTTGTGCAGCCTTACTGGGGACACTGCTTTAACTAAAACAACATTATAAAGTGCTTTTAAACAAATAAAACAACTGTGTTTGCTGCTCACTGGAAGATTTCCAGTAAGCCCCTACCTGAGAGATGAGTGCTAGGTGCTCCAAACGCCCCTGCTACAGATGGATGGCATTTTCTGAAAACTCTTTGATTGGGTCAGATTTATCTGTTGTGAGTATTAAGTGGTGAATGCCTGTCCTCCCAAGTCTCAAAGCCTATTTCCAAGGGGGCTTCACCATAATGAGTCTAAGAGAGGAAACTAGAAGATCTCAGCCCCCTGAGTTTCTGTCTAGAAATTAAGTGAATTTCTCCCACGTTTCTAATAGGAAAAGAGGAACTACTGCAAGGCGTCCATCTCCACTGGAAAGTCACGATTAGAGTTCTTCCATGAACCTGGAGAAGAATCACTGGAAGAAAATTAAGGCCAGGTGGCTACAACTATGTTCTGGGTGGTAACCACCCTCCTTCTCTATTCAGAGAGACAGTGAAACTATTTCCAAAAAAATAAACAAATGAACAAAAGCTGTGCGCCGGTGATACGGAGGGATGAACCCAGGGCGAGAGGGTAGGGGTGTGGAAGGGGCTGTAAGAGAACACGCTTGGAGGTCAGCTTATTCTTTTCTGCATTCCCACGTCCTCCCATTCTCAGTGTTGCAGAAATGAGAGTCTTCCAGACAAAATTCTGAACTTCTCACCAAAAGAGTGCAAAATAACTTTTCCCATGAAATGATATTTCATTTGGCTGCTGGAAAATATTGAAATTTACTTAGAACAACTTGGGTATGTGGAAGTACTTTTAAACTGTGGATTTCAAATCTAAATACAAATCAAGTAATTTTGATTAAAATTTAGCATGCAAATTGAGATGTGCCGTGATCAAAAAATATGCACCAGATTCCAAAGATTAGTATAAAAAAGATAATACAACACATAAAAATAGTGTTCCCTCACTTACTGCAGGTATTATGTTCTAGATGCCCCCGCAAAGTAGAAACCTTACATTTATTCTACACTCTTAAACCTACGTAACTTTAACAACATACATATACGGTACCCGCAAAATCCCGCGATATAGCAAAAAATACATGATAAATAATTAAATATAATATTTTTAAAAATCCTGCGATACAGTGAGGCCGCGAAGTGAACCATGGTATAGAGAGGGATTACTGTAATTCTTATATTGATTATATTGATTGGAATCTAAGCAACAAAAATGAGAAAAATATAGGTGGAACAGGTTTGAGGAAAAGATCATGGATTCAGCTTTCGAAAATTTGATTTGAAGAGGACTATTGCACATCCAAGAGAAGATGTCAAGTAGGTTGTTCAAGGAGTATGGGGGAGACGTCCAACCTAGAGATATATATTTGGGGATCATTGGCATGGGCAGTATTTAAAACCATGAAATAAGACAAGGTCTGTAGGGAGTGGATATCAATAAGAGGCAAAGGGGATCAAACACTCAGCTGTGGTCACTCCAATATTAACAAGTCAAACAAGAGACAAAGAACCAGCTGGACCAAGGAGCAAGAACTACCAAGGAGTTAGAAGGAAAATCAAGAGCGCATCCTCCAGGCTTTTGCAGAACGCGTTCCCAAGGAGGAGGGATCGCCTGGCTGAGTCAGATGGTGTCAAGAAAAGCTCATAAAGGATGAGGACCGAGAGCAGACCCTGTACTCAGCAAGGTGGAGGTCATTACAGCTTCCTGTGCAGCTGATGAAGCTGGGCGGGCAATCTGCAGGGCTGGGTTTAACAGAGAAGCAGAAGAGAGGATTTGCAGCCAGTGAGTCTAGACCACTCTTTTTTTAAGGCAGTGTTTATATACAGAGAAGCAGAGAAATGAAACCACAGCTAGCAGGGGAAGTGAGCTGAAGAGTGAATGTCTTCCAAGAGAGGAGAAGGAACGTGTTTGTAAGCCAATAAGTATTATGCAGTAGAGAGGAAAACTGGTGACAGACAGAACAGAGGAGAGAATTACCGTGGGGAATATCCTCGACTCCAGGGCCGAGGAGTGGGGGAGCTGGCTTGAGATACAAGCGTAGATATTTCGTGTTGAGTCGCGAACCAAAGGCAGAGTATATGGCAGCAGATGCGGGCAGGTGGCAGACAGTGGAGCTCATACATGGAGATTCCTCTCTGATGGTCTCCATTTTCTCAGTGAGACTGGGAGCAGGGACCCTGTGTAAGAAGGTAGAGAGGAGGTGTGGCTGTCTGAGGACACGGGAGAAAATGTGAAACTGCCAACGAAGAGAGTCAGAGAGTGCAAGGACCAGGGGGAAGGTCAGGCAGCATTAAGGATCCACCTGACACTCGTGGCCCTGTGAGACGAGTCAACTGTCGGTAGTTCTGCTCCAGCCTCACTCAGTAGCACAAGTGCAGGCAGAAATTAGGATTTAACCAGTGTGCGGTTCTGCCACGTGACGAAGGTGTTGCCTGAGAGGGGTAAGGGAGCCAGGGGTGTGCTCCCACAACTGGTTATAGGGCAGACCATGAAATATAAGCTGGACAAGGTTAGGAGGGGTAGAGAGGCTGGAGCCTCAGTCACGCGGAATGGAGCATAAGTGGCCCTGCAGGCCGGCGGACAGGAACCGAGGGCAGGATGGGAGGCGCCCCAGTCTGCCCAAGGCAGAGCTGGTTCTATGGAAAGTCTGTAAGGAACCTGTAACGACCGTGGTGAAGAGGACCAAGAGCAAAAGAGGGAAGGCGTTGAGTCGGGGTGCTAGGAAGTTGGGGCCACCTCTACAAGCTTCCTTGCCCCACTGTGACTTAAAAGGGACTTTGGCTTTGCATCCTACCGAGAGCCCTCGCCGTCCAGAGAAATGGTCTTGACTGGACACGCGGAGCATCCTCCCACACACCCCGGCTTGACTTTGATCCTTCCAGCAGCCTTTCCCCCCCTATTTTGGGAAACAATTTGAACCATCTCCCAGATTTGTCAAAAATGGTGTTTGGTGTTCTGCTTCTCATTCTCCCTGTTGCTTTTGGGTCATGTATAGAAGAGAAGGGGGAAGTTCAGTGTTACATCACAACCTACCATCAGCCGTAATCTGACAGCAGGGAAACTGAGGCAGAAGGTGAGGCAGGTGGGGGTGGGAAGAGCACCAGACATCTCCTGAGAGCTGGGGCAGGAAGAGTTCCGAGCTGGAAACGCAAAGGGTTGGCTGGGGGGGGGTCTCGGGCACCGAGGCACCAGATGGCAAGATCTGCAGTCCTGGGAGAGGCACCTGCCATTACCGGCTAATTTCTAAAAGACTTTCAGCAAGGATTCTGTCAAAACAGCATTTTTTATTGTCCTTCTAATTAGCTCAGAAAGGAAGAGAACAGTCTCGCACACTCTGGTTTGGTTACATGTCATTCTAGTAAATCAAAGTCCCTAATGATCCCTAAATTGCTTTTCAAAAGAAGCAAAACAACAAAACCACATTTCTTTAGCACAAACATGAAGACAGCCCCTGCCATGTCTTCTGAAGCTGGAACTACACAGATAAGCTGACGTGACACTTGAGACAATGGTCTTTGACAGGAGGTCAGGAAGGGGTCGGGGCTGGAAGCGACCGCTATGTAGATTGGGGTGTCTTTAGGGAAAAAAAAAACCACATAATTTAAACAGGCTTGGGTTATTTCCTAATCTCCAGTGAGAGCTAGGCTTCCACACCTAGAAAATGACCCTGCACACTTGAAGGTAACTACATTTCATACCAAAAAGGGAGAACCATACACAATGACAGTTATCTGAGCCACCAGTGTCAGAAGGTTATTTGGGGACTTTGGCAAATAGCCACAGTAGACCCTGAGGCCATGGGCACCTCTGTCCTCCAGGTGCCCACCCTTCCTTGTGTGTCTTGCGTTCTTTTCCCAAGTGTCTGCTCGGTGTGGTTAAGTGGTCAACCCACGGAATGGACGTGGGCCTCCCAGCTGCAGATCCCATGATCTGTCTCATCAGTCTTATTAGGCTGTAAATCACAAAAAGCCACAAAACAACTTTCTATGGAGTGCTTTTCTTTTCCCAGCTGATGATATATAAATATTATACCAAAAAATTTAGCTCATAATTACCCAGGGACGGTAATGAGGAAAAATTACACATGGTTGAATACAATACCCAAACCAGTTTTCAAACAGCATTCCAGCAATTTCATATAGCTGTTTTCGCTCTCCTTACAAAAGGCAGAATTGATTCTCGAAGTGAGTTTGAAGTAGGTGAGGTTCCCCTCAGTGCAGGACGCAGCCAGACTCCCAACCAAGACCATCTTTCGGCCTCCCCTCCCCATAACTTTCTGGAGGTTTCATGCTGTTCTGGTCTTGTCGTTTGACAGTGACCATTGATAGTGACAACTGATCACATAAACACAGTCACATGAGGGTGCTCACAGTCCATTAGACTTCAGAGTTTCCCCAACCAAGGTCTTCTCAATTAAAAAAAAAAAAAAAAAAGTATTATGAAAAGGAACAATTGTCCAATGGTGGAACCCATGCCCTGGGATGGGGAGGCACAGAGAGGGACTGAGGGGTTTTTCTGGTCATCAACAGGTGCTCACCTCCTCCTGCAGGCCGCCTGGATTAAAGGCACCACAAAAATAGTTGATTATTTACTTAAACCCTTACCAATTCTCCTACGCTAAGTAAATATTTACATGATGTTTATGATTTATGTTCTTATACATAATCACTTACGTGATGCAAAATTCGAAATGAAAAGGTCATAAACTTCTGAGCTTTCTATATGAACTTAAGGATATTTACATGTACACACACACATATATATATATATTCACATACACACACACACACACACATATTCTCTCTGGAAAAAGTCCAGCCATTGTTAATATAACAAGGATGCCTTGCACGACCATGATGTAACCTGGCAGCCAAGGAGCGGGGACTGGAATGCACATGTGTAAAAAACGATGACTTTATTATCCTAGTCAGTGGAAGCAGGAGATGTGATTGAGTGAGCATGTGTATTGTGTGGCCATTTCATTCAAAATGAGCAAACAGAGCAACGAATCTACATCAAATTTTGTGTTAAACTTGAACATTCCTTTGTGGAAACTATTCAGATGATTCAGAAGGCTTTCAGGGACGATGCCATGAGTGCAATGCCAATAAAAGTGTAGCACAGACGCTTCAAAGCTGGTCGAGAATCTGCTGAAAGTGACCCACGTTCTGGAAGGCCTGCAATGAGCTTCTGGGCTTCACCTGAGGATGTTGACTGTGTACGGGCTGCAGTCAACAAGGATCAGCGACTGACAGTCAAGAACTAGAAGCTGATCTGGGAATTCCAAAAACTTCTATGTATGAGATTTTGACACAGGATCTTGGCCTGAAATGTGTGGGGGCAAAATTTGTTCCACAGCTTTTGCTCCCAGAGCAGAAGGAACACCGTGCTGTAGTTGCTAATGACTTGATTCAAACTGCTACCAATGAACCGGATTTCCTCAAGGTCATAATTGGAGGCGAATCATGGGTCTACGGCTAGGATCTGGAAACGAAGGCCCAGCCATCCCAATGGAAGTCTCCTGGTTCTCCAGGCCCGAGGAAGGCGCAACAAAGTTGCAGCAAGATCAAGACCATGTTAACTGTGTTTTTTTATTAGGAAGGTGTTGTCCATCATGAGTACACCCCTCCA
Organism: Furipterus horrens; assembly: GCF_987537825.1. NCBI lineage: Eukaryota > Metazoa > Chordata > Mammalia > Chiroptera > Furipteridae > Furipterus > Furipterus horrens. Next base: position 134,932,642 of record NW_028327177.1, on the reverse strand, counting down.
GGTTAAACAGTTAATAAAGAGCACTACCTCACTGTTCTTCAATACGATGAAAACAGCCGCAGCTCTGGGCAACTGTTGACTGGCAGCTTCAGCACGACAACGAGCCCACTCATGCATCACGTCTTGTGCAGAGTTCTTTGGTGAAATATCGAATCACTCAGGTGACTCAATCCCCCTACAGCCCAGATTTGGTGCCCTCTGATGTCTGGCTTTTCCCAAAACTGAAATCACCTTTGAAAGTGAAGAGATTTCAGGCCATTGATGAGAGTCAGAAAAATATGATGGGGCAGCTGATGGAGATTGGGAAAACTGTGTGAGGTCCAAGGTGCCTACTTTGAGGGGGACTGAGGTGTCATTGTCCTACGTACAATGTTTCTTGTATCTTCTTCCGTAAATGTCTCTTTTTCATAGCACATGGCTGGATACTTTCTGGACAGGCCTTCTACTTTTTACTTTAACACCTTGTTCTTCCTTCTCTAGTATTATTGTTTCCTAATGTACAGATACTGTGTGTACACACTGCTCTGGAAGTTTAAGTGAGTATAGCAATCTCGAGAAGCAATTTGGCACCAAGTGGTCAAATTGTAAGTTTATATAAACTATGATCCTGCAATTCCAGTTCTGGGCATAGGTCCTCAAGAATTTCTTTTGCACGTGCCTAAATATATTTCAAAGATGTTACTGTACACATCTATATACTGGGTTGGCCAAAAAGCCCATTACATTTTTTCCATAAAATAAAAGGCACATGTCTCATTTTCACCAATAATTTAATTGATCTGAATATTTTGAGTATGTCAGCTGTCTCCTGCTATTGGCGTCCAGTGGGTAGAGGCCAGGGGTGCTGCTAAACATCTCCCAATGGATGAGACAGCCCCACAGCAAAGAATTATTTGCCCCAAATGCCAATAGTACCAAGGAACCTTGCAAAACACTTTTGACACATTCTGTCAGTCACAGCACCTTCTCCATACACGGCACAAGTCATTTTTTGTGTTTCAGTTGCATTTTGACCTTTCTTGAAATAATAAAGCCTAATACGCCACAAATGTTGCATATTTTCTTTCAGCTTCAATATTAAAATGGCTACACAAAAATTCACCAATTTTGATAAGTTTTTTAAAAATGCACACTGATATGACAGCTGTCACAATAAAATCTACTAAAATTGTTTCAAATGAAGTTAAAGACCACAAAGCACAGCTAGAGCCATTGTATGGAAAAAAACATAATGGACATTTGGCGAACCCAATAATAGCTAAAAAATACAGAGGCCATCAAATGTCTATCATGGAGGAACAGATGAATAAAAGATGGTATTTTCATATGATGGAATGATACTTAACAGTTAAAATATAAACATAATCTGTATAAAACAATCTGATAGTTCTCTCAAAAACACCAAGTGATAATGTAAGTTTCTTTTACAGGAAGAAGCAACCCTTATGGAAACCTCTACAGTTAAGTCTGCTGTAAAGAAGCAATAAACATGAGGATATGTTCTGCCTCACTAGGAAAAAAAAACCGAAGTGCAAAAACAAGATTCTGGGTTTTTTCCTTTGCCAGTGAAATTGGCAAAGTTGATGAATCCTCATTGTTGGCAAAGCACAGGGATCTGGCACATTCAGACACTACCAACAGCAACTGACATTTATAAACTTTCCAGGAGATTATTTGGCAATGTAAATCAAAAAAATTTTTTAAAGTAAACAAATTTTGACAAAGTAATTTATCCTAAGCAAATAAAAATATGTACGAAGATTAAATTATAATAAAGGTTAACTGCTTAATGTTTAAAAAGAATGATTTTATTGAATAAATTATGGCATATAGATGAAATGGATTAGGAAGAGGATAAAAATGACAGAGAAGAATAATTATTGGTATTAATGCTGCTCATATGTTGTTTAATAAAAAATGATCTTAAATGCTTAAAAATTATAGTCACGTGTGCCTTATTAATCAAGGATATCTGGTACCAGAGAAGAGTCACTTAAAGTAAATCCACATAAAATGGGGACCAAAATGTCACAGTAAAGAATGGGAACTTAAAAGATTTGATTAGCACTATATTTGAAGAAAAGGAAACAAGAAAATAATTTTATTTGATATTTTACCAACTTTTCATGACAGTATTTTTCATGGGAAGGGATATTTAGTTTAGGATAGATCCTAAAATTCATGGTGAAGCCTAAATGGTCAAAAATAGCCAAGACAATTTTGAAGAAAAAAGCTAAGGAGGGAAGATTTATTATAAAGCCTTAATAATAAGTAAAATAGTATTAGCTCAGGAATCACAAAAAGGACAGAACAGAGTTAGAAAACAGATCCAAAAATATAACAGAAATTGGCAAATGTCATAGATAGCAGCAAAATAAATAAGAAATAGTTAACTAGTCATTAAATGATAATGGCATAGTTTACAATATGCAAACCAATTAGATCCCTGCCTCGCACTACACAGAAATATAAATTTCAGATGAGTTTAAAAATCTAAAATTTTACCTAGTAAAAAATAGCAATGCATAGACAAGAAAACTTGAAAACCAAGGTGTACATATATTTTTAAGATCTCTAAGGGAAACAAAAAGTAAAAAAGCAGTGAAATACATTCCATATTTATCACATTAACCAAAATTAGAGCATCAAATTAATAGCAGGCACAGTCAAGGACATGGGGATCCAAGGAACTCCCACGGAGGGTCAGTGGGAGTGGTAACTGGCACAACTGCTTCAGAGGGCAGTTGGCAAGACCTAGGAGGGCTGATGTACCAGGCAGGTGTTGATGCAAGAGTATCTTACTACGCAGGTATTCAACTTCTGGCAGTATATACCCTCCACACACTCATGTACGTTCCTACAAGGTCTTATCAAGGATACCTCCTGCAATCCTGTTTATAACAGCAAAAGGTAAAAACATCTTTTTCATCTTTCAATGGGAAATAGTTAAACTCTGGGATATCAAAGAAATATTATACTATAGTTATCAACATATGTAATCAACACATGTCAAAAACAATACTAAGTTAAAAAAATTCACCAAAATAAATGACAGGCCTCCGTTTACCTAAAATCTTATACACGAAGGAAGACAACACCCAGTGGGCACACATTCAGTCCCAATGTGACAGGCTGTCTGAGCTCAATCCCAAATTCTCATTCTTCAGCGCTGGAATTGCCCTCTTGCTCAGCTGAGAATTTTCTATTTATGGCAATCCCCACACTAAGTAGCTACTGAATGTAAAATACTATGCAGGCTGCCCAGAAGAGCGAAAGAAACCGCAAAGCTGTCTTCTCCCTGCAGAAGGGTACAATCCAGCCAGGGAAGCAGTCTGAGAGACCTGGCCCCATCCTCGCTCTGGGTCGCATAGTGTCTAAACTGGGAGCGTTTAGCTTTCAAGGCCCAGTTCCTTCATCTATAAAATGGGAAAGGCACCCTCTCCTATGGCGAAGGTTAAATGAATACATACATAGTGTCCAGCACATGGCAAATACCCGACACACTTAGCAAACAGAGGCGTGGCAGCCGTCACATGACTACAATCACCTAAGCAGCATCGCAGCCACACGGGCAGTAAAATGAAAAGCTGATGGATGCGAGAAGGGCACTGGCTGGGTTCCCTTAGAGGTTTTCACGGCTGGATACGGCATCCCCACCCCCTGACGGTTCCCCTGACAACTCAGCCCCCATACTCTGGAAGGCAGGGGACATTTCTTCCAGCAGCAGTTAGGCTACACCCAGGCCTATTTATTCTTCAAGTTCACCAAAGGACTGTGAAACGATCTACCAACCCCAAGAAAGACAGTTCCTTCTCTCACACTTTTGGGGGGTTCTGGAGTGAAATGACACCAAAAGGACCATAACTAACCTAAGCTAGCTTCTCCACTGACCCTCTTTCAATTCCAAGGACGTACTGCAGCTCCATTATTACTAGAGAGAAGGCAACAATGCCTTGGCTCTATCTGCCCCAACCCACAGGCTACCCTCCTAAAACGCTGGGAGAGCCTTGTATCCATGGACTTAGCAGGCATCAGAGGGGAGGCCTGACTGCCAGACCCTGGGAAAACCGCGGTGCTTGCAAATCACTTCTGGAGATTCTTAACGGTTGGATTTTACTCCTGGGATTCCATTCAGAGGCCTTGGGAAGGATGGTGGGCATTTCAGTTCTCCCGCCAATGTGGCGCCACCATGTGGCAACATTACAAATGGCGCATAAAATCAGAGCCTTGAAATTCCGTGGAATTTTTAACTTTGAGGAATTCAAATTACTTCCATTTTTATGTTTCAAGTGAGAATTCATTCATATATTTTCTTAATTCATATTTTATTATCACACTATTTCAGATCTGTATTATTCAAATACACGATGAATAAACCAGCCTTCATTTATCAGTGTCAGCACTGTTATATCTGGGGTCCAGCTGTTTATACCACCCAAGAACCAATGATCAGGATGTTGGGTGGGGGGAAACGCAGTTCAAAGTCCACCCAGGTCTCAAGGCCGAATTCCTCGTTCTAGCTCTCTGGGCTGACTTAGGTATAACTAACTACCTTTGGTTTGCATATCATTTTCGCTTTAAAACTAAAATGATAAAATAAATAATAATAGTCATAAAAGCAAGTCATCTGACAAAACTGAGCAGGATAGTGGTTACCCTTCAGAGATAGTGCCTGTAGAGATAATGAAAAGACTGGGAATATTCTAGGTCTTAATATGGGCACTAGTTCCACAGGCATGTTCAATTTATGAAAACCCACTGCACAAACACTTCAATATAATATTAAAATCAGCACACCAAGGTCTGTCTACCCAGTCTTTCCTCCTCAACTTGCCCTTGAGACAAAAGCCTGTGGCAACACAATAACAACCAGGAAGGCAAAACCAGGGGGTGCTCAGTTCTCTATGAGGTATTTCAGTCTGTGTGAAATCAATTGCACTCAAGGCCAAGGCCACAGATGAACTCTCCTTCTGTCTCTCTGAAAATAGTACTTTTCATCCTCTTGTTATTTCTTTCCTGGCCATGGCAATTTAAACTAACAGGGGTATAGACTGTCTCCTTTCTCCCTGCCCAAAGTCTTATCAAACCAAATTTCTCAGGAAAGAAGGACTTTTTAGATCTGGGAATCGGGGCCTAGAGCCTGCTGTAAAAAAAAATTCTTTAAATTGCCTCCATTTCCACCCACGGTTCAGTTCCTCCTCAACTATCCTCCTTCCACTTTTACATATGTCATGTCCCCTGAACCCCAACTGCCTTGGGAAGACTAAAAGATAGGAATTGTTCCATTTTATAGATTAAAAAGTTGAGGCTCAAAGATGTTTGTCAGACTTCACAAAACTAAGTAGTCATGTCATCACTGAGCTGGGAGGCAGGCTGAACTGGAGAAACAGGGTGATAATCTCAAAAGAGGAGAGGCAACCCTCTCTCCAGCCCAAAGGTTCTAAGAACCGCTCACAGCCCCAAAGGAACTGCCTCAAAGGATCTGGAGTAAAAGATCTGCATCTGACAGCATTTACATTTCCTAGGACCAGCCTCCACCATCTCCCAGGAAGGTGTGAAACATCCAGATCAAGGGGTAGGGAGAGCGAGCAGAAATGAAGCCAAACTCAAGACATTTTCTAAAGGCTGGTGGGAGCCAGTGTTGGGGAAGCCAACCCCAGAGCCCAGCCCCTTCTCAAAGGAAGTCCCTGGCTCGCAACTGATGTGAATCTCTCGGATACATATCCTCGGGGACAGGGCTTACTTGGGAGGAGATGGAGCAGGACGGATCTAGGAATAGGCACCTAGTAAATTTCACAAACCCTGCCGAGACGTTAGCAAACTGACGGGGACTGGAAGGGATGCTGCAAATGTCGCACGTCCGAGCGTTCCCACCGCGGAATCGGAATCGCTCCTCTACTTGCTCACCCCGAAGGTCCCCCATGGAGTTGCTTGGGATCAGCTCCCGTCCTCTTCAAATAAGGCAGAGTTGGGGGAAGGGAGTATGAGCAAGAGACCAGGATGAAGCTGAGGTGACACCCCTCCCTTTTCTACCCTGCATCAGAGCGCCCCTCTCCACAGTCCGGAGACCTGGCTAGAGGCTACCGAGTCAGATTCTTACTCCGCGCACCAGCCGTGACCTTGAGCGAGTCCCTGATTAGCCCCATTTTGCAGAAATTAAGAGTCCGAAAGAGTCAAGTCAGCTGAGTGGGGCTGATTCCAGCCCTTACTCGACGGTTTAAGGCGCTCCGCCGGTGCGTCCGTAGCGTAATAGGTGCGCGCTGAACCACAGCCCAAGAGCTACGTGGCCGTGGGGATCGGAAACCGCCCGGGAAACCAGAGGCAAGCTCCAGCCCCGGCAGCGGGAGAAAGGCGAGATTCCCACTCTGCGACGATGCCCTGGCAAGTTCAGTCCTCCGCCCCAAACCCCCTCCGCAGGGGTGCACTGGCCTCGCTGGGGACCCTGGCTCAGGACCCGCACAGGGTGTGGGGAGACAGGAGAGACACCTCCACACACCAACCCCCGAAGTTGCCGCAACGTAAGAGGGGCAGTGGCGCAAAGCCGCGGGAGGGGAGGGGACTGTACTCACACGCGGTAGCTAGACCGGAGAAGGTCCGTGACCTGGGTCATCGATGGTGGCCAGGCTCGGGCCACCGCGCCTCAGGGTGTCTGGGGCACCTGCCGCAGCACGGTGCGTGTGTTAGGAGATTGCAAGCTGCGAGGCAGGGGCGCAGGTATGTCGGCGCGCCAGCTCTGAGCTGCAACGCCACGGGGCTCAGCCGCCAGAACCGCAGCCGCAGCGGGAGTCCAGGAGCAGGCTGGAGTCGCAAGTGTGGCGGCAGTGGCTGTGAGGGTGTCGCCCGTGCCGCAGGCATCCAGGGCCAGCCCGGCCGCAGCCGCGGCTGATACCCTGGCCCAGCTGCCGGCCAATCAGAGGCGCCCCCAGCGAGGGCGCGTGCGGAGGCGGGGCGGGGGCGCAGGCAGGGAGCGGACAAGAGGGGCGGTGCGCGATGGCGCCTGCGCCACGGCTGGAGTTGCCTGCGCGCGGGTTCCTCTCGAGCTCCTCCGGCGCGCGGGCGGCACGCGCGGGGAGGGCGGGGCGCCCCAGGAGGAGGCGGGGCTGGGTCTGCGCGAGCCCCGGCCTGGGATCTACGCCCCCTCCTGGGCTCTTCCTCGCGGCGCAGTGCGGTGTCCGGGCCCCCGCCCGGGAGTCCCAAAGCAAGAACTAAGGTCACTCCCAGCTTCGAAGTATGGCTTTTCCTGTCCCCAGCCCCTGGGCACCTGGGGGGCCCGGCTTTTCCCTGACCACGGAGTGACAGGTCATCGGATCCCCCGCTCCAAACTGCCGCTCGCGGGCCGGACTGTGGATGTCCTCCAGCCTGAACCTCACCAGAGGCGGCGTGGCGCTTCTGCAGATCACCTCTCCCTCACTTCAGAGTCAGTCCCTGGGTACTTAAAGTCAACGCGGTGACCCATCCCCTGGTCTGGATTCCTTTCATTCTCATGAATTGACTGTGCTAGTGACACTCATTCGTTCCACACATGGACTGGGTTCGCGCTGGGCTGGGGAGCTGTCCCGGGCCACTGCACAGCCAAATCCCCCGAAGCCCCGTCAATGACGCACCGCGGGGTTAGTGAGCCGCGATGGCAGAAGGACGCCCCATGATTGCGACAAGGGAAGAACGCGTCCAGGCCCAGGCCAGGAGCTCCAGGTCCTGGAAGAGCGGCTGGAAGTTGAAAGGTTCCGCTCCAGGCCAGGGCTTCATGGCGCGTTTGCATCCATCAGGCACGAGGCCTGGAATCTTCCTCAGACGGCGCACTGCCTCAGCTCCAAATACTAGGCTGTGAAAACACATCGTCGGTTTTAGCTGCAGAATGGAAGACGCGCCATCAGAATAAACCGTTTGTGGAGCTACATTGGTGATTCCCAAAACCCTGGGAACCCTCAATCAAGGCTGTGGATTGAGACTGTTCTCTGCGCATAAATTGGCGCAGGAGAAATGGATGGCTCCCCCGTTTGTTGATCTGTCCGCAGCAGAAAAAAACAAGCAAGCAAGAAAAACAAACAAAACAAAACAACCTCTCAGAAGGGAACTTGGAAGGTAAAGAAATTGATTCTTTTCTAAAAATCTGTTTTCCTCTCTTTAAGGGGTTTTATTATTATCTACAAACTGGTTCAAGTAGAAGGATGTTTGTGTTTTGTTTCTGTTGATTTATCTGTGCTTGATTGGTATTGACATGGTATGAAATTCGAAAAGTGGAAGTGAGTACCCAGTTCCCACCCTTGTCTCCAAGCCTCTTAATTCTTCTCCCTGGAGGCAACCATTACCATCATATTCTTGTGTAGTTCCCTAGAGAAAATGTGTTTGTCTGATGTTCTCATTTTTACTATTTGTTATACAAAATGGTAGGTCTGACCTCTGGCACGTGTGGATTCAAGGGTTCAAGTGAGGTGTATGAATGTAGAAGAGAATGTAGAATGGGAAAAGATTACTCTCTACATGTGACCCAACAGTGTTTGCATAGGACAAGAATGAGGGCTGGGTTCAAAGGTTATTGACATCATGCAGGTGTTGGCAAAGCTGAACCTAATATATAGACTCACCTCTTTACAAGTCCTAACATCTTGCCTAAGTTGTAAGCATTTTAAAAGAAAGATAAATAAATACATGATAGTTCACTGATTTGGGCAAGGTCACAGATAATCCAGAAAGAAAGTATAGATGGAAATCCAGAGACATTCTGAAGGAGAAAGAGCCCAGTTCCCTATTTGTTGTTCTTTAGGTCAAAAACAGACGCCACTTTGATTCTTCACCAGGGCTATTATTGATTTTTTAAAATCATTCCTCATGAAAGGTTCGGCATTGGAAGATGCCTAGGGTAACAATGAGCCTGCAAGAAGATGACCTAAAATGCTCTCTCCTCAATGACTCCATCCTGAGCTGTCATCTAGCAAAATTTTACTGAATTCCAGCAATAGCCATCCCTTCATTTGCCCCTCATGACTCACAGGCAGTGCCTGTTTTTCCATTTGCTGCATGATCTTGACCCCTGTAAGAGTTTTCATGGAGACTTTCTTTATAAAGAAGAGCTTGTTGATTTGAGTGCCAAAGAAATGTATCATGTGTTCTTTTAAATGTGAATAAGACAGTCCATTTTTTAGCCAGAAGATTGATGAGTTTATACTGAAAGGAAAAGGACATGTCTCAGGAGGATTCTGGGTAGAATTAAAGGGAGATTAATCACAAGACTGGAGTGCCAGTCTGACCTTACCACTTCCTGCGTGTGTGACCTTGGGCAAGTTACTTAGCTTCATTGAACCCTAGATTCTCCAAATAAAATATATGGTTCAATCCTCTCCACTGCCCTGTAAGGTTGTTATTAATTGATATGGTGTATTTGGAATTGCTTTGCACAGAATGAGATTTAATTATGTTAGCTATCTAAAAATTATAATTTTAACCTGAAAAAAATGAGTTCATAAAGAAAGTTTCTGTGCCCTTTTGTTCACCTACCACTTCTCTATCATCTAAAATATATCTAATTTTCTTTTTTTAAAAACGTATCTCTACCTCTTCCATGGCATATAGCATTTGCTATGTTATATTAGTTATTTGGCTATATCTCCATCCAATATCCCCTACGAGAGTGGAAATGCCTTAAAATTGGCACCATGTCACATCTTTGATTCCTTTGGGTGCCTAAGGCAGTATCTTTATAAAAACTATTTAGGAGGAAAAGACAAATAGCATTCTGGGAAAATATCATCAAATAACATATCTGACAAACGATTTGTATCTAGAAAAAAGAACTCTCAACATTCAATAGTAAAAACCAAACAATCCAATCAGAAAATGGGCAAAAGACATGAAGAGATATTTTACCAAAAAGCATATACTGCTGGCCAATAAGCACATGGAAAGACGCTCAACATCATTAGCCATTAGGGAAATGTAAATTAGAAGCATAACAAGGTATCACTATATATCTAACAGAATGGACATGATACATAGTGACAACACCAAATGCTGGTGAAGAAACAAAAACTACGTCACTTATTCATTGCTGGCGGGAATGTAAAATGGTGAGATCACTCTGGAAAATAATTTGGCTCTCTCACTTAAAACTAAAATCGGATCTATCATACAAACCAGCAATTTCACCTTGGGCATTTATTCTAGAGAACTGGAAACTTACATTTCATAAAAGCTCGTACACCAGTTTTCATTGTCTACTTCACACGCACATGCTCCTGGCTGGCAGTGCGCCCAACTCTGCAGACTCGTGAATAAATGCCTCGCTTTGCTGCTCAGAAAAAAGCTTGTACAAATCAAGCCACACAGGACCAGTCCTCAACAACCCCACCATCAGACAGCAGGAGGTAGAGGACCACAACACACATCCACTCTGCTTGCTGTGTAAGGAAACAGGATGGACCCCACTGGACTAAGAAAATACTCATGTTTATGGATGATTCACAGTGGGCAGGAGGGTTCAAAATGGAAATTCTGGATTTTTCTGCTCTTCAGCAATGATTAGTTAAAAAAAAAAAAAAGACATGTGACCATAGGCGTAACTTGAGTTGGGTAAACAGATCATACTGGCCTAAATAGAAACAGAAATGTGGAGAAAAGAATTTATTGTTTCTGGTGAATATAATATTTTTCTCCAAGATATCCTTTAGAATAATTAATATTTTATTATGCAGCTCTTTGTTTCCTACTAAATACTGGCTTTTAAAAAGCTTTGCTGCTTTCTTTCGTAAAGTTGATTCTATCTTGGAAGGACAATGTAGAGGTAATAATAGAATCCTGTCATTCACTGACTAGGATATCCAATAAGGGATCCTGATGCTGGTGAGAGATACTGGTAATAACAATATTATTTTACAGAAATACTGTGGTTACTGACTTACAGAACCTGGATTTGTGACTTTCTCCTCTTAATTTTTATTTTTTTTAATACTGAAAATCACGTCTCCACAATGAAGCCCAGAGTTCTCTGAATCCGGAACCAGTGAAGATGTGTGGCAGCTCACTCAGCCTGCAGCTGTGCTGAGGATTAATAAAATTATCGGTAATTCCCGGAAACTTAGCTAGAGCCCTGTGTGTGAGTGTGCATCTCCTTCCTAACAATCCTCAAACCCCGAGGGAAGCTTTAATTGTCATGATCTAGTTCACTGAGGCTTAGCAATGAGGTTGCTATTGAAATGGCGAATTCGGGAATCACCAAAGACAAGGAGACACACGCACCTGCCCTTTTTCCTTGGTGCCTGACCCTCCCTGCCCTGCCCTGCATTTACTTTGTTCCTTAGTACTTGTCACCCCTTCACACACTATTAACTTCCTTCTTCTGTTTAGTACTTCTTGTTTATCTTCCCCACTAGAATGAAATGTACAAAAGGGCAGAGATCTTTGTTTTGTTCACTGGTATCTCCAAGTGCCTTGAACAGACCCTCGCACAAAGGACGTGCTGGATGAATATTGAATGAATGAAGCCACCAGAGAAAATGCTCATCCATCAACATTTACAAGTCGAAGATGTTCAGAAGCTTTCATGCCTGCTGAATATTCACACTGATATTTTGTAATCAGGGGACCTGAATTTTAATATATTTTAAAGTTCCTTTGAGAGGTGATGAATCGCAGTGCTGGTTGCAGTGATATTACCAGTTCACTGAGGATATTTCTCGTCCCAGTAATCCCCCCTCCACCATGACCACCACTACCTTTAAGACATAGCCAAGAGACTTACAGTTCTAAGAGACAGAAAAGTGGATCCCACTAGAAGATAGAAATCTAAAGGTGGAGGAGAAAGGGAATATAACTTGAAGGAAGTCTCTAATCTATAAGAAGAAGAAAAGGAAGCAGCTCTCTCTCCTGGGGGAGCAAGAGAATCATTTGGAATTAACGTGAGTAGCTAAAAAACACTATTTAGTTTTCCTGAGGATCCAGGACTGAACCTTTCTTGGCCCCCTGGGGAGGATGGTGAGATGATGGAAACCATAGAGCATTTGAGATGGACCCTGAGTACAGAGGGGGTTAGAGAGTTGAGCCCCTGAGAGATCCCAAATTTAGTCCACTAAAAGCCACACCCAAAACATTTCTCATGAACTTTGATTAGACCATAATTCACTCATGCACACGAGAAAAGATGGAACTATAGGAGATTGTGGCCACTACATCCAAGACGACACATCAGTTACCCACTATCTGGTAGCTGGAAGACCTGTGCACTTAGAGGTCTCACCTCTGATATTCTGCCCTGCTACGTGCAGAGATGGCCGGATACTACAAGGAACTCATGTATTCAATCCTATCATCAGCAGGTTAAAGCTACCTGCCCACTGCATCTTCTCAAACAGCCTTGGCCTGCTCCTGATCTTAAACCAGAAGATTTCATCTATTGGAGAAGACACCAGAGAAAAGCGAATCTTGAACTTCATTGGAAGGGACCTTATCAGGTACTGTTAACAAATTCCATAGTGAAAGTCTAGGGAGTTCATCCTTGGCTTCATGTTTTACCACTGAAGAAGTAATTCAGAATTCCACACAGTTGGCAGTTCTACTCCAATAACAGACCTCAAGTTTAGGATTCTCAGAGATCCGCCAGTAGCAGCTACTCTTTGGAAGCAGACAGCTGACCTAAGATCTTTGGAAACTGCAGATAATTTCGGACAGTGGACAGTGCTGCCCAAGACATGGGACTAAGATACCCTGACTAATTCCAGTTTTGTTATTCATCTGCTTCCTAATAACCATTCCTCTGCTCAGACTCCTGGTTGTTGTCCACTCTGAAGGGCCCCTTTTCTCTTTTCTTCCCTCCTTATTATAGTTAGGCCAGAACATCCTCATTCTAACACCATTCTTAGATTATTCCAAACAGTAACCACTGCCCTGAATCTTACTGATTGCTGTATCTGCCATCCATCCTCAGATCATCATGATAAAATAAAACCTCTGGACAACTTCAGTCTTATCAAACAAGATTATAGGGGGTTGCAGCTGACAGCCTTTGCATCTACATAGACAAATGGCCTTAAATCAATGAATTTGGTAGTGCTCTTCTCTCCCAGAAAAAGCACCGATTACAATTGGTTTTACCTCTGAATTCAACCTTCATGGAGTGATGGGCCAATTACTTGCCTCCTAGGAGAGACTCCTTGAGATCCAAATATGTAACTAGGCTAATGTAAGGTCTTTTTTCTGACCTCCCATTATCAACAACCCCTTCTTTCCCGAGTCTCCATGTGCTCCCTACTGGCTACTACTTCTATGCAGCCAGGATGGCTGATCTTGTTTCCCTCCGACTAATACGTACATCCTGCACTTTAGGAATAGTATTCCAAGACTTATGTGTACCCAGAGACCCTAATTCTGGAATCACCAGTTTAGGTAATCCCAGCTCAAATGTAAGTTCTCCAACAAGCCAATCCTTGATTATTCAGGCACTCCAACTGGGAAATTACTAATTATTTACATAAACAATCAGAGCAGTGTTCCCAACAGTGGAAACCTTACAAGCAGAAAGTACTACAAGCAACTTATTATTAATATTAACTTTGGCAGAGGTTATTAGCAATACCATCTCCACCCTAGATGAAATACAGACCAATCTCAACTCATCATCACAAGCAGTGATGGACAATTGCATTGCCGTAGATTTTTTGCTGGCTAGTCAAGGCGGCGTCTGCACCATTGCTAACCCTTCTTGCTGTACTTAGATTTATAAAACAGGCAAAGCAGCACCAGCAATACATTGCCTTAAGGAAAAAGCTACTTGGCTTTTAAAGGTTGATTCTTCTGGCACATTTTTTAATGTTTGTATTTGGTCTGGGTTTTCTGAAGTATCTTATAGGGACTACAGTGATCCCTCACTTATCGCGGGTATTACATTCTAGACCTCTCCCCGCGATAGGTGAAAATCCACAAAGTAGGAACCTTACATTTATTTTAGTATTTATATATATTTTAAGGCTTTATAAACCCTTCCCACACACTTATAAACTGTTCCCAGTCCCTTATTAACCATTCCCAGTCCCTTATTAACCTTTTCCACACTTTTATAAACACTACTGGCGTTCTTAAACATATTCTGCACTCTTAAACCTACGTAACTTAAACAGCATATGTATACAGTACTGCAAAATCCCGCGATATAGTGAAAAATTCATGATAAATAATTAAATATAATATATTTTTTAAATCCCGCGAGACAGTGAGGCCGCGATAAGTGAACCACAATATAGAGCGGGACTGCTGTATTAATTTAGTTTTTGTCCGTGGTCATGATGCTGGTCTCTTGCATTCTCTCCAGAATCTTAAATCCTACTGCATAGCTGTTCTCTTAACAGATAATCACCATGATGATGCACCAACAAAAAAATTCAACAAGAGCTGGCAAGACAATTGATCGTGGAGAAACTGAACAACTGCCAGACCGTGAAGATCTGGATTTACAGCTTTCCCTGACTTGGTCAGCCCCTTCCAGCGAGAGGTTGTCCAAAAGGGAGACTCAGAGGCTGAGTGTGCAAGTCAAAAATGGCCAGCCCATAGATGACGACAGTGGGCTGGCTTACAACCTCTGCAGCAACCAGTTCGGGAATTGAAAACACCTTTATAGCAATTGGTTTGGAGCCATTCACAATTTGTTGGTAATTGCCAGATTTCCTGGTTTTTGCCCCAGCATCCAACTTAGGACCAACCAATGAAAGCCAAATATGCTTTCCAAACCAATCATACAAGATGCCCCGCTTCTGCTTACCCTGCATCCAGATTTCCTATGCCAACAACCTCTAATCAAAGCACACCTAACGCCTTCTTTATTACTTTGATTATAAAGCTTTCCTACTACCATGCCAGACTTTGGCTCTACCAAACATAAGGGATGGTGGTCTCCCTATTTGCATGATCTTTATTTTCACAGCTAGTCTGGAGCTCTGGAAGGAGACGGCCTCCCATGGCTTCCATCTTGCAACACCTAGCAGCTGCAGACAAACAGGAATGGAACTGTGGCAGATTTAAGGTAAGAAAGAACAGGAGATGGTACCTGATACTTCTTTGGCTCTTATACAGTGTAGAAGGGATCCATAAATCCCTGCATACTCCCTGAGAAAGAATGTTCAAGGTGATGTGAGTTGAGAGCCAGCAAGCCTGCAGGGGCCACTTTTGGGAGGAACTAGGCAATACTGTTACAGGGATGTGAGGTGATTTGCCAAGGCCAAGGACCTGATGGGGGTGTGACTGAGCTTCAGAGGTTCTGTCCAGACATTATGAGCCAAAGTGGAGTCAGTTATCCAGGGAAAGACTCTTAAGTCCTCGCCATGTCCAGAACACAGTACCAGTTAGGTTTTGCTGTGTAACAAACCACCCTAAACCTTAGTGATGTAAAACAATAAGCCTCTGTTAGCGCAGCATTCTATGGGGTGGTTAGGTGTCTTTGGAACTGGACTGGCTCAGCTGATCTTGCTGCGCTCATTCAGGAAGCAGGTTAGCTGCTGGCTAGATGGTTTGGAATGGCCTCGCTCACTGAATGAAATGGGCTGTACAACAGAAATCATCTGACAAATGATTTATCTTAGTGATTTCCTGTGCTCCAGCTTCTACATGGTAGATGCTGTCCTCAAAGCTCAAGGTGAATTCCTCCATGAATAGACAAAGAGAAAGAGGTCAAGGCTGTCTAGTGGCTACTTGAGCTCTGCGTTCACGGATCTGCTTTCCTTTCTAAGAAACCCTTCTTTTTCCCATGAGTGCTGCCTGGAATGTTCTTTCTCACAGAACAGGAGAGAACTACAGAACAGTTATCAAGAGCAAGAACCCTGGATTCTAACTTTAACACATCTTCATTTAAAATCTCCATGCTTCATTTTTTCTCATTTTTAAGATGATAACAGTACCAACTACCTCATCAGTTGCTGTGAGTAATACATGAGTTAAAACATGTCAGATTCTTAGAACAGGGTCTGACAATAAGGTATACTCTGTAGATGACAGTAATTATTTTGTTTACCTTAGATCTGGCAGCCCTCAAAAAAATACCACATCAGACTATAATACTGATTTCAGAATGTATGCAAGAGGGGCACATCTTGAGGAGCTAGAGAATCTGTTTTTCCCAGTTGCAAATATTTTGTCAGCATGACTTTCTACGTGGTACTACCATAATTCATTGATACATTTTTGCATTTTTATTTTTATATTTTATAATAGCAAAAATGACACATTCTTACACTGGGAGCCTATATAACATAAAGAAGCATTTAAGGGAGAAATGCACTCAAATTATGGATACCCTACTGTTATATCTATAACATATATATGTTATGAAAATGATGACATAATTCACTTCTAGAAATATTTTTCACTTGTCAAATATTATGTATGCTTCCCCATGTCACTATTTTAATAGCTGCAGATTATTCCATCCCATGGATGTATTAGAATTCATTTCTTGATCCCTGAGTGGTGTACTTACAAGGATGATTTGGTGACTTACCCATCACAAAGCCAGTGTTTTAACAGAAGGTACCCATACAGTCTTCATCTGCTGAAAGATTATTAAGCTCTGTCAATTCTTTCCACCAGATTTCTTCCTCATGTGCTGTGTCTGCCTCTTAGTCTTCATTATTTTTGAGGGTAAGTGAATTCAAGTCAAGTACATCCACAAGTCAGCCAGAGAAAATCAAAAGGCTAGAAGACAGGGCTTATTACGTAAGATTAAAGGAAATAGTATCCTTCTGCCCATTGTCAGTTCTCTCTGTTCTTAACTATTCAAGCATTAGCATCTCTTTCTTAGAGTTTTTGCTTAGTGTTTTTCTACTTTCCATAAACACAGGAGTATCTGCTATGTGTGTCATCCCTTAACATCTTGGGCACAAAATTGGCCAAACTATATTCTCCCTTCATTTTCTGGGAGAAGGGATCTCTGGTATGCTTCAAGTATGAAACAGGGTAGAAAATATCAGTATGTTATGTACAAATGCAAGCATTAAAGCATCCAAAATACAAAATTTGTTGTAAATGGACATCTGTTTCCTTGTGATATTCTATGTTTCGAGTTATGTAAGTAAGTTGGTGAATGAATGGATCGCTCTGGTGTCTGTGCTGGGGACAGGATCTACAAAGGAATGAATGACTAGACAGTTAGAAAGTCCACGGCAGCTCAGTTCTCACATTTGAGGCAACGAGATACAGAGTACACTGTTCACTGGACGTCCATTATTTTTTGCTCTTTGGGAATTATCGCGTTCTCAGTCCATTGCATTCCCCCATATTTTGGGCAGGACCCAAGGCCTGATCACCAAGCATCCAACGCTCTGGCCCTGGTGACTGAGCCAGGTTACTTGAGCTAGGTCACTGATGCTCAGTTCAGGGTCTTTCCCTCAACTATTGAGAAAGAGGGGCTATTAATAAAACTGGACTTGACATGAATAGAATAAATGTCAGGGCTCCTTACAGTCATCTTTCTGAGAGCAAAAGTATGTGCTCCATAAAATAATCACTCCGAGTTCTTTAGTTTATGATTTTTCTGGGCTGCCGGTCTGAGCTGGCCTTGGCTGGATTTGCTTCTTATGTCTATGGGCTGCCCCTGGATAACTAGGCCTGGCTGGTCTACGGTGGCCTCGCCTGGGATGATTTGTCTCTACTGTATGTGGTCTCTGACTCTCAGCAGATTGGCCTCGGCCAGTTCAGAGGGCAGGGGAATAGTTCCAAGGAAGTGAGTGGGAGCATGCAAGGTCTCACGGGCCAGGCTCTGAACTTGGATGGCCTCGCTTTCCCCACAATCTATTAGTCAAAACAAGTCTCAAGCCCAGTTCAGATTTAAAGGGGGGTGGTGGTGGTGTTGGAGTAGACTCCATTTCATATGAGAAGAGCCGCAAAGTCACATTGCATGGAGGTCTACATAGAGGTAAGGAAATAATTATGGCCATTTTTGTAAATAAACTTCCATCATCTACCTTCAAAGCCCAACGATTCATGTCTCCTCTACATACAAAATACACTTCCCTCCTCCCGAGATCTCCTTCCATCTGGAATGGAGTGCACGTTTTGGGGACCTACATCCTGCCAGTGGAGGCTTCCTTTGATTAGAGGCCTGTGAACTAAAAAGACAAGTTATATGCCCCCCAACACACCCAACATAGAAATGTGAGGCACAGATGGAGGGCCACAGGAGACTTTTCCATTCAAAATACCCTGTCAAGGACAAGTCATGCTGTGAAAAATCTTGTAAATGTTATGGACCGAAGAACCTTACCACTTTTGGATGGGGTCATTGAGAGGATGTGGCTGCCAGTTGACCCTTGAGCTGGACCCCAGCGATCTGGAGGCTCCTCACCCTTCCACTGTCCTTGCAATGTACATTCTACCCACCGTTCCCACACTAGGAGCTGTTGCAAGGACGCGGTCTGGAATGAGTTGGTGGTGTTGAGGCCATCTGGACTGAATATGTGACTGAACCCAGTTAAGGCCTCTAAATAACCTTTTAAGATTCTAGCAGGTGGGTGCAGAGAGTTCCTTGTCTTGTGGCCACCCAGACAAACCTCCTATGTAAATTCCCTTGCTTGTTAAACCTGCCACCTTCCAATCTGGAGTGGCCCACCTCTTTCTTTGGTCTTTCTTTTCCTCTGTTTAAGGAACCAGTGTGCAAAGCAACAGTCACAGAGCAGAGGATGCTGCAGACGTTCAGGCCAAAGAGAAAGGTCCCAGCAAGAGGCTGTGGATGGCACTGAGGCATTTTTTTTAAGTGGCTATTTTCTTCCTTGGCTTTGGCAGATGCTGACATAACAAATTCTAATTCTAAGTGACTTGGCCAGATTCCTATCTACAGGTCAACAGGATTTTCTAATAAATAAAACATTCATGCATTTTTTCATTAGTGTATAATTCTTTTTTTTTTTTTTAAGTTGGCATTGCTTCCCTGGCCATTGTGGCTCAGTTGGATGGAGCGGCATCCCATAAACCGAAAGGTTGCAGGTTCGATTCCCGGTCAGGGCACACACCTAGGTGGCAGGTTTGGTCCCTAGTCAGGGCATGTGCGAGAGGCAACTGATCAATGTTTCTCTCTCACATTGATATTTCTCTTTCTCTCTCTCCCTACCTTTCCCTCTCTCTCTAAAATCAATAAGCATGTCCTCGGGTGAAGATTTAAAAAAAAAAAGTCACCGTTGCCATTTTGAAGTGCACCCTAAATCCTGGTATTCATTGAGATTTGATGAGTAAAATATTTATGTTTTGTTTTATTATTAGATATTTAGTGTTTCCTAGGCAATGTTTGTTGTTTGTTTGTTTGTTTGTTTTCTACTAAATCTAGATGGTTTGGTCAGTGTAAACTGATAGCTGCTTAATATATTCTTTAATTCAGTCCTAGGACATATTTTTATTAAATAAAGTTTTTCTAAAGCTTAGATAGCTTTTTAACATTTTGAAAACTTTTCATTGAAGGGTAATATACATATAGGAGAGTATACATGCCAATGTGTACAGCTTGATGACATTACCAATGGAACACACTTGTGTAATCAACATGCAGATAGGAGAGTATTACCAGACCCCAGAAGCTTTCTCATGCCCACGTTCAGTCACAGCTCCTCTAAGACAGGGCTTCTCAACCCCACCACTGTAGGTGTTCTGGACTGGACCATTCTTTACTGTGGGGGACTGTCCTGTGCATTATGGGATGCTTAGCAGCATAAGTGGCCTCTACCACTAGCTGCAGGAAGCAACCCTTATCTCCAGTGTGACAACCAAAACGACTCTCCAAACATTGCAAAATATCCCCTGGGGACCAAATTATGCCTGTTTGAGAACATCTGTTTCTAGAATAATCACTATTATGACTTGTAATAGCATAGATTAATTTAGCCTGTTTTGAACTTTATATAAGTAAACTCATACACTATACTCACAATCTGGCTTTATTCTCTGAATATTATCTTTGGGAGACTCACTCATATTTTGTGTGTAGTTGTAGATGTTCAATTTTGTTGCTGTATCATACTACATTGCATGAATATAACACAATTTTTTTTATCTATTAACTGTTGAAGTACACCTTAGTAACTGCCAATCTTTGACTAATATGTGTAGTTATTTATTACACTTTATATCCCAAATTATATATCATATATTCTTAAAAAATTTTTAACTTAAGGCATCTAAATTTTGGAAATTGTGTTAATCTGGAATAAATCTCATGTTAAGCATTATCAGTAAAGTATTTTTTATGGTAGCTTCATAAGAAACTTACAATGGAGCCACCGATTCTGCGGATGAAGTTGGGAAGGGGAAGAGAAGAAGTTCAAGTTCAGCGCCACCGATATTTATTGAACACCTATGACTGCGAGGCACTGTTGGCGGCTCTGGAAATGTGAACGTGAATAAGACACGTTCTGTCTCTTTGAGAAGTTGGCTGAGCCGTTCCTCCTATTATTGCTGCCTGGTTTTTTTCTCCTGGGGCTGACATGATGCAATGGTACCTCCTGCTTGGAAGGTGGCCTCCGACTGATAAGGACAGTGCCAGGAGAAGGGGGCGGGGGGTGGGCCATGGGGCTGTACCTGCTTCAGGTCTCTGTCCAGAAGGATAAAAGTAGGGAGCCTGAAATTATAGCCCCACTCACCAGGGTCGGGAAACAGGGAAGGGTTTAGAGCAGAACCTAAGCTATGAATCAGCAGGGTACAAGCTGCACGGGGAAAACGTGCCCCGTCCCCCAGAGACCCTAAGTGGCAGAGATGACGGGATGGGACATGGGGAGAGAGGTAGCAGCCACAGACCCCAGGACACCGAGCTAACAGAGGACTGAAATGCGTGACGATGCTCCGTGAATCACTTCGTAACTGAGTCTGGAAAGTTCATTGACATCCACACCACACATCCTGCTAGACAAAGGAGAATGGGAGCCTAGAGAAAGAAGGACTGCAGGGCTTCTGTTGTTTAAAAATAGGCTCATTTGGTATTTAATAGGCATCAACCAAGTCGGGTGGCTGCCCTTTTACAAAAAGAGTTTCATCGGCAGTGTTTTATAAAGCGTCTTTGTCCCTTAGCTTTGTGACTCAAATATTTTAGTAACTGCCTACAACTTTAGTGCAATGAAAACAAAGCCGATATAACTGGTATCACCCTTCCTACTTATTCTTCATTTTGAGGCTTCTCAGACTTACATGCTCCTCCTCGATTTATGTTTGTTTGTTCATTATTACTACACATTTTTTTTAACTCAGTACAATTTAATTAAATTAGCCAATTATGTTGTGAGTTTATTTTGGATTAACTTTCAATTAACTTTGAATTAACTTCCACATTATAATCATCACATTATACACACAAAAAGGTATTTCAATCCATGATAGGAAGGTTCCCAACTTTCATTATAATTATTACCATATATGTATTTGTTACTTAACAGACCATTGAAATAAACCCAGACCTTATTTCCAAGAAAATTTTAGATCAAATTTTAAAAATGATATTTCAACTACCTTTCTGAACTATTCTTCAAGCACCTTGCCTAGTTCATTTAAAAAAAGCAACGGGCAAAGCAAACCAAACCAAACCAAAACTCGCCCAGCTTTTTAATGGCCCTGTTAAGGTGCCAGATCACCCCCTCAAAGCCGCCGCCCACTCCCCCAACACCAGTTAGCCAGCCAGAGAACAATGAGACATTGAGTCACTGAAAAGTGGAGCCTTCATTAACATTGAAAAGTCAGCCTTTTCTGTTAGTTTCTTGTTCAGTGGGAAAATCCCGGGAAGGACACATTTTTCACCGCATTTGTCTATCACATGCTGAAATAACCCAGAACAAGTGCACAAGACGTTCCATTGAACTGCTTGCCTCTCCTGTAATCCAGCTCAGACAGCTTCCACTGCAGGGGGTTTGTACTGGGTGATCACATGGTCACGGAAGCGGTTTCCTCTGTAAAGCTTGTGCTTACTTATTTGTGCGTCCCAGTGTTATAAATTGTTGCTTAAATAGGGATGCTTATTATTTAAAGGAAACTGTGCATCTTTTTGTAAAGCAAAATGTGTATATATGTTCTTTAAAACATTATCTACATATCTATAGGTGTGTGTGTGTGTGTGTGCTCACACATAGCAGTAGCTATCCACCTATCTAGTATGTATGTGTGCATATATCTAGACATGTATATAACACATGTGTACACAGAGAGACATATGTACATATGTGTGTACAGTACAAAGTAATGGTTAAGACTGTGTACTCTGCAACCAGTCTGCTTAAGTTTAAATTCCAGATCCATATAGTAATCAAGTCAAATTACTTAATCCTTGAGTACCTGATTCTTTATCCTAAAACAGGAACAATATTTGTATTTATCTCATGGGGTTGTCATAATAACTACATGTGAGAATATATGCACAGTTCTACACAGACTTAGCATGACATCCAGCACATGCTAAACACTCTGTAAGCATCTGCCTTTAATTAATGTGTGTTTTTGTATGTAGTACAGGTATAGATAATTACCCTCTCTTCTATTTCATGCATCTGGGGTTTTTTGGTATACAGGTTTTTCTCTATGTGGGGATATATGTATACACTTAAAGATGGTTATAAAATTAACTCTACTTCTACTAAATCTTTTTTACTAGCTGTAATCCTCCAGGCTAAATAAATCTAACTTTTCACTTTTGCCCCACATATCTTATACTTCAGAATTCTCCATCTTTTCATTCATCCTTTCCTTGGATCTTCCTAAGGTCTCCACACCTCTAGAGCTGTCAGACCCCAGAGTGTTCAGGTGTTCTACCTGGGAAGTGACGGTGCCGCTGGGAAGCTCTCCAAAGGGCTGTCAGTTTTCCTAGGGCTGACAGCAGCTCCAGTCCCCAGGTCTCACCCCCATGCCTCAGAGTTGGCTCTGTCCAGGGGAGCCCTCTTTCTATAATAACCCAAGTATTATAGACCTGCGGTTGGCCCCTGGCTGCCCATTAAAATCCCCAGGGGAGCTTTGAAGAAACAACAACTCCTACACACTCACCTAAAGCAATTAAATCAGAATCTCTGGAGGGTGTGGCTGTACATTGCTACTTCACAAAAGCTGATGTGTGACTCTTAAATGCAGTCAAGGTTAACGACAAGTGCCATCGTAGAAGGGACATCACCCTCCAACGTTGAGGAATATCACTTGATCCTAAGCCCTACTGCAGATGTTCAGATCTTTGCTCTGCTGCAGAGGAGGCTCAGCACAGTGCCTCCGCATTAAATGTGGGCGGTGACACTGTCCCAGCTCCTCCCCAAAGAGGGCCAGTGGACAGCTTCTCGAAGCCATGCTCCCTGCCTTGTCACCAAATGCCTCCAGGAAAAAATAACTGCACAGTGAGGCCAGAACTTGTGTTATAGAGCAATTGCTCTCTCTTTAGAGGAACTTTTCTTCTGTTGTCACACATATGGTGGACACTATTCAAGGGCATGACACTGTCCTGCTGTGATACCCAGGCAAGGCTCAGCTCCCAGCTGTAATTCTATTTAAGAAAGCATTTAAAAATGCAAGTTAGTGACAGTGACATAATTATAGGGACAATATGAGTTGTTATTAAACAAAGTTAACGATTTGCAATATTCTAGTTACACAGTTCATTTGTTCAATACGTATTTATTGAATGTCTATTCTCTCTAGGCACTAGTCAAGGTGCTGGGCATACAAAAAAATTTTTTAAGACATATTTCCTACTATCTGTGGAAATTACATTTTAGGGTAATTACATTTAAGTGAGGAGACAGACCCTAAACAAATAGACACACAAATGTGTGTTTCTGTGTGGTGGGAGGATTACTGCTAAATGTCATGGAGAGAAGAAAAGGAGACAGTGAGACAGTGCTTTCTTCAATCGAGTAATCAGAAAACACCTCCCTGAGGAGGTGACATTTGAGTAGAAAGAGATCTAAAGGAAGTGAGAAGGCAAGCCTTCTGGGTGTCTGGGGAAAGAGTGGGCCTAGCAATTGCAAAGACCCCGGGGAGGGAACCTGCTGTGTGGTGCCAAGAACATCAAGTGGCCCAAAGTGTCTGGGGTGGGAAGGAACGTGGATGGGTGGTGGGAGTTGAAGTCAGCGTGACAGCAAGGAGTCCAGAGTCTACAGGGTCTGCGGACTTCATTCTCAATGCGTGGGAAGCCACGGGAGGGGGGTTAGCTAGGGAATACTCAGATTTACCCTGTGAAAGTATTGACGCGCAGGCCACTGTGCCAAGCATGTTCGGTAGTGGAGGGAGGTAGCTGGAATCAGGTGACATGTCAGGGGACGATGACAGCAGTTCCAGTGAGCGGGCGGTGGCCTGGTCAGAGCTGGAGCAGAGGAGTGGAGAGATGTGGCGATATTTTGGATATGTTTTGAAAGCAGAGTGATCAGGAATTGCTGATGGAGTGGAAGTGAGGTATAAGAGAAAGACAGCTTTATGGGGATAGGGATGGCCTTTACAGCAGTCCCTCGCTATATCGTGGTTCATTTATCGCGGCCTCCCCGTATCGCGGGATTTTTAAAAATATTGTATTTAATTATTTATCGTGGATTTTTCACTATATCGCGGGATTTTGCGGTACTGTATACGTATGTTGTTAAAGTTACATAGGTTAAAGAGTGTAGAATATGTTTAAGGTTCCTACTTCGCGGGGGGGGGGGGGTCCTGGAATGTAATACCCGCGATAAGTGAGGGAATACTGTATTGAGACAGGGGCCCTGGGAAAAGAGGGGGTGTTCTGCTCAATGTTTGGGTGATAAGTGGATTCAAGGGCGAGAAGAAAAGTCAGCCTTGGATCTGCATATCAGCTCTGATTTATCTTTTAATAATATTGCCGTTTAGTTCCTTGGTCTGATGACGCAAATTATAATGAGATTATTTTCTGAACGCTAATCCTCTCAGTGATGTGGGACGACCCGTGGCTGCTAATACCGCTCCCGTAGATCGACCCCACTGTGTCTGTGCTTGTCCCAGACACAGTTTAAAGCGCTCGCATTTGTAGAAGCGACTTGCTAGTTCCGCTTCTCAGACAAGGGCAGCAGAAGGGGCAGTGGTGTGTCTTGTCATCTCTGCCCAAGGAGGCTGTGAGCATGGAGATCTGACAAAACACAGGCAGTCCTTGGTCCAGCAGTTCGCTTCCACCCCTGACACAAACGGGTGGTTGTGTTAGGTACCAGGCTTGACCCCTGAGAGCGACTGTGGGAACTGGAGGAGCAGAAGGACCTGTGCACCCTTGTCATCCCACCTTGCCTGGAATCTAATCTGGGCTCTCAGGTTAGACCTCATGCACCCGCTATACAGTATTCCCTCACTTATCGCGGGTATAACGTTCTAGAACCCCCTCCCCCCGCGATGGGTGAAAATCCGCGAAGTAGGAACCTTACATTCATTTTAGTATTTATATATATTTTAAGGCTTTATAAACCCTTCCCACACACTTATAAACCGTTCCCAGTCCCTTATTAACCTTTTCCACTTTTATAAACACTACTTATGTTCTTAAACATATTTACTCTCTTAAACCTACGTAACTTTAACAACATACATATACAGTACTGCAAAATCCCGTGATATAGCAAAACATCCGCGATCAATAATTACATATAATATTTTTTTTAATCCCGCGATACAGGGAGGCCGCGATAAGTGAACCGCGATATAGAGAGGGACGACTATACTAAGACTTCCTGCAGTCTCAGCACATGAAGACTTTCTTCAAGCCTCTACCTCCATGTCCCATCCTCTCAGAGAGCCTCCCTGGTCCTGTCTCTGGTCAGGTTGGCCAAGTGAGGTAACCCTCTGAGCTTCCACAACAGTGGGGACAAAACTGTCAGAGCTTCTCTCTGTGCGTGGTCATTCCTGGCGCATTAACAGAGGTGTGCATAAAGAAATGGCCTTCGAGTGTTGGGTAGCTTTTCTTTCATTGGATTTATTATGTCTTTAAGATATTGTTAGATGGTTCTGATGATCTAAAGGTTAACAAAACTCTGGATGAAGAGGTCCTAGATGTATAGCAGGGAATCATGAAAGGGTCACATCTAACAGCAGATTGTGAGCAGGTGAGTCATGAGAGCCAGCAACTAGATGTTAAGGTCCCCAGGCAAGCCTCCTGGGTTGCTCTAGTCCTTTGATGCTAGCATTGTAGTATTTCAGCCTGCATTAGCTGAAAGACCCCACAACTCACGCCCTCTCTTTGTTCATTGCCCTTGTGTTTTCTGTTAGAATTTAGTAGATTTCAAAGTAACTGTTTCCTGATTTAAATGTAATACATGCTGGCTTGTCTGGTACCACCCCTGTTGATACCTGTTGTCCTGGTTTAATTATTAAAAGCACTGCCTTCCCCTCTCAGAAGAATTCCTATTTGAATGATCACCTACATTACCACTCTCCTGATTGTACAGGATTTGGATGATATCTTGCAAATACACATAAGGGTGCTGTAAAGAGCATTGTATATAAATTGTCATTGTATGAGTACATCTCATTACTCCCTTAGGATAAATTCCAAAAAGTAGAATTTCTGAGTACAGTGTCTTATTTTGTTATTTCTCTTACACAAAAGTAACATATTATACAGGGTGGAGCAAAAGTGGGTTTACAGTTGTTCATATGGAAAATAATACAGTAATAATACAAGAATAAACTGTTTCACATACTCACAACTGTAAACCCACTTTTGCCCCACCCTGTATACACTCTGCTTCATTTGCTTTATTCACTTTAACAACAGTCTATCACTACATTATTGGTAATAATTTCATTATAAAATACAGAAGCATGAGCTCAGAAATCAAGTAGCTTTTCTAGGCTCACAAAGCCTAGAAAACAGGTGGAAGAACTAGGAAAATACACTTGCACCCTGATACTTTCTATTTTTCTTATAAGTTATTTTGTTTATATTAGTTTATAATTTTCAATATTTCACTTAACAGGCAAAAAGAATGTTGACATTTTTTATATTCTGAAAATACTACTGCTCCCAAGTAAGCAGTCCTAGCTTTTTTCAGGTAGGTTGGTGGTACGTTCAATGAGCATTTGAAATAGCTCTAATATTTCCTGAGGTGGCAAAGTTTACTTTCAAATGGATTTTTTTTTTGACATCTGAAAATACTCTGCAATATTATTTGCTTATTTACCATCCCACATGCCTTCTGTTTATTCCTACTTTAGGCTTCCCAGGTGCAATGACTATCGCCTTCAAAATCTTTATAGTTTAATGTATTAGAGGGTTGACATTACCACCAAAATCACAGCACCTACAGCTATTGTGTGGTTTTTCTTCAAACACTTAGGAAAAAGTATATTTTGGCTCTATTTACAGAAGGGACACTATTTTACTATATATGAAGGGGGCCTGCCCAAAATGCAAATTATCTTATGGAGGGTGAGCCCCTTGTAGTACAGGCTTCCCCTGCTACGTGAGTGTTCTAGGAACCCATCTGTATCGGTGGACCAGCTAGTGTTGTTGTGAGAGGCTACATTCGGCTTCAGTGAATTTTTTTTGAAGGTTCTCTCAACGCATTTGTCCGTTTCATGATGGGTGGTTTACAAGCGTAGCTGCCCACACCATGCTGGGTGTTCAGCAGTGTTTGACCAGAAACAGCAGGACCCCCATTGCCCCCCTTCCCTATTCTCCCACTCAGCTGGAGGTGACTTCTTTTATTTCCCCAGGTGGAAACAGTCCTCAAAGGGAAATGTTCTGCTGATGTGGAAGAGGTGAAACAAAAAATGGCAGAAGCACTAAAAGGCGTCAAAACATTGAAAAGTTCAAAAACTGTTTTGAGCCGTGAAAAAGATGTCTCAGTAGGTGTATTGCATCAAATGGAGAGGACTTTGGAGGAACATGTAAGAATACACAAATTTTTATAAATACTGGGTTTTGGAGGTCCCCCTCATATATATTACTTTATATAATATATATATATATATATAATATCTCACTTCTTTTATTATCCATGCATCTATTAATGGGCACTTGGGATGTTTTCATGTTTTTATCCTGGGACTTACTCTTGGTCTGTTAGGAACCACTCCTGGAAATTTCTGAGATACTATGTCCTTCCCATCAGTGGCCTGCAGCCAATCGCTGATCAATACAGGGTACAAAAGAAAGGAACACTGTGATAT
This sequence comes from Furipterus horrens, assembly GCF_987537825.1. Classification (NCBI taxonomy): domain Eukaryota; kingdom Metazoa; phylum Chordata; class Mammalia; order Chiroptera; family Furipteridae; genus Furipterus; species Furipterus horrens. The sequence continues at coordinate 134,904,565 of NW_028327177.1, read as the reverse complement.
AACTCCTGCTCCAGAACTGCCCGTAGGATCAGACTGAGGCTAGACTTCAGCTGAACTTACCTCTTAGCCTAGGTTCTTTCCCTCTCCTGCTTCATTTCTTACTCTCAGGGGAATTGGAAGCACTCCCTCAGTAATTTACAAAACAATTCGTCTCAGGCCCTGTTTTGAGAGAATCTACACAAGACCTTTTTTTTTTTTTTTTCCTGTTTTCTATCAGCTTGTTAATTGAATGGCTATCAAAAAAAAAAAATTCATGATCAGGGAGAAGATGGAAGGGAGAGAGCAGTCAGAGCATAACCTTATCCTGGCATGTCTCAGCTCCATACCGCTTTCCTAAATGAAAGGACCATCATTCCAAGGCGAAAGCCTGAAAGGAAGGAGAGTATGGGAGGGAGAGCCCAGAAATGGAAGGCTGGCCTCCTCCAAGACCCCTGAAGCTCTTAGCCTATGCCAGACATTAAATGAAAAATTGAAGTTGAAAGTGAGTTCTTAAGGTCTTGAAATTCATCTCCGTGGCAATAAAAATAAAAGTGCTGGATGAAACTGAATTTGTAATCCATTTGTTTATGGCGCCTTTTGGCTTTAGCTTCTGACATTTATGAAGGATCTAAATTATCCTGGGAGAATGTCCCTGAACTCCCCATACACCGAAGCCCTCCGGCATTGGGGCACCTGAGGCTGGGAGCAAGGATTACTTGGAACGGGAGCTGTGCTTTCTAAGGGGCATCCTGGCAGCCTACACAACCAGTACGGAGAGCTGAGTCCATTTAAGAGCCCATTTATCCAGAAGAGTTTTCATTTAGCTCTAAGCACAGGCCCCAGAGGGGGCACTTGGAAGTCGTGCTGGATGAAGTGTTTCTGTATGTATTAGCAGTCCTTCATTAAGGAGACTGGAGCAATTAATGCTATCTTGATTAATAAAACCAAATTAGCTTGTAATTTCTAATGCTTCTTCCTTCTTGCTAGCAGGCAAGAATTTGGAACTGCCTTGGTGAAGCCCGCTAGCTGACGTTTAAGCAATGTTAGAATTCAGCAACAGCTGCTTTTCTGTGATGCGCTGGGCAAAGTCAGGCCTGAGCAACTTCTGTATATGCTAAGGCAAACAGAGCATAGATTTAAGGGGCACGAATCACAGGCCTGAGTGCACGTTCTGGATTGGTCATCACCAAAGCTCAGATGATTAATATGTGAAGTGGGAATTACTATCATAGCATCCTAAACTGATGGCTGTCAAAGTGAGGGCCCCAGACCTGCAGCATCCGTGTCACTGGGGAACTTGTTAGAAATACAAAATTGTGGTCCCCAGCCCAGATCTACTGAATCATAAATTCTAAACGTGAAGCCTCAGAAATTGTTTATCAGCCCCTCCAGAGCATTCTGGTACGTGCTAAAGTCCGGGAACCACTATTCTTCACCCCGGTTGTTCATTATGTGCTCCGCGTGAGTTTTTAAAATACATTGATGTTATGTTGCAATCCCAAGAGCATCTAATAGCATTGATCTATTGTGGGGCCAGCAGGAGTTCATATGTTTAAAAGCTTCCCAAGTAATTCTAATGTGCAATAGGGTTGTTCTGAAGATTAAGTGGCATGCATAGTGGGTAGCATATAGTAATCTCTCAAATATTACTTATTGCTTAGTCACCATTACTTACGTGAATGAATGGGTAGTGAATGGCACTTGGGCGCCTGCATGTATTGGGTTCTCCTACCTCTGCAGGGGGCTGCACCAGACCCAGCTGCCTGCCAAGTATAAAGTCTGTGTGGGGTTGCAAAGCTGAATGAGTTTGGTAGTAAGTCAGACTGGGTTTGGATCTGAATTTTTCCAGTGACTAGCGAAGTCATCTTAGAAACGTCCCTTACCCTCTCTGAGCTTTAAGGACATCATCTGAAAATTAAGATGACACCATTTCACGGGTTGGGTGACAGCAAGCACTCTAATCCATCTCTTCATTCTTTCACCCTCTTTTCCTTCTTCTTTCACTCTCTCTTTTCCTTGAGCTTCATGACAAGTGGAAGGAACTCCAGTCGTAGGTGCATTTCATTCTTAGTCTGGTCCTTTCCCTGGATTGCTTTGTGTGTCTTTATGCTCTAGATGAACCCTGGCCACATAGGAATCCGAGGACCCTCAGTTCTCCTGAGCCAGCCCTCAGGAGCCAAAGAGAACCATCAGCTCCCCAGAGCTCTACCCTGTCCCATCTCGTGCCTTTCCCTTGAAAGACCCTCACAAGCTGAAGACACTTCCTGCAGGAGAGAAATGTGCAGTAATGCTCCTGTAATCTCTTTATTTGTTCTACCAAAGGCCAACTTGCAATATGGAGAATGGACATGAAGGGGCCATTTCTCTTTGGTGTTCCCTTATGTCCATGATATAAGGTCGAACTAAGTCCTCTTGTAGAGCAAAAGGATGTGGGATTAGTTTTCCCAATAAGCTAAAATCCACACCCAAAGGGCGCTGCTGATCAAATTCCACCTTGTGAAGTTTCTAGTAACAATCTGCTACCCCTTTTCTCTGCTTGGTCCAATGGTACCAATACAAGAGGAAAAGGAGGGATGACCATCAAGTCTGAAGATGATATAAGACCAGAAAAACAGGAAATAAATAAACTGAGCAAAGGGATGTAACATGTTCCATATTGTTCTAAACTGACCAGGGGGGTATGAGTAGAGAAGATTCTAGTTTTCAGGATTTGAGTGTCAACCATTTCCTGGGATTAGAAGCCAAACACAGGACAGATCCTTTTTAATTTTTCAATTGCTTCTTTTCTGAGATCTGGTTTTTGTATGCATTTGAGTTTTAGGCACAAAACCTGGTGTTGCAGGGAGTAACAGATGCCCTCGGTGCCTCTCCGCACATTTCCTTGGACCTTAGCATTTTAGTGCACTCTGGCCCATGTCCAGCTGCCAGCATCTGCATCTGTGCCAGCTGGGCTCTTCTGCCTGTGTGCAGAGCGGGTCAGAAGGGCACATCAAGAATTAACATAATACCCTTCCTTCCCAAAAGTCATCAACCGCAGGTGGAATAATTCCGTGCGTTCTCTACCAGTTCCCAGAGCTCTGCAGAGGAATTCAGGTCCAGCTACCCGTGCAGTCACAAGCTTGATAACAAACCCTTTATTGGCTTCTTGCCCTGCCATGCCTCACTTCCCCCATGCCTCTCTCAGTCGCCACGCATCACCTGTTAAGTGAACAACACCCCTCACACCCTTGTCTCTGGATCTGCTTCTGGGGAAACTGAGACCCAGAGAATCCCGAGGTTGCCCTGTGGTCACCACTTTCCGACGAGATGTGCTGGGCCCTGCTCTGCTGAACTTACCACCGCGGTTTAAATCCAAAGCCTGGGGCTGCTCATGGAAAAGCCTTACTCTTTCACCCGACAGTTAATTTTCTTCTAATCTGTAGTCTTCCGGTATAGACAAAACAAATTGAGCTCTTGGAGCAGGCATTGTAGAGATAAATGTATTAGGGCCCATTGAATTAGGAAGGAAGTTGACTGCTTGTTCCGCTTCTCTCAGCCTCTGTCCTGGGTGATGATTCACGCTCTACGTCTCCTCCCTTGGGATGGATGTGGTAACAATGACTTAGAGAGCAGTAGCTTCCGAAATCCCAGTTCTGAGGGAGGCTCAGGGATAGAGAGGTATCATCAAAGTTCAATCCCTAAAATACTGTTGAGGGTTATGAAATAAGGGATTGGACTTATTATAGAAATTGGACATTTTTCAGTTGCAGGAGGAGTTGGGGAAGTGACGTTCTGGAAGAGGGACCGTGAAGTCAGAGAATAAGCCCTGATTGAACCTCCTGAAGCACCAAGCAGCTGTCCAAGTCAGAGCTTGCAGGGGTCTCTGAGAAGCCACGTACACCCAGGTACCTAAGCAGGACTGTCACAGAGAGGAAGCTGTTGCCTTTGTGAGGTTGCTGCTTCTGCTTGTCCATGGTCATGTTTCTGGTGGTGAGCTGGGCCTGGTGTCATTCAGTAGGATCGGCTGTTGGGAAGAAGAACTGAACAAGGAGTGGAGCAGAGTGACAAGCTGATGTTGGCCACACATCTGTCCATCGCTCTATCAGACGCTGCAGTCCTGGGAGAGATGGATGGTGCTTTACTTCTGCCTCCCAAATTTTATGCAGGTTCTTCTTCAACCAGCCCTATCTGGAACCACTCCCAGATGGGACATCTGGGAAACCTCACAAAGTTGACAACAGTCATGTCTCAGGCAGGATTGGTCATGCCACATGACCCAGCCCAGACTCTGACAAAGGCTCAGGCTGACTTTGTTTTTGTTTGTTTGTTTTTATATATTCTCTAATGTCCTCAGAGATATGGAACTATTTATTACTGGTTTACTCCAAATGCTATGTGATTCTACGATGAATTCACTAGAACAGTGACTCTCAATTGGTGATTACACCCACCTAGGGACATTGGGCAATGTCTGAAGACATTTTTGAATGTCATGACTAGGGTGTAAGTAGAAGCCAGGGATGATGCTAAACATTCTACAATGCACAGGACAGGCCCCCACAAAAAACAATGATCCCACCCAAAATGTCAGTAGTGCCCCTGTTGAGAACCCTGTGCAGGAGCAAGAGCCTACTTCTAATTTAGTCAGTTCCTTTATTTTGCATAATCAAGCATATTTAGAAATACTAAGAGAACAAGAAAGCACGTATGCATAGCCACTGATCTGCTTCTTTTACCCGAAGCATTCCAATCTAAGCTTTAGCAATAATCTCAAGATACACACTTTGTCGTTACCTAACTAGATAAAATAATGACATCATTCTTCCACGCATCTCCCCTAAGATATACAGCTGCCCCTGGCACCCCTGACCAGCCCACCCCTCCACTTACCACTCTCCTGGTACCCTGAACATTTCCTTTTCATCATTCATCACAAAAACAACCGGACGCTTACTGGTTTAATCATTGTTTTCTCTCTGCCTGCCCTAAAAAAATGTAAACATTATCTCACATAGTCCTCACAACAGCCCCACGAGGAACACAGTCTTAACCCACTTTACAGATGAAGAAACTGAGATTTCGAACAGTTGAGTGCTTTGTCTAAGGTCACCCCAACACCGTGTGGAGGAATCTAACATTTGCTATGCCAGACAGTCCTGAGATGATAAGATATTACTAACACACAAACCCGAGATGGGATATGTGCTTTTTAAGCATTTTCCCTTAAGTATTTAAATGATAGCTTTGCTAAAATCCCTTCTGCCTGCAGGTCTGAGGATAGAAGACCCAGCTCCCTTAATCATCAGTCAGCATCTCTAAAGCTCTTCTCTAAATAGCTGTTGGTAAGAAAAATGCAAATGAGAACTTCGAATTGCAAATCTCTCCAGCCCCACTTTGAGACCTTCTGCAGTGACTGAGCCAGATTTCCTCCCAAGCAAGCAGATGTGTTGGGTCCTCTGTTCTGGAGCTTAGCTGTTCTCTTGGCAGAAAACCAAACCTGGCATGGGATGCTATTGCCATGCCCATTTCAAAGCATCTGAAGGTTGTGGTCTCCGCTGGAATCCATTCACCAAGGACTCAGCTGTGAACAGAAGCCCCTCTGTGTCTGCTGAGACTGTAGGACTGAGGGCCTTGGCTTTGTTTTTAATTATAAACAATTATGCTCCCATGCTAAAGGGGAGTCAGTAGAAATAAAAAACAGGTATCAAGACATATGTGTTTAATACACATATACAGTCACATGTGTACCTATACAGCATGTATGTGACTAGAGAGGTCAGGCCCTCCAAAAATGAACATACACTACCTGGAAGATAACCCCTCCCTTGAAGTTCACCCAGTTACAATTCAACAATGTCTGGTGTCTTGATGTCCATGTGGGACTTTCCTAAATTAAGTCAAACCAAACGCAATTGACATTTTTATAAGTAAAATATATGGATAATATGGATTGACCTAATATGTAATCAACATGCAATAGGGTGGAGTTAAAAAGAAGAAACCCTTCTCCAGGTATCCCAGCAAGCGAGGGCCCACACTCAGAGGAAATGGGGAAGCTGGCAGGTTACAGAGATAGGATCTCATGAATAGGGTAAGAGGACAGTACCCCGCAACTACCAACAGGGCAGGAAGCGTAACATAAAGTACCGTTTTGTCAGCAAAGCTGGGCTGAGAACAGGGCAAGCAGGGAGTGTAGGTAGCTGCTTTGTTTCTAAGCTCCTAACCTAGGCCTCCTGGACAGAACCTCGTTGGAGTTTTATTAAGTTACACCTGAAAGAAAGCATCCATTCTGTAAGGAGCCCCTTGCAGAGACAGAGTCAAAGAAAAGTGGATGTCAGAGGACTAGGCCTGTGCATGGAGCTTGCGGGACAGCGACCCTCACTCAGGACACAGGCGGAAGGCAGGAGAAATGCCAGCTGAGGATGGGAAATGGTCTATAAGGAAAAGTGAGCCAGATGCTGAATTCTTCTAGGACTCGGGTCGTGATGCTGTGGCTGAAGAGGGCCTGGATGAGAGGGGAGGGGGGTGGTGACTTCTGGACTGTGAAGTGTCCAGAGGAGCCAGGAGAAACTCTCCTCTCGTGCGACATCTCAGAAACGGCATAAGATGATCAGGAAGCCTGGCCTCTTGTTGCTGTCTTGCTTTTCACTAGCTGTGTTCCCTGGCAGGGTGTCCAAGGTCCCTGAGCCTCAGGTTCTTGATCTATAAAATGGGAGTGCAGTTCAGATTCCGGGTCAAGGTCACCTGTCAGAGGGATGATTGCTTCTCAGAAAATGGTTCACTGGGGAAGAGCAAGTGACATTCCAGAGCATTTTCATGTATCCCACCTCAGGACAGAGATTTAAGGGATAATTCTGGAAAACCGAGCCCTGGTGCCCAGGTGTAGTTTCATCTAGGTAGGCTTCTTAGTGTCCTAGTTCTGGGTTCTGACCGCCATTGCATTTGCCAGGGTTGCCTTTGTTCGTTGCTGGCTGTCATGAGGCACAAGCCCATGACTTAAGGAACATGTTTAGGACGTTGTCTCTTTTTTAAAAGGACATCTGCGTGGCCATGAATGAAAATAGAAGTTCCCTTTTCAGAAAGCAGAGAAAAGGAGACCTAAATACTGGTGTTCTCTTCCTCAGGGGACAGCTGCTGCCACCCCCCTTTGGGACTGAGAGGCACCGCCACAGTGGCATTCTGCGGGTGCTGTCCTTGGTTCTGAAAGCCCATTAAAGAGGCATTTCTGTAACCTTGGATTTCTGTGTACTAACAAATCAGAGCCTGAAGTGATCGATGGGAAAACTCAATGAGCTCTTATGTATACAAAGGCCTTTTTTTATTTAGGAATTAAATTGATCCAAACTTTTCAAAATATTTGAACATTGGATACACTTATACATGCTCATAATTTTCCAATTCATGAAATTACAAATTTAATGCAGAAAGCTTGGGGAAATACAAAGAAAAATGCAGCACCTGGCCCCACCATCCAAAGCTAACCATTATTAAAATTTTGATATCTAAATTTCTGGTCTTCCACAAATTCATTCCACAAATATCTATTGCCAGGCACTGTGCTGTGTGCTAAGGAAAAGGAAATATATTAAGGGTTTCGTTACCTATTTTCTGCCTGTTTTACACTACTCTTTCCTGTGTGAGTTTGTAATGGAATAAGGGGAAAGACGGCATTATGGAATTTAATAAGGGGAAAGAGATGGGTGTCCATCTCATTCCAGCCTTACAGGTCTGTTGCTGGGACTTTGATGAATATAATGTGATGAACCTGGCACCAAAGCTCACACTTGTCAGGTGCTCCATCAACAATAACTATTGTTACTTTTTATTACTGTTATTTTTATATGAGGATTCTTATTACCAGTTGCAGCTAATTTTAGTTCCATCTCTACAATTGTTCCAAATGCATTTTTAACTATTAATCTCCATCCTTGATCTTCCTCAGAGCATTGTGTCCTCTAATACTGTGTTCAAAGTTCTTGCGGCCAGTTACTTATTCCCCCAGTCATGGCTTTTTTGACACTTTCAGGTTTTGTCTTGTCTTGTTTTTTAGCTTTTAGATTCTATGCCTCCTGCTCAGCCAGTTGCTTGCCTTCTCTTGTAGAGTTGGGAGTTGATGCAGATGTTACACTTCACTCCTTTCGACAGGAGAAGGACCCCAGGTGGGTCATTCACTTAACTGTGAAAGATGCCCTCTGGAAAAGGAACAAAGTCTTTTTGATATTCCCTATGTCCTCCTGCTCAGATTTTTCCCGTTTCAACAACTCAGTAGTTTAACCACGTATCGATCAGTCATGGAAGTGGGAGAGTACACAGTTTCCCTGACATTTCCAGAGTGAGGTCCCCTTGGCCAAAAACAATTCTTCTCCAGAGAAGGGGACAAGCAGCTAATATTCACAGTGGTGAGGGGACGGATCCACTGGCTCCACGAAGGGGACCCAGGACAGGCAACCCTGACATCGACCACACCAGCCTAATGTATGACTTGCTTTCCCCCAAGAATGAACAGAAAGGAGAACTCTGAATATCCCTAAAGTTCACTTGTTGGAAATTATATAACTCAACTGTACATACAACAATTATAACAACGGTTATTTCTAGAATTTCACATAGGGAACTAGATCTGCCTCAGGGAAAGAAGGGAGACTCAGGAACTTGGGGTGTGGGCAGAATTGTGCTATATTAAAAAGTGAACACATCTGATGTCACTCTAGAAAAGGAGGGCATGAAATAGAAAACAATTAATAATTTTTATAGACCATTACCAGGGACCATACCTCCTTTCCCAACTGTTTGAAGATTATTTGAAACATTAGACAAGCATTACAGTATTCACTCAATTATCACAAGTATTACGTTCTAGACCGCCCCGCGTGCAGTAGGAACCTTACATTTATTCTACACTCTTAAACCTACGTAACTTTAACAACATATGTATACAGTACCGCAAAATCCTGCGATATAGCAAAAAATCTGCGATAAATAATTTAGTATAATATTTTTTTAAATCCCGCGGTACAGCGAGGCCGCGATAAGTGAACCGCGATATAGAGAGGGACTACTTACTGTATTTGAATAACAGAGAATACTACATTTTATATAATTTATATATATAATATATATAACATTGGTGTGTGTATAACACAACATTTTATATATACATATTAAGCCTGTAGTTTGAAAATAGCCACTGAGACTTTCTGGGTGACAAAAGTTGCAGAACAGACTCACCTACATGGGACTCTATTCAGCGCCTTACCTGTTCGTGGGCACAGAATTCTACCTCATCACTCAGTTTGCTCCTCCTGTAATCAGATGCCTTTTGTCACCATATTTTCTCCCTTTTTCTGTCTTATTTTTAGCCATAGTTGCTAATTTCTCTGATTCTATGGATCCTGGTATTATACAAGCTTTTTTGGTTTTTCTTCCATTTGTGATCCCATGCCAATAGCCCCTTCCTGATTTCTCAAGAAGGATGAAGAACTAATCTATTTCCCTTTACTTTTTGTTGGTCAGGAAGATGCCTTGAACACTGGAAATACTCATCATACCTCATTTCTTAAGAGAAAAAGTTCTATACATTTTGGCTAGGGCCACCTGATTTTGAGAAGTCCTGGAGCCATCCCAATTTTAAATTAGAAATCATTGTCACCAAATTACTTGCCAAACCATCTGTCTTCATGTTTAAGTTATAACTGTTATTGTAGTTTGATACTGCTGATCTCACCTAGAGTCTCATTAGGTTCTAAACCTATTAGAGATTGCTGTCCCCACTATGGATGTCTTAGAACACCAAAATAGTACTTGCTGTGCCTGGCAACCAATTAATTAGACAAACCACTAGGCTAGGAGCAAAAATGACCACCATTATTAATTTCCTTCTCATCATCACATGGTAGCTAGACACGGTAGTTGTCTAACAACTGAAAAGTGAACAATGCATGTATGTGGTTGAGCTGCCAGTGCGAAGACAGACTGCATATACCGATCTTGTGACCCCAACTTTAGGATGCTACTTCAAAGGGCAAGCAATTAGAAGATGAGAAATGAATGCAAACTTATCATCCTATTTTTAGTAGCTGAGGCAATGATCTGTATTACACACACTTCTGGAATTCCCTTTGCTCATCGTTATCACTGAGTCAGTCACACAGTAGGAGACCACTGAAAAATCAGATGATTACTTGGTTTTCATTACATGAGCTTTGATTAGGAAACAGTCAGAGAAAGTACAGAAAAGTAAACTTACTGCAGGTTGTTGCAAAACTGTTTTCATTCTAAGCCATCTGATCACATGGGTTAGCAGCCCGTGGGGTTGATGGATGAAACAGTTGGCAAAGCTGCTTGAGTCTCCAACACTTCAATCCATCTTCACTTTCAAAACCGGGCCTTTATCTTGCAGGTTACAATAATTTTATTAGCATTATAATAATGCATGTGGTTTTAATAAGTATGCTATGTTGTTCAGAGTGAACATATTTTGAGGGAGCTTAGAACTGGGGTATTCATTTTGGATCAAGTATTAGAGTCCATAAGGATGGTGGTAGTCCATTCAATATTGATTCAATAAGAAATTTTTAAAATAACTTTGCATTATTAAATTACAGTTGATATACAATATTATGTTAGTTTCAGATGTATAACCCAGTGATTAGACATTTTATAACTTACTACGTGATCACCCTAATAAACCTAGTACCCATCTGACACCATACATAGTTATTACAATATTATTGATTATATTCCCTATGCTGTAGTTTACATCCTCATGACTATTCTGTAACTACCAATTCTTAGTTCTTTCACCTTTCACCTATCCCCCTACCCCATTCAACTACAATTAGAGAACTGTATCTGTTTCCATGATGGTTGCTAAAATGAGATAGACATACATAAGATAAAATTACACAGAAGTGGTCTACAAACAGGTGATATTAATACATGTCCATTAGAAGACCAGACATTTATTTTGTAGACACAGCATTCCCTATAGCTGATTGTTTTAATACTGTCTGAGAGAATAATAACAACTTCATTGGAAAATTATGCCTCCTATAAAGAAGAAACTTACTATCAGATAACTTATTTTTGAAATATAATCAAATTTTTAATAAGATGCAATGGATTGTTTAAAAATCCACTATTCTACTGTCTCTCTCTCCATTCCATTTCATAGACTACATAAAGAGATTATAACATTGCCTTGCATGTTTTAATTAAATTTTGTATTTAATCTTGAAGAAAAGGACATTTTATGCCATTGAAGAGACACCTGTACTTATAAGAGCTCTTTGAATAATAAAGTAGAAATTATTAGTGAATGATTTTTATGAGAAATTACTTTTGCTAAGAAAACAAAAAACTGGGTAGGCATGCAAATTACTATTGGTTTATTGGCCTAGAGCCTGGGTGTATTTAGGCTGAATCTAAACAATTAATATCTTGTGATGAAATATTGCTACCTGGAAGTCAGCAAAATATTAAAAAGCCTACATTTTAAAAAGGTAGGACTTCATAGGTTACTCAATGTACTTTCCCTAAGTGAATGACTGCATTAGGAAATGAAAAAGGCTGAAGGCCAAAGGGTCAAGGACATTGTCACAGAAACAGTGTCTCATACAGCGATGTTTGAATCTCAATTGGAGGGAGCGAGGTAATAAATGTGCAGCTGATTTTTAACCAATGCACTCTGGTGGAGTTGTACTGATTATTTACTAGGGGTGGAGGGGATCATTCTTTCTGGATGGTTTGTGCCTGAGCCATGTCAATTTTTAAATATTTTTAATATCACCATTGGGTAGGTGCATTTGTTCTTCATGCTGTTCATTCAGCCTCATTGATATGTTCAACTACAATTTCAGTGACTGCTTAGTATACATTGGTGAAACACCGTGACCAATAGGGAGGTGTGACTTAGCACTGACAATAGATGCCCTACTTTTAGGTGAGTAGGTCATATAGAAGAAAAGGTGAATGACGAAGAAATTCAAAATCGTGGACTATTTGATGAGACTGAATAAAATTGGACATGTTTCATCACTTTTGGGGGGTTTATCTACAGAAGTGCAAATGGCCCCTGGTAGGTTGCTCATTGGTTCACTGAAACTTCTTTCTGCACACTGTTTTACACCATGGTAGGAGCCTTCCACATTGAAGCAAGATCAAGCTTCTATTTTGAAACCAAGTCAGGAAAATAGACTGACCACATCCTTCTCCTTCGGAGCCCTCCATGGTCGATCTATGGCAGGCAAAGTATTATTGAGTTTCTTCTAGTTTGCCAATGTCTTCAGGTTTTAATTTTTAAATTTAAGGGCTATTAAAGTTTGTCAGAATCTCTTCTTACAACACTGCACTTCCTAAGCAGGAGAGGTTTGTATCGGCTTCTGTCATCTCCTTCAATTTAAAATAAATTTAACTCTATCTGGCTGAAGTTTATCAGTGTTGATAGCATGTGAGTCCCTTATTTGTGCATTTATTTATTTTGTCATTTATTCAACAAATATTTGCCAAGTGCCTGCAATGGGCCAGTCCCTGTTTTGGGTAATGTGAGCAAAATATAAAAATAAATTCTCTCTATACCTTACATTCTTGGGAAAGGCACTAGAAAGCATTCAAAATAAATAAGCAAGTAGGTCATGAAGACTAGTGATTAATGCTATAGAGAAAAAAAGTAAAGCAAGGAAGGGGTATAAGGAATTGTTGGAGTGATAGTATAACTTGAAATAGCATGTCAGGGAAGAAACCAATGAAAAGGTAGCATTGAGCAAAGAGGACAGAGAGCGCACCATGCTGATTGCTGAAAGAAGAGCGTTACAGCTAGAAATCGCATCACGCAAAGGTCCTGAGTCCAGCATGTGCTTGGCATGTTTGAGGGGCAGCCAAATGTTCAGGGTGACTAAAGCAGTGAGCAAAGCGAAATCATAATAGAAAATGACTGGGAGCTAATGAGGGGGTTCAATTGTGGAGCCTGTAGGTCATTGGAAGGACATTCGCTTTTGAAAAATGAGTGAGATAAAGTTGGCATATAACGTTATATACGTTTCAGGTGTACATTATAATTAGACACCTGTGGAGTCGAGGGGAGGCAAGGGTTCAGCCTGGGTGAGGAGCCGGCAAGGAGTAAAGTCAAACCTGGGTCACAGGGGCCTTCCTTTCCACGGATCTGCTGAGACTTTATCGTTCCTCAGCTCTTCTCCCTTCCCTGTCCGGGTTCCTCCCCTCACTTGCAAGTTTTCCCTAAAGAATATTTCTTCAATTAAATCCCTAACCTTGACTATCCTGTAGACTCTATTCTAAGAAACTCAACTCAGGACAGATAAACACATACCCATCCTATTAATAATACATTTTCTAATACTTCTCATTCCACCAGTGACCAAGAGGCTAAGCCCCTTGGGTTATTAGTCCCTGTCCCTTTTCCCTCCATCTGCTGGTCTTGTATAAATTCTATGCATATGCATCAGAGAAGTTTCTCTTTGGGTCTCAGGTCTTGGGAATGATTATGCTCAAAGAGCCTGACCCTGTTCCCTAAATTGTCATCACATGCTTATTTTTCTCCCCTGAGGGGACAAACAACAGAGTAGGAGGTCAGCAATGCAGAATCCGTCCCAAGGACTGCCTCCAGAAGACAACCACCCCCCACCTCTGCTTAAAGAAGATACAAAGTTGAGATAGGAGAAAGCCTTGGAACAGATGTTAAAGTGCCCCTTCTCGCTGCCCCCCTCCGCACCCCTCCTCCGCCCAGCTATCAAGTCTTGTCAGACCTCTCATTGGCTCTGTCCCCAGGAGTCACTCCATAGCTCTAGAGCTCTAGTCTAAGGAGCCTGTCAGCTATCTTTGCTCTCCCCTTTCTTCTTCCCAGGGAAAAGGTCTCAGGGTTTCAGATGGGGAGCCTCAGTAAATATAGCAAAGCCAGGCAGAAGCACACTGAAGACATTATTCCCCATTTGTGGCTGTGATTATGGAGTAGGTGCAGGCCAGCTGGAGCCCTGACCTCTGTGCTCTGGCCATGGCCGAGTCCCACTGTCGAGCGTGAGGATGGAGAGGCTGACAGATGGGCAGGGAACCTGTAAGGGCCCTGTGGACGCCCCGTGAGACTCCAGACCAGCTGCAGAGACCACACACAGGTGCGAGAGATAATTGGGAGGCCACAAGTGTGCCACCTCCACTTAAATGAGGACACTCACACTGTGTCTGCAGACAAATGGACAGATGTGAATGCATATGTCGTCCCCGCTCCTCTCGAGGGTCTGTGATCTAGCTCATTTCAGCAACTCTGTGTCTAGGGAAAAGAAGGTGACAGTGGGACAGTGACAGACCTGCCTTGCCGCCAGCCAAGTGTGTATCAATCAAGAACTAAGGTTGGGGGATGGGAAAAGGGGACCAGAAAGTGACGGAAGAACCACCAAAAGCTGCTTATTAATTTTCTCTGTTCCTAAGCGGCATCCCAGACTGCCACCGCCTGGCCCATACTTACAATACTGTCCCCTCACCCTTCCCAATAGGTTCTCCTATGTTAGCTTCCATCCATAACCTTTCTCTGAATCAGAGTGGTTATCAAATAGTAATTGCATAAAAAATACCACGGGAGTTTGTGAGTACTATAGATTATCAGGTTCTTACCCTGGGTCAGAGGGAGGAGAGCTAATTCTTGCTTCTATCTCTCAACCCACGGATCTTCAGTAGCTGGCGGAAGGAAACAGTCAATATTGGGACAGAGAATTCCCGGAAGCCAGTACATTCCTCCACCGTAGTTGCTTTCCATTACAAATACTGAATCTTGAATCATTACAGTCCTAAGACTGGGCCTCTTCAGTAATTCACTCGGGCTAAGAAGAAAAGCGGAAGAAGCGCTGGGAGGCTAGGAGAGATCATGCAGGCAGACGGCTGGGTACTAGGAAGCTTACTGTACTCTCTATAGTTCTGTGCAAAGCCTCGCAAAAGGTACTTTGTCCTTCTCCACATAGGCATGGCATGAGAGAGTACTGATAAAGAGAAAAAGATACAAAATATGTGCCTACATGGATGGAGGGCTTTGACTTTGGTCCACCTTATCATTACCATTCTGCTGTATATTGTAGGTCCCTGCTAGATGTAAAGCCTTAACTTCTTAAAAACTATTTTGGAAGCAGATACAATACTGGTTTTTATACCCAAGTTTGTGCCAGGCTTCACACCTCTCATGGGGGGGGTCTTGACCCTCCCATCAGGTCCCTGGGATTGGACATGTGAATTCTAGCCCCATGGGTTCCTATGCTGACCTAATGCAGATAAATGATTTTTCAAAGAAAATCTTCTCTAACCTCCTCATCTTGTGGGTGGGGCAGCCTCCTCAGGACCAAATGAGAAAAAAAGGCATGTTCATACTAAAGGCTTCAGGAGGGGCTCTTTAAGAAACCTAACCATCTCCTCTATCCTCCTGAACAAGATGGGTTTCAGTCAGCCCTGATTACTGTGCTTTCTTCTGCATTAAATATTTACAGTATCCCACTGTCTTTAAAATGGTTGGCTATTCACTGATGAAGAATCATTTGCTTGCTCAGTTCAAACAGCTATCTTTATACTCAGAAACAATAGCATGTGATCCACTTGACAATACTCTCAGTGGTTTTGTGGAAGTACATAAACAAGTCTTTTTTCTCTGGTACAGCAGACAGTTTTACTAGAAGACTGAACATATAAAGAGGCATAAGCTATTGCTGCTAAAATATTTGGACGGCACTGTTTGTCCAACCCAAGAACTCGGAACCCCTCCCCACTGCATCTGGAGAGACCTTCCCAAGTCAATTTAAAACAAACACAGGTATCAGATGAGCTGGTTTAAAAATAAAGGTAATTAAAGGGGAATGAGGGACCTAGAAGGAAGGCAGAGAAAATGAGCTGGAGAATCAGTGAGGCTGCTGGGAGATGAGGTCTCTCGTGACCATTCTGGGCCCAGTGGCAGGCGACGAGGAGAAAAGAGAGCCCACCAGCAAGTGCACAATGGAACTGTTCACAATCCTGCCTGATCTGGGTAGCGTACTTGACTCTTTGTCCCTCAACTTTGTGTACCATGACATAAAAAAATGGGGATGTGGTGGGTATATCATTCCATGTAGCCATCATACCTGTCTTTTCTACACTCAGAACCCTCATCTTGACAGCCAGTTCTTATTTATTACTACACGTCATTTCTTTGGGTATAATTTTTCTCTCTCTCTCATGTTCAGTTGCTCTGAATACATAGCTCATAGCTTGGGCCATCCATAAAAGCCATGTTAAAAAAATGAAAAACGCCCTGTCTGGTGTGGCTCAGTGGATTGAGTGCGGCCTGCAAACTGAAAGGTCGCTGGTTCATTCAATTCCCAGTCAGGGCACATGCCAGGGTTGAGGGCCAGGTCCCCAGCTGTGGGTGCATGAGAGGCAACCACACATTGATGTTTCTCTCCCTCCCCCTTTCTCTACAAATAAATAAATAAATCTTTTAAAAAATCATTTTAAGAAAGGAAAAAGAAAATCAATATAGAAATTATCTTCTGGAAATTTAGAGGGAGTGATCAGAAGACTTTGTAAATGGCGTCTTATAGAATGAAGATCTCTGATGAATTAGGAGTTTTTCCAGTTTTTCTATTGATGTGATGTGAGATTTAAATGAAATAATGCATGGTAAAGAACCTAGACTATGCCTGGCACATGGTAAGCACTACAGAAAAAGTAGTTGTTGCTATAACTATCACTGTTCCTACTACTTAAGGATTAAGTAATAAACAGCAAATGCAAAATATCATAAGTGATATCCAGTGGATTCTGATTTTTTTCCCCTGGACTACAGTTCTGAGGACCTGAAAGGGAGCAAGGGGGTATCAAGGTCAGGCCCTTTGATCCGAGCCCAGAGAGAACACAGTGCATGTGACAGGTATGTCCTCTGGCTCTACCTGTGCAAAAATTCTCCAACCCTTTTATAGCCATGACAAGTTCAAAAATTAATGGAGAGATGCAGAATAAAGTCAAAAAGATCTCTGGCAGCTTTCAATATTTCCCTCTTGTTTTGGGGCCACTTTATAGTACAAGAATCATAAAATTGAGAAAAAATTCTAATAATTGGTTTAATCATTTAAAAATTATATAATAATGCTTCCCCTAAATATTCAACTCCTTTGTCCAAACAATTCTTAGACAATTTAGCAACTAAATGATCAAAAAATACCTTCACATATCAAAATTTTATAGCATGACATTCTCAGAGGAAAAGGGTAAGTAATTTCTTCCTTGAACATATTGACTTAAAGGTGTAATACTTTTTATAATTGTCGTATCAAAACGCCAGATGAAGGGAAGAAACTCTGTTTAACTTAGGAATGTGACAAAAATTTCACCTCATGTTTTCCTTTCCTTTTTTAACACTTTTGAGTGCCAACGTTGCTGTGAGAGACGCTGACAAATTTTCCCAAAAGTGCCAGCGTCACTCCCAGAGACTCTTTTTTCATTGGCTATAAATGTAAATAACAATGGAATAATTCCTATTTTATGTTTTGTTCTCTTTTTTTGTACCTCAGGTTAAATATTGATATAATTTTTTCGCACGTTGATCCAAATTTCGAATTACGCATGGCACTCAAAGGGTTAATAATGATTTTCTTCATCCTTTTTAAAAAAACTGAGGTATACCTGACATATAACATTATATACAACATAATGATTTGATATTTGGATATATTGTGAAATGACCACAATAAGTCTAGTTAACGCTCATCACCATACATAATTACATTTTTTTTTCCTCATGATGAGAACTTTGCAAATCTACTCTTTTGGCAACTTTCAAATATATACTACAGTATTATTAACTATAGTCACCATGCTGGTCATTACCGTCTCATGACTTATTTATTTTCTAGAAATTCTTTACTTTTTACGTGATTTATAGGAAGATACTTCGTCCTTTTGGGAATATAAAAACATTGCCTTTTTTTTTCTTTTTCTTTTGGACAAATGGGGAAAAAAAACCTTTTCAATCTGACATTTAACAATCACGCCTTCTTTGCATTTTTCTCTCTCATCTTGTCTAGGGAATATTGGACTACACATGTTATACATCTCTTCATTTCATAAATTTTTTTTTACAGTTATATCCTGGCGCTTCTCTGGGCCTGCTTTTCTCCTGAGAAATGGGAATAAGTCTCCAACCTGGAGAATCTTAGGTTCAGGGATGTTGTTACATGTACCTTAGAGACCTGCTGTGAAGGTGGATGGTGATTTAGGAGGTTTTCAAACAAAACTGTAATTGTGGGAGAACTAAATTTACTACCTACATTTATGAGCAGGAGCAGTCCTGTGCTGAGTAACATCAGGGATGGGGCGCTGGGTGGGAAACCTTTTTGAAAAACAAAAACCTGTGCTTTTCCACTATACTACCATGATCTCCTGCTCATCCACCCACATTTGTTCCAAGTATTTTAGATCTCAAAAACAGGAAAATTTATTTTGCTCACCAGAGCCCTCACTGCCATGTGGGAAGAGAAAGGTGAGATATTTTTTAAGAGCTTAAAAATCTTCTCATGAAATGGGGAAAGAGCATTAAAGGGTGAACCACGGCACCCGGGGAGCAGATTGCTCTCGAGAGGCAGCATCTTGGAACCTCGGGTTCTGACCTAGCTTGTGCCGTTTGAAAAAAATATTGGAGGACTTCCTATGAAGTTTAGTTTATTCTGTGCTTTCTGAGAAAATTTAGAACATAAATTCACTGAGCAGATGGGTGTCTGAATTACAAGCTTCCAACCAACATGTTTCTTTGTCCCTTTGCACTTTTACCGTCGGGAAGAAAAACTCATTTGCGAAACTCTCTAAAGTGCGAAGTCAAGCTTCAGGCCTCGCTTCCCCACAGAGCTCTTGCCTCCAGACTCCAGCAGGGGGTCCGGCTGGGTAACCGAGCAAAAGGAAGTGTGAAGGAAGGCTGGGCAAAGCCTGGAGAGATCAGTCAGCAGCTGGGATCTGGGCCTGGGAACCAAAGGGGGGTTTGGGCAGCAGGCCTGGGAGGAGTGGGAAGATCTTTACATTTACTCCAGCTGTCACTCACAATGACTCGGAGGTGAAGAGAACAGTCAGGAGAAGAGGACATCCAGGGCAAAGGGACCTTAGAAGGTTAGTAACTCAACTCCTCCACCCTCCTCTCAAGCCAGCTTCAGACAGCCTTAAAATGATCGGGGAGTCTGGCTTCAACGGGTGGCGTATGTTGGACAAATTTATCCCAATTCTTCCCAAGTATTTTGAAAAATTGGCCTAGGTCAGGCAAAACCCCCAAAAGGGTGAAGACAGTAGAAGCCCGTTTGTTTATCTTCAGACACTTGCTCTTTCTCTGCCATCCCCCACCCTGCAACGACCACACATTACCACCAACCCTGTCTGCCTCCTTTCATTCTGATCCTGATGGTGATTCTAATATTTGTATGATTTTGCAACTCTTATTATCACTGCACAGGCACTACTCCATGTTGTATTTTCCCACTTACACCGTCCTTAGAGATGGCAAGTAAGCAAGGATGTTGTAGATATATGTGAGCCTATCCATTTACACATCTATGTAGATTAGACATAGATCCGGGTATTGTGGTGGGTAGAATTTTGCAATGGCTCCAAGCTTCCCCACTCCCCAGAGCACATGCACTCTATAATCCCTAGACGGTGAACATGATGGATTTCACCCCACAATTAGGTTACGTTACACGGCACAGTTGTCTTTAAAAAGGGAAAGTTTCTAGGTGGGCCTAACTTAGGAGCCCTTCAAACCTGGGTCTAGAGGTTGGAGCCCGAGGAGTCAGAGAGATTCAAAGTATTATAGGTATTTAATACCAGGAACGTTCTCTGTTGAAGATGGAGAGGGCAAGAAATGTGGGTGGTCCCCGGCTGACAGCTGGTAAGGAAACGGGACTTTAGTCTTACCCCTTCGATGAGGAACTGAATTCTGCCACGCCATGCCAGACTCCTGACCTACCGAGGTGTTGTGACTTAAATAAATGGGTGTTATAGTTGAAGCTGCGAAGTTTGTGGTGATCTGTTATGCAGCAGAAAATATTTATATGCATATCCTCACGTTGCAATGGGGTTACATCCCGACAAACCCACCGTGAATTGAAAATATCATCAGGCAAATATTCATCTAATACACCGAACCTACTGAACATCCTAGCTTAGGCTAGCCTACTTCAAATGTGCCCGGAACACAATATCCAAAAACGCTGGCAACAGCGTGCACTTAGAGTATTGGTTGTTGACCTTGTGACCCCGTGCCTGGCCGGGGGCTGGGGCTCATTGCTGCTGGCGAGTATCATGAGGGAATATCATACAGAGTATCAGCGCTAGCCCAGGAAAAGCTCAACATTCAGATTTGAAGTAGGGTTTCTACTGAATAATATATTGCTTTTGCACCATCATAAAGTCAAAAAATGGTAAGTTGACCCACCTTAAATCAGGGACTGTCTGTATAGTTTTACATATATATTTAATCTCAATGATTTCCCTGGGCTATCATTCCCAAAGATAAAGTGGTCCTAGTTTCCCTGTAAACCCACCAACGTTGTGATGTCTTTTTATTTCTTGAGTTCAGTGGGTAGAAGTTGGTAGTCATTAAACAAACTCTTGAGAAAACTCTTAGATTATATGACCGCTCACAAGCAATTACACTAAGAAAACACTTCTCGTTAACGCGGGCTGGAAGGCGTAGTATAATTGGGTTCTGTGCACACTTTAAACCTCAGATGCCATCCTTCCTTCATCAGTGAGGATGCAACCTGAGGGGCAGGTCCTGAGCAGGCTGGGACTCCACCGCCGTGGGCTGAGCTGTTCCCCACGGGCAGAATGTTTTTCTCTTGCTCTCTCTCTCTCTCAGAAGAGGCCCCAGCAATGCTTTTGTTTTTTATTTTTTACATACTTTTAATTATTTTAGATTTCATTTATTTACTTGTAGAGAGAGGGGTGGCAGAGAAAGAAAAGGAGAGGAGCATCAGTGTGGAGAGACACGTGGATTGGTTGCCTCGCACGCTGTCCCCAGCTGGGGACCTGGCCCGCAACCCAGCTCAGTCCTGCTTTTAGAGGACTTCCGACTGGCTAAGTCAGGCTGACCCAGATCATCCAGGATAATCTTCCTTACTTAAACACAACCAATTACAGACTTTAAATTAACATCTTCAAAATCAATTTGCAATATCACCTAGATTAATGTTTGTTTGAACAACTGGGAACTGTAGCCAAAGTTGACGCATCAAAAAGCCATTCCACCTTCTTAGCTTTGTTATTAGTTCCAGCCTCTTGGACTTTATGTTTTCTTAAAATGTCTTTATCTGGTGTTGTTCTAAGAGTAATGCTGGCCTCAGGAATGAGTTGGGAAATGTTCTCTCTTCTTCTATTTTCTTACAGAACTGTGTAATATTGGTATTTTTTCTTTGTGAAATGTTTCATAGTCATCACTGGTAAAGCCACCTGAGTCCGGAGTTGTTTTTTAATTTTGAATTCAATTTCTTTAATACATGCAAGGCTATTAAGGTTTTTAATTTCTTTCAATGCCACTAGTGCTAATTCTGTCTTTCAAGGATTAACCTTTTCATCTAAATTGCCAAATTTATTGGCATAAAGTAATTCATAGTATCTCTTATTAACTTTTTAATATCTGTATTCTCTATAGCAATGTTCCCTTTTCCCTGATATTGGTGACCTGTGCTCTGTTTTTTACTCCTTTTATTTATTCATATGAGGCTATCAATTTTATTCATCTTTGATTTTTCTCTATTGTTTGACTGCTTTCTATTTCAATTATTTCTCCTCATTATTATTTCTTTCCTTTTGATTTTTTAAAAAGTTTAATTGATCTTATTTTCTACTATTTTTAAAGGTGAAACCCTCCATCATTGATTTTATAGCCCTCTTCTCTAATATAAGCATTTCAAGTTATAAATTCCCACCTAAGAACTTCTTCGGCTGATATATAGAGTTTTAATTGTCATTGGTTCAAATCTTGTGCAATATCCTTTCAGATTTTTTTTCTTTGACCTGTGTATCATATAGAACTATGTTGTTTCATTTCTAAATACCTGCATATTTTTCAGGTATCATTTTATGGTTGATTTTTAATTTAATTTGTGTTTCCTTTGCTCAGGGAGATAACTAACTGCTCTCTACTTGGGCTCCCTTCCTGGTGCTACCACTTGGGAAGCGCCCTGAGGTACCTCAAGCACAGCATGAATGTGGAGTTCACTTCACGTGTGTTTTCCTTTCTCCCAGGGATCACAGATCTGCACGGTCTGTGGTCTAAGCCTTGAGCATTTCTTCCTATATGTTGTCCAGTGTTAGACATGCTTATACCAGGAATGTAAGTCTGATATTCCCTATGCTATGATGACCAGAACTGGTAGTTTTCTTTACTTATGTTAAACACCTATAATATATAGATAATATATAGTCTCCATCAGATTATTATATCATATATGTACAATAGTTCTTCCATCATGGCGAATGATTTCCTCCTGTGTTTTGTAATGTGGGATTGTGAGCTAATAGTTAACAGAGCTTTACCTGTGGGAATTCTTTATAGTATAGGTTGAAGACATATATTTCCAGGGTATTTGGCTTTTTCTCTTCTCCCTAGAGTCTCAAAACTATTACTGAAAACTTATACATTGATTTCTTGTATTATTTAGTTAAAAAAATTTTTGACCTGAAATCCAGGGAAAGGACTCAAGAGTTTTAATTCTTTCTACTGTTATATTGAATTCTTCCCTGGGTTGTCCTCTCAGTTAGGATGCAGCCTACCACAGATACTCACTTTAGGCTAGGGTCTCAGCGCTGCCTCTCACAAGCCTAAGACTTTATCTTCTTTCCCCACCTTTCCCGGTAGAACCCAGTTTCTTAGGGTGGTCCTTAGGCAGAGCCAACCACCCCCCTCACCACTTCACAGCTATGGGAGCCACAAAATAAACTCACACACATATCTCTGGTATCTAATTTTCCCTCAGTTTCTGACACCTAAGAATCTCTAAAAGGCTTAGCAATGCATTTTAAAGATGCTATACTTTGCCATCATTTCTTAACGTTTTTAGTGAGAGAAGTTTCAGATTCCTTATTTCACAACATGACTGAAACCAGAACTTTCTTTTATATATCCTTTAAAAATTAAATGTGGTTTAAAAAATTAAATATATTAATGTTATTTGCATGGTCTGAACAATGTTAATGATTTCAGCGTGTTCAGTCTTTTTTAATTATTCAGATTTACTGCCAATTACCTCCTTTCAAACTCCAGAGAATAATTTATTATATCCTTTTCCCCAATCCATTTGAAGTCAGAGTACTTGTGATTCTGCTATGCAGAATCACTTACAGCCTCGTGGCTTTTGACAGAGACACTGAGGCTCAAAGAGAGTATCTATCTCATCCATTTAATGGGTGTCTGGAGTCACTGGTCTTTGAATAGTGAAACTAGGAATTATATGACTAGAAATAAAAATAGGAAAAATGGGAATAATGAAACTGAGAATATGGAATAGGTTTTTTTTTCCTTTTCTATATTTAAACAAAGCAGGCCTCAAGTGAATTCAGAAAATTTGAACCTCCTCTCTGTCTAGGACCGTTGGGCTTCCCCCCCCCCCCAGTTCCATTGAGAAATAATTTACATACATCACTGTATAAGTTTAAGGTGCATAGCATGATGATTTCATTTACGTACACTGTGAAATAATTACAACAATAAGTTCAGCTAACATCTATCATCTCATACAGATACAACTTCTGAAAGTTATCTCCTTGTGGTGAGAACTCTTAGGATTAACTCTCTGAATAACGTTCTTAAATATCACACAGCACTATTAACTATAGTCATTATGTTGTACATTATATTCCTAGTAGTTATTTATCTTATAACTGGAAGTTTGTACCTTTAACCACCTTCTTCCGGTTCCCCCTACCCCTGTCCTCCACCTCTGGTGACCACAAGTCTCATCTCTTTGCTACAAATTTGTTTTTTGATTTTTAGGTTTCACATATGAGTGAGATCATGCAGTACTTGTCTTTCTCTCTCTGACTTATTTCACTTAGCGCAATGTCTTCAAGGCCCATCCGTGTCACCAATGGTAGGATTTCCTCAGTTTAAATATATGGCTGAATATGTATATATATGAATATTATATATATATATATATCACAAGTAAAATTTTAAATAGTGATGATCTCAAATTCTGTCAAGAATGTAGAGAAATGGATCCCTCTTACATTGCCAATGACAATGTAAAATGTTACAATCAGTTTGGAAAAGAGTTTGGCAGTTTCTGCAAAGCTAAATGTATATTTGCCATATGATCCAGGACCATACAAGCATTTACTCTGGAGAAATAACTTACAAAGTGATCGCCTTGATGAACCCAGTTCCCACATGACACCATTCATTATTACGATATTATTGACTATATTCCCTCTGCTGTACTGTACATCCCCATGGCTACTGTATAAAAAAATATTTTTAGAGGTAGGTTTTAGGTAACAATGTTTGAAAAATAAATTCTACCTCTAGAAATACAAATTCAGTTATTTTCATTTAATTTTGAATGTGTAATTAAAAAGTTGATTAAAGGGCAAATTTTTCCACAAAAACAAAGCAAAAACCAATCCCTTCAAACGAAACAGCCACAAATACTTTTATGCCTCTCCCAACATTTTATCCTTAGGGCTTTTTCAATCTGCAGGAACAAAATTCAATGTCATAGTTGAAATTCCTTCCCCTGCAGACGCAGGATCTGCCTGTTAGCCACTGATAATTTAAAGGTGCTAAATCCAGATACATTCAAACTGTGTTTCTCTAGAGTTCATCCTTTTTTCTGTAGATGAAGCAACTAAAATGAGCATCTATCCTGCTGCCACTGGGTCTTGGATATCAAAGTTGAGAACTTCCGGGCTTTGGACAGGAGATATTTTATGGGGTCAGGGGAAATGGGGCTTTTATTAGGAATTGTACTAAGTTTCACTTATGCTAGATAAAGAATGTATTTTTGAGGTTGGCTGGGATCAGTGATATTTGATGGTTATGTTACCTTTTTATTATGTAACTATCTGGGATGCTTCCAAAGATTTCTCAGTATAATTTTGAACTATCCATTTCTGCCTGATTTTGTTGAATCAGAAAAAAAGACAAAGGTTTTTCTTTCTATATCAATCATGCCAGCATTAACTTCATAGTTTGTAAGAAGGGACAGGGAACGCTGCCACGGTGGACAACTGTTGCTTTGTCTTCAGAGCATGCCCATTCTTCTGGGAACATGCCCCTATTTGGGGGAGCTGCTTCTCCACACTGCCATGTGGTTCTCACCCAATATCTGTCCATGGCTCCACCCACCCTTGTCATCTTTGCTTGATCCAGGCGTAGTATGTGATTATTTGTTTATTATGTGTTTATAGTTACTTTTGCATTGGAACTGAGACAGTCAATCAGCTTCTTCCCAGTGGTGGAATTAATAAAAAGCGCTGCTCAGCCCTATGAGGCCTGTCTGGAAGAAGTCCCACCACTATTAATATAATGAGAATGGTTTGCGTGACCTCGATGTACCCTGGGGGGCCAAGGAGAGTGGAGTGGGATACACATGGGTGAACAGTGATGACTTCACTGTACTAGTCTGTGGGGGGATAGACACACGTTGAGTGAGCATGTGTACTGTGTGGCTGTCGTATTCAAAATGCCTGAGTGAGTAGAGCAATGAATCTGCATCAAATTTTGCATTAAGCTTGAACATTCCTCCGCAGAAACTATTTGGATGATTCAGAAGGAAGGCCGCAGCTATGGGCACCTGGTGGTTGGCAGCTTCATCACGACAATGCGCCCGCTCATGCATCACGTCTCATGCAGAGTTTTTGGCAAAACCTCAAATCACCCAGGTGACTCAGCCACCCTACAGCCCAGATTTGGCGCCCTGTGGCTTCTGGCTTTTCCCAAAATTAAAATCACCTTTGAAAGAGAAGAGATTTCAGACCGTCAATGAAATTCAGGAAAATATGACAGGGCAGCTGATGGTGATTGGGAGACCTGTGTGAGGTCCCAAGGTGCCTACTTTGGAGGGAACTGAGGCATCATTGTCCTATGTACAATGATTCTTGCATCTTGTATCTTCTTCGATAAATGCCTCTATTTTTTATAGTACATGGCTGGATACTTACTGGACAGACCTTGACTTTCCCACCAAAGTCAATGTGAAGGTAAGCATATGCATGGGATGCTGGTACAGCCCTTGGTCTCACGCCCAGAGGGCTACTTGACTGTTTGCCATATGCTAAGAATTTCTTGATCTAAGAACACACGGGATGGCAGATTGTCAACAGGAGAGCAAAATACAGCAAGAGCTAAATTGCTCCATTTCCTGGAGATTAATTTTATGTTACTACAAAGGAAGAGAGTGAATGAATGTGATGTTCTTGCACCTCTACCTAACATTTTTGCTTGCTTGCTACTTAGAAATTCCTTTTGGAGAGCAGACAACGTCTCAAATGAAAAAGGAGAAGCTGGAATTGGGTGTCACCACCAGCAATCATCTTGAGCCTAAAAGAGGCAGGCAGCTGATCTCAGGGGAGAAGTGCTGACCAAGTCAGTTTCAGTGGGGCTTCATGGTGGATGAAATTTGTATTTGTCTCCTCCTAAGACTGGGCATCAGGGTGATCCCTAGATATCTTTGCTCTTTGAAACAATTAAGCAATGGTTGCATCACCAGCAGAAATATGGAGGCTAGCCTCAACTTTTACCCAATGATATCTTGAGTAGAAAAAGTATTGAATTTTGTCCAAAACCTCTTCTGCTCGACATCTCTAAAGTTCTAAGCCTTGTCCTCATGACCTTCCTAAAGGAATCTGTTAGTTCCTTTGGTACCTAACTAAGAGAAAGGAGTCTTCTCTGAGCTTTAGTCTAAAATTCCCCTAAAATATTCTAAAGCCTTCTGCAGGAAGTCTGTGGGTGAGTTCAGCATTCTTACAAATAGGCCATAGGAAAGAGAGAAAGCAAGTTGGGTGCCCATGAGACAGGGGTAAATGCATGTTCATTGCTGAATCCCAGCACATGGTGCCGTGCCTGGTGTGTAGCAGGTGCTTAATAAATACCTGTTGAATAGATGAGTTGAATAGATTTCAGATGGAAACATAAACCAGTAGCCTAGTTGTTAGCTTTCCCCCTTTTATTTATTTCTCTGTATTTTGTGATCTGCTCAAAGTTTTTAAATGTACAGTGGTTTCAAAAGTTTTTCTTAAAATAGTAAGAAAAGCCCACTTTGCCCATTAAATGAAAAAGGTCTGAAGTGTCATCCTTCGGGACCTTACATTAAAATTCTTGCACCCCCTAATGGCCATTCATGGCATCACACTTCAGAATTAGAAATGAACCAAGTTGGAAATACAGTACAGTATTCCCTCACTTATCGCCGGAATTACGTTCCAGACCCCCACCCCCACCCCGCGAAGTAGGAACCTTACATTTACTCTACACTCTTAAACCTACGTAATTTTAACAACGTAGATATACAGTACCGCAAAATCCCGCGATATAGCGAAAAATCCACGATAAATAATTAAATATAATACATAGGACCATGTTTTCAAGAAAATGTGTAGTCTTGACACTGGATCCGGACAATAGCACAATCAAAGGATGCTCTTGGGCAAGACTTATGTGTGTTTGCTGACCAACCAAAAAGTGACAGATTGTCGCTATTTCTGAACAAGTTCTTCGTAAATTTAAAGGATGCGGTCAATGGTGACCCCACTGGTAAACAGAAGCAGCCTTTGACAGCCAAGCTTTGAACATAGGGAAGTCTAGGGTGGCAGAATACCTCACTCTAATGGCTTTTGGAAGAGCCAACTTATAGTCTGGGTGCTGAGATGGGGAGATGGGGCAGGACCGGCACCAGCGATCTTTCCTGGGCTCCCCCGGACGTGCTGCGTTGGCCAGGGCAGGCATGTGGTGGAATTCAGTTTGTCTCTCCCATCTCAGACTTTGCCCCTTTCGTTCTCCCTGGGTTTTCGTTTGAAGGGAAAAAGTAAAATCATGTCTTTTCTGTAATACACTTCAGACTCTGGATGATTATTACGGATGTGAGCAAGGAGCCTGTGGAGGAAGGCAAGTGATAGACTAAATCCTGAAAAGGCTGAACCAGAAATCCAGCAGGCTGAGCCCAAGCATATATACCTATTTCCTTCCAAACCCCATTAAAGTGAGATTTAAAGAATAAAAAGGCCATCAACTCATACCAAAAAAAAAAAAGAGAGAGAGAGAGAGAACAGGAGTTAAGCCAAACAAAACCAAAGATGACACAAATTTCCATGAATTTTGAAAGGCTGAAAGTGAAGCGGTTACCTGGTAACTGACTTAGCTGACCAAGTAAAACTTAAACCCAGTGCTCAAGATGCTGAGGGCAAGAAAAATCAAGTGATCTCTCCACACAGAACCCAAGGAAGATGCAGCAATTAGACACCAGTTACCTTGGGGAATTCCCGTGGGGGGAGGGAATGCAGCTGGAAAGGATTCACTGACGGTTTGCATATGAAGTTAATAGAACCGACCCTCCAGATTGGCCTCCCAAGCACATGCGGCCTGAGACGCCCTGGCAGGAGAAGGGAGATTTACTTTCTTGAAAACTTGCCCCGTGGAGGACGGGGTGAGATGCTGTACAAAGGAGGTGAGCCTGTATTCCTGGCGATGCCACTTCATGGACCTCATCCCCTGTCTGGTATGGGAACTCTGGGGTCAGACATATGCATCTCGGGAGGGAGACTGGGAGACACTGACCTTTAAATCCATGTAAGTGTATTACTTGGATTCGAAGAAAATTAAACTGGAAGAAAGAAGGCGGGAGCTGGCACGGACTCACCAGGAAGTTCAGCTCAAGTCCTGATTTCTAGCAAAGCTCCTAGGTAGTCTACGTTCCCAGGGCTGACAAGGTTGTGAGGAGCTTGTGGGGACAGGCAGCTCAGCCTGGGGGCTCCAGAGGCCCTCAGAGAGGACAGACCTCAGCAAAGACAGTCCTCCAAAAGTGCTTGTGTGAGAAGTTGGACTCATGCTGGGTGAGTAAGAGGTGTTTAAGATGGGTGTTCTGACTGTTCGTCAGCTCTAAGCTCCACTTCCTCTCCCCGGGTCTGTGAGATGGCTGGGATTTCTGCTTGCTCCTCTGACTGTAAACAATGGCTCCTCTCACTTTCTCTGCCTTCTGCCTGGATCGGTGCCAAGAGCTGGCAGCTCCCCTGAAGGCAGAGCAGCTCTAGAATGTCTGCTCACTGATCTGCAATTCCCTTTCTCCAGAACATTGCCCCCCAGAGTCCTGTTGGACTCCCCAGCCCTTTGTGGTCTCCAGACAGATGGAATTATGTATTTTATCTGGCTCCTGTCATCGATCCAGGGGCACATCAGTCTGTTACAAGCTACTGCATCATATCCAGAAGCGGACAACCCCTCTCATTTAATTTTAATAACCGTTCATCACATAGCATGTATCTTTTAATTTTTTTATTCCACTTAACTATTTTGAAATTTCCATGTTATCTATCACTTTTCATCAGCACTTTTAAAACCCTAGTTAATAAATACGAGAATTTAGCCAACAGAGTACCAAGAAGAAAGTATCGAAGCAGGCATATTTTCATGTTCAAACAGAAGCAAATAAAGACAATGAGTTAATAAACATTTGACTCATGAAGTTACAAGAAACAAAACAAATCTGAAAAAAAGTAGGAGAATTATATCAGGGTTAAAAAACAAATATGTTAAGAGAATAAAAAGACAAGCCGGTGACTGGGAGAAGATATTTGCAACACATACATCTGGTAAAGGACTGATACCTCAAACGTACAAGAAACACTTAAAATGCAATGATAAGAAAACAACCCAATTTAAAAATGAGCAAGAGATCTGAGCAGACACTGGTGGCAAATAAGCATAAGAAAAGATGCTCAACACCGTATGCCATCAAGGAACTGCAAATGAAAACAATTAGATACCACGACTACTCATCCATTAGAACGGCCAAAGCCCCAAACACTGACAGCACCAAATGCTGGAGAGGATGTAGAACAACGGGAATTCTCATTCATTACTGAGGGGAATGCAAATGGAACAACCACTTTGCAAGAAAAGTATTTACCCAAATGACCTGAGACTGTATGTCCACACAAACACTTGCACAGGAATATTTATAGTAGATGTATTTACAATTGCCAAAACTGGAAAGCACTATCTTGCTTTCCCATAATTGAGTTGTTGATAGACATAGTTTGTATTTTTACTATATTATAAAGTACAAACTATATAGCCTCCAAAGACCTCTGTTTAATAATGACATTTTTCATAGTTCAGTAATTCAATTTTAATAAGGAATAAGTTCATTTTTCTCTGTCTTAAGAAGAAATTTTGTTAATAATGCATGGTCCCCAGACTAGGATAACTATGTTAGAACCTTTGAAGAAAAATGGGCAATAAATTGCATTGTAAAAAAAGAATTTAATCAAAATCATACCCTGCTTCTCTCTTGTCTTGCTAGGTCTTCATATAACACTGACCCGCACCCAGAAGCACACAGGGGTGTCCCAGCACACTGTGCTAGGAAAGTCAGTCAATAAAGAGACTACTGAAGTGATCCCCAGAGCAGATTCTCACACCAGACATTCCTTAATTCATTCAACAACTGTTACCAAGACTTGCTACATGCCAGTCACAGTTCTAGACACTATGATGATGATTGGAGAGTGACAGTGGTTAGTGTCTCCACATTAGGAGAAGACACACGAATGAAACACCCACACCATGGAATATAGTATTACAGTTATAACAGTTCTGTGCTGGGGCACGTTTAGGGGCAATCAAAGAGAGCTACTTGAAGGCAATAATATTTCAGCTTTTCCTGAGGACAGAGCCAGAATTAACTAAACAAAGGGGAGGCTGGGAGCCACTCAAAGCACAGAGCTGGCCTTGAGCACTAGAGTGAGCCTGGGGGAAGTGAGGAGCAGAGACAGCCAGAGAGCAGTAGTCCCTGGGCCGGTATTCCGGGTAGGCTGGAGGGGTCAGCCCACGTTCGTGGCTGACATGGGCTTGGATGGGATCTCACTCTAGTTACCTCCAGCTGTGTGACTTTGGACACTTCAAATACTTTGATTGCTTCACTTTAATCTAGTCTTCGATTTCATTTTCATCTACTATATCACACGTTTTGCTCTTCCAGGACACTTTCTTGCTAAAAGGGCCCCTAAAAAAGCATTATATATTGGCTGATTAGCTCACAATTTTGTCTAGATTCTGATTTGGTGCTTTGAACTAAAAGAGAGTCACATTGGGCCAATTATCTAATTAAAAAATGAGAGTATTGGGACTTCCAGCCAAGATGGAGGCCTAGACAGACATGCTGTGTCTCCCTCCACAACTAAGAAGGGATACAACTACCTCAAAACTAGAGACAACGAGAAGTCCCAGAAAATCGAGCTGCATGGAAGTCCAACAAAGATATAAAGAAGAAATACTCACCCAAACAGGCAGGAGGGGCAGAGCTGGGTGGAGAGAATGCGGTGTGGTGGCAATAGCAGCTGCAGCAGTGGCAGGCTGGCGAGAAGCGCAGTCACAGACACCTGGGGAGCGCTCCCAGCACCAGACCAGACCTCACAGTTCACGGTCCCAGCACTGGGGAAAATAAAGCCTCATCGCTTCTGACTGTGCAAACCAGTGGGGGTTGGGGCAGAGGAAGAAACTGCTGGTCTCTCAGCAGAGTCCACTTGTTTAAAGGGCCCCCACAGTCCTAGAACATCCACAGGCCCACCCACTCTGGGAATGACAGCCAGGGTAACAGCTAGAGAGGTGCCAGTCCCATATGAAAGTGGGAGAAGTACCTGGAAAAGGTGCAAGTGCTGAGCAAGCAGCATTGTTCCCTCTCAGACCCCTCCCCCACATACAGCACCACAACGTGGTGAAACAGGTTGCCCTGTACTGACGAATACCTAAGGCTCCGCCCCTTACAACATAACAGGTGTGACAGCTCTACCTAAGACACAGAGGCAGACAAACACAGGAGCCTATCAAGATGAAGAGACAGAGAAGTATGGCCCAAAAGAGGGAACAGATCAAGGTTCCAGTGGGAGAACTAAGCGACAAGAAGATAGTCAACCTAACAGACGGGGAGATAGCCAGCCTAACAGACATAGAGTTCAAAACTCTGGTGATAAAGATGCTCACAGACTTGACAGATATGCGTAAGTATGGCAAATGCATAAGGGAAGAAGTGAAGGCTATGCTAAATGAAACGAAGGAAAATCCACACAAAACCAATGGTGAAGGGAAGGACATCAGGGTTCAAATCAATGATTTGGAACATAAGGAAGAAAAAAGCAGTCCACCAGTACAGAATGAGGAAATGAGAATTGAAAAAAATTAAAAGAGGCTTCCCAGACAAGGTAAAGCTAAAGGAGTTCATCATCACCAAGCCATTATTATATGAAATGTCAAAGGGACTTAAGAAAAAAAAAGATAAAAATTATGAACATTAAAATGACAGCAAATTCACAACAATTAACAACTGAATCTAAAAAATAAAGCAAAATCCAACTAAGCAAACCAGAATAGGAACAGAATCATAAGTATCGGATCATATGGAGGGTTATCAGCTGGGAGGGGGAAGGGGGAGAAATGCAGAAACGGTGCAGGGATTAAGAAGCATAATTGGTTGGTACAAAATAGACAGGAGGAAGTGAAGAATAATATGGGAAAATGTGAAGCCACAGAACTTACATGCATCACTCACAGACATGAACTAAGGGGGGTGGGATTGCTGGAGGGAAGGGGGGTACAGGGCAGAGGGGAGCAAAGGGGGAAAAATTGGGACAACTGTAACAACATAATAAAATATACTTTAAAAAAAGAAAATAAAATGTATATTAACTTATTCTACATTAATTACAGGTTAGGGAGAATCTAATGGACAGTGTTTCTTTGTCTGAGAATAAGGAAACATAAATGATAAATCTAGTTTTCTCCACTAGATCTTTGGTAAGCCACTTTATTTTTCTCTTTGCTTTAGTTTTTATCTTGTGAAAAATAAACTCTTTTGAAAATGTATACCCAGCTTAGCTCAAGGATAATAGGTCTGATGAGATAATGGATTTGAAAGGTTTGAGTAAAAAAAAAAAAAAGAAAGTGAAAGCATTGTGTTTATTCTAAGAAGAACCATGCTGAGAAAAGCCAATTAGCAAGGAGCAGGAAAAGATGTTTTGAAGCCATTTTTAGCAGGTCTGGCACAGAAGATTTAGAAACTGATGATTCTCAAGAGAAAGCATGTATAAAGTTCTATTTCAGCAAAGGGAGTTTTTCTAGCGGAATGACAGTGGTCCGTGACAATTAGGAATTTTAGCTTATAACACTGGTAGGGGTTCACAAGCCTGAGTAAAGAATATTTGTATCCAGCTTCTTCTTATAAGCAATTATAGCTTATAAGACAGTCTAGAGTACAAAGAGGAGGAAAATCCAGAAATAGCCATCGACCAAACTGCATGTGATAGTTTCAGTGAATCAAATTTCTTGTTAATTAGGCATTAATGGCAAGCTCCTGGTCCAGTCCTAGAACGTCTGCAGATCCACCCCCTCTGGGAATGACAACCAGGGTTAACAGCTAGAGAGGTGCCAGTCCCATACGGAAGTGGGAGAAGTACCCACTATCAGGGCTGCAGGGATCTAGCAAACGTCAAGTCCAAGGACCTTCATGCTGCTCTGGAAGGATCCCATCCATCTCCCTCAAGGGCTGTCCCAGAAATACAGGAACAGCTGGGAAGGTTCTGAGGCCCCAAACATGCAATACTTGCCTGGGTTGTGCGTTCGGTGCCCATCTGAGAAGCAACCAAGCGATGTTTCTCTTCCTCCCTTTTTCTTCCCTTCCCACCTCTCTAAAAATAAATAAATAAAATCTCTTTTAAAAAATACTAAAGAAGGAAGGCACCAAGGGCAAAATATAATAATCAAATTGATTGCTACATGGATAATAGTTAAGAATAAAGAGATATAACGTAAACTGACCGAACTGGGGGTGGGGGAGGGGCCGAGGAGAAGACCGTATAAGGAAACAAAAAGGTAATGTAAAAAAATAATAATAATACAATAAAGATTAAATAAAATACAAAAACATCTATCACCAATTGAATCTAAAAACAAAAACAAAATAAACAAAGAAGCAGAACAGAAATGGAGTCATAGAGACAGAGAACATTTTGACTATTGCCCGACTGGAAGGTGCTGGGTAGAAGGGTGAAAAAGGTGAAGAGATTCAGGAGTATAAATTGGTAGTTACAGAATAGTCACAGGGATGTAAGTACAGCATAAGGAAGATAGTCAATAATATTATAACTATGTATAGTGTCAGATTGGTATGAGATTTGTCAGGCTGATTACTTAGCAAGTTAATGTCTAATCACTGGGTTATACACCTGAATCTATTGTAATTGTATGCCAAGGGTAGTTGAATTTTTTTTTAAAGAATATTTAAAGTTAAAAAAAGAAAAAAAAATACAATAACATATTAAGAGGTACCAACTCAAGTTCCTGTTCCCTCTGAGTTTATGAGGAGAGCTCTTGTGTAGTGAGTGAGTGAAGGGAAAGGCACAAAGGACACACAGAAGGATGCTGAAGAAGTGTCCTCTCCTGTTGATCAAGAACAGGAGGGCACCCTGGCTGGTGTGGCTCAGTGGATTGAGTGCTGGCCTGCAAACCAAAGGGTCGCTTGTTCGATTCCCAGTCAGGGCACATGGCTGGGTTGCGGGCCAGGTCCCCAGTTGGGGGCACACGAGAGTCAACCACACATTGTTGTTTCTCTCTTCTCTTTCTCCATCCCTTCTCCTCTCTCTAAATATAAATAAATAAAATATTTTTTAAAAAGAAAAAAAGAACATGTGGGCAAAGCACTGTGGGCATCAGCCTACTGGTTCCAATGACCAGCACCTTTTGAACTCCAATCTATTCCATGGTTCTGGGGCCGGAGGTGATAATAAAGGGGATGGTTACAGGTAGAGGTTCCTCTCCTCAAAGCAAACAGGCAAACGTCACATATACTTTCCAACAGCCAGAACATATTTTCTTTGGTTAGTATTCTTGGCATTTTTAGTAAACACTATAGATCTGATTTATTTGCCTTCAGTCAAGGACAGCTTGTATCTTCGTCCTTTGAACAGTTAGGAGGTGGCAAATCTTGGGGGTTGCCATCCTTCCCCATGTGCTGCTCAGAATGCCAGAAGGTGGGCTAGTGAAAGAAACACACAACTGTTCCCAGGTGATGAAGAGGAGAGGAGATTATGTCCTTGATTTTATTTTATTTTTTTAAAGCTGAACAAACCATTTAATAGAAGCCTACCTAAGGAAAGGGACTCAGAACATTATAAAAGGGATTGGTATAAATTGTATTTGAGATAAGAAAAGAAATGCTTTAGAATTACATAGGTGACCAGGGGACTGCGCCTGTGTGCTGCACACAAGCCACACTCTTTCGTAACTTTTTTCATGCAACAACGTACGGCAAACATGCTTTCACCACATCATTAATTTTTCTTTCACATAACCATTTAAAATAATTGAATAGTATTTCGTTATATTTATTATACTTTCTTGACTTAATTTACCTAATCTCTGATTATATAACCAAGTCATCTCTATGTTCTATATTATTAACATCAGAAAGGACGTCCTTGCTAATGTGTTTTTGTGCATAACCACGACCTATAAATACCAAAGGCAAGTCTGCATAACATTGCTGGATTGTGCTCCAAGAAGGCTGTGCCCATTTTTACTCCCAGTAGCTGTATACGGAAGAGGACAGGAAGAATTCCTTCCTACTCGGAAGTGGGTCCCCGGTATGTACAGTGATATGGCACTTTCCTGAGCACCATTATTCAATAGGGCAGTATCATATCCTGCCCAGCACATAGGCTTCACCACACTCCTCAAGAGTGCTGAAGATTGAATAGAATAATACGTGATACATAGAATAATATCTGTGATAGGAGCTTACTACATAGTAGATGCTTATTAAATGTTCCCTGTCCTTCTAAGTCTCTTGCACTCGACTGTATTTCATGACTTTCAGTTCCTTAGTAATAGGTGTTTCCATTTCTACTGAGCACTTTGTTGAAAAGGACTATCTAATAATACCATTGCAATCTTTTCCCAGGACTAGAGGTACTTTGATTTCCAGGCTTCAGAAACAAGGCCACGCGTTTTATACATCTTTCCCGTGGAAGCCCTCTTGCCTTCATTGGCTGCTCTCTGGAAGTTCAACTACCTCCTTCACCGAAAGAGCCTCCTTTCTCTGGTCCTGTTCATGACCTGCTCTCTTGTTCCAGATTGGCAATTCGAGAAGCAGAGCCCTACCTGGCTCCCTTGTCATGCTGACAGTCTCCAGCTGGGGCCCAACTGACTCATTGTCCTTATAAGTCAATGAATCATAAGTCACTGGTGACTCAGCCTTTTCTCTTTTGTTAATATAATAAGGAAGTCTCTCCACTGAGTCACAGCATTCATTTTCAGAAAGAAAAAGTCACTGAGATTAGTTGATGAACATATTTTTATTCATTACAGGGAAAGGTCACATTAAGATGAAAAATAGAAAATCAGAAATTATTTTATAGGTGATATTGAAGGGAGTAAAACAGACCAATGTGCTCTCTTTCAGGGAAACAGAATTTTTCAAGTGAGATCTATGACCTCAGCAGTGGGCGCATTATTAAACCGAAAAGGTGGCTGGATGGTGTGAACATAACAAAAAGCTATTAAATGTGATTTTCATGTCTGACACACTAAGAAGAATGATGCAAAAAATGAATATCTAATAGTTTCACAGTCTTATAAGGTAGCCAGTATCTGAGACTTGAATTGTCTATGAACACACTCTTCTCTTTTGAATTTCAGGTATTGATAATCTATCATAAAACAGTGTGGAAGTTTAATATGGGAACACAGCATTGTATTAAACATAGTAAAACAAAATTTTGTGTCTGTCTTAAAAGCTCACAACTGGTTGAGCCCCAAATTCATGTATACATTTATTCAGTGTCTATCATGTGGCAGGTATTGTGGGGGTAACTGAAGATGATAAGAACACATCCTACACCCACTGGTCTCCCATCCCAAAGGCACATTACAGAGATGCTGGCATGATCCACCCACCATCTTTTAGAAATTCTTTTGTATTATCACATGTATTTTTTAAATGACAATGAATAAGATGTTCAGTCACTTGCTCAAGGTGATACAGCTAGGAAGTGTCAGGGCTATGATCTGAACCCATGTCATGTAACCATAAATTCAAGCTCTTTTCAGTAAGCCATTTCTTTTCCCAAGGAAATGGTCTAAAACTTCATGTGATAAGAGTTTCAGTAGAAGCTGCTTCTTCCCTTGGGCTTCGGGATTTAGTTCCTCGGAAATGAAATAAAATCAGAGTTGATACTTTAGTGGCCAGGCTGGTGGGGTGTGGGTTGACAGTGCTTCAGAATCTCACAGTCACTCGTGGTAACTTGAATTGAGTTTGGGATGATGGTTAATTTTATCGTCAACTTGGCTAGGCCATGAGGTTGTCAGATGTTTGGTCAAATATTATTCTGGATGTTTCTGGGAGGGTGTTTTTGGACTAATTAACGATTAAGTCAATAGACTGAGTAAAGCAGATTGCCCTTTGTGATGTGGGTGGGCCTCATCCAATCAGTTGAAGGCCTGAATAGACAAAAAGGCTGACTCTTCCCGGCTCAGAGAGGACTCCTCTTGCCTGACTGCCTTCAAATTGGGACTTTTGCTTTCTTCTGCCTTTGGATTTGAATGGAAACTTCTTCCTGGGCTTTAGGCCTGCCAGCCTTTGAACTAAAACTATACCATTGGGTCTCCTGGGCATCCAGCTTGTTAACTCTCTCTGCAGGACTGAAGACTTCTCAGTCTCCGTATCACCTGGGCCCACTCCTTGTATAAATTTCTTCACATGTGTGTATATCTCCTTGGTTCTGTTTCTCTAGAACACCCTAATAACAACTGAAGACTGACTATGAAAGGGAGTAGGCCCCATGCAAAAAGCTAAGCTGGACAGTGTCATTCAGGAGAACTTTCTGAGGCGATAGAAATGTTTCTAACTGCACCATCCAATGTGGCAGCCACTAGGCACCACTGAAATAACTAGTGAGACGAAGGAATTAAACATTTATTTTATTTTAATTAATTTAAACGTATGCTTAAATTGCCACATATGTCTGTGGCCCCCATACTGGACAGTACAAATTTTTAATTGTGCTATTTTTATATTAACTATCCCTATTAAGTGTGTGAACTATTTATCTATCTATATCTGTATATACGTGTAGACAGAGAGAGAGAGAAACAGTTAGAGACAGAAAGAGAGGACTGTTGTTTATTTTCTATCTTCCCCCACAAAAAATAAGGTCTTTTAGGAGAAAGAAGTTGTCTGCTTCATTTCCTATTCTTGCCCCATCACCTAGAATAGGACCTGGAAGTAAACTGGCCCTTAATAAATATTTGATTGAATTAATGATTTTACCCATGGGTATTTAATAGTAATCTTGAGGTAAAATGTTCTAAATGCCTAGAGATTTGCATCAGTGTAATGAATTGTTTTGGAACATCAATATTTGCCTTAATTAGCCCTGCACAGCTCTGAACTACCCTCTGAGTGTACAAAATTTAGGCAAAAAATTGGGATCATCAAAAGCGAGATGCTATTCTTAGCTCTGGAAGGTCTGAACTGAGAAAACAGTTGGGGAAGAAGCTGAGTGACAATGATCCCTGATGTCTGCCATCTTTTCTGTTTCGCTAAGATTCACTTGTACTTGAAGATTTCATCCCGTTCAAGAAATCTTCCCCAAGTCCAGCCCACCACCACTTACAGCTCACTAGAAGTCCATCTGCGTACTCCTCCAGCACCCAGGGACCCCCCTCTGGGGCAGCACTTAACCCCCTAGAGGGAAATGATTGTTCTTGTCTTCTCCACTGCTGGACCGATTTAAGGATTCTGTCTTTTCACCACTGAGTCTCCAATACCAAAGACAGTGACTAGAACACAGGACATGCAAAAACCAAATAAGTTTGTGAATGAAAGGAAGGAGGGAAGGGAGAAGGGAGAGAGGGAGGGGGAGGGAGAGGGGAGGTTGGGAGGGAGGGAGTTGGGGGGAGTAGGAACCCAGCACTTGTGATGGTTCTCACAGTATAAGGAAGAGACTGTCTCCGAGGTTCTGCTCATTTCTATGTCCTGGCAAGGAAAGGCCAGCAAATGATCTCCCAGTCACATACCTTCATCTTCTGTTTCATGCCATTTCCTCCCTCCCTCACTCTGTCTCAGGACTGAACAGCGGCCACGCTGATCTGCCCAGGGGCTGCTGACCACAGAGGCTCTGGGTGAGAACCCCCTGAGGCTGTGAGGACCCTGGAGGGTGGCCTCTTTCTGTCCATCACTCTGACTGGACATTCTCCAATGGGCAGGTGTGTTTAGCAAACACGCAGAGGGAGGCATCGGGCCAGAACACAGGGACTGGTCCAC
Organism: Furipterus horrens; assembly: GCF_987537825.1. NCBI lineage: Eukaryota > Metazoa > Chordata > Mammalia > Chiroptera > Furipteridae > Furipterus > Furipterus horrens. Next base: position 134,865,077 of record NW_028327177.1, on the reverse strand, counting down.
ACAATATGTTGTTGGGCCATATTGCCACCTTCTCCACACCTGGGCTCTCGCTGAGTCATGCCCTGGAGGTGAAGAGCACTAGTTGGCATCTAGTGTTCTGGGCATTGTCTCGACAAGAGGTGGTCGCGGCCGCCAGAGTGCGTGTGTGAAACCCAAGGCCCGTCGGAAGGGAAAAGACGAGTGAACCAGAGCTCTGGAGTTTTTTATCTGATTCCCTTTCTTTACATCAAAAAATAAAAATAGAAAAGGAGCATATAGACCTCCTCAGGTCCTGACCCCGAGTCAAGGGCATCTGTCCCTGGCTTGCAGGACTCTGGCTTGCCCACACTGGCCCGGAATGGACGGGTAATCTGCAAGGGTCCTCGGCGCCTGCCAGTTGCTTCCTCCACAGACCCAGCACGGACGGCCGACGCAGCGCACTGCACTGGAGGAGCCCTGGAAGAGCAGAGCGTGAGTTTTGCTCCATCCACAGAGCCTGGAGGATTTTACTGGTAAAGGTAATGGTGGCTGCTAAGCAGAGCCAAAAGGGCACCCCAAGGAGGATAGATAGTTAAGGCCTTGGAGGGCGCCATGCCCCAAACTTTGGAGAAGCAGAAATGTTCAAGGAAGCAAATTTCTAGAAAACATTCAGCACTTCGGCATCCGCCTTTCCGTGACTTCTGAATCATCTTCCTTGGAAGCGTTCTTGCAACTCATCCTCCACAGTGCCATGAGGAGTAGCTCCCAGCCCTCGAGTGTTCCCCTTGTGTGGGGTTTATTCAGCATTTTCTCTGCCTGGAGAAATATACGGAGCTCTTTATATGTAAACATAGATACAAATATTATCTCCAGTTTACAGTTAAGGAAACTCAGGCTCAAAGAAGTAACTTGTCCATCTTCCTACAGGTAGTGAGGAGCGAAATTCAATTTACGTCCAAGTCAGTCAAAGCACACACTCTTCATGACTTAGCATGTCACTCCAGCGGAAGTCACCTGAGAGGTCATCCTGCCTCCCTGAGTTGGAGCTGGTTAGAGCTCTTAGAGTGCCGGGGACGGGGGAGTTCTCTTCTCTACCTTCCTTGAGTTTTTACGGCTGGACAAATAGTAAAATTGACAGAAGACCAGATGGACGGAAGAAAAACCAATGTAATCCATGTGCGTGGGAGAGCATAACTGAGCTCTCCAAAATGATGAACCAGCCAGATTTATATACTTTTTAAACAAAGAAACAATGAATTGGTGACGCATTGCCTGGACAAAGACCCTCAGGTTTGGATGCTCATTCGTGAGGCATCTAAACAAAGCCTGGGCTTGGGCAGTAAATTGGTGAAGGAGGAGCAGGGTTGGTTTAGGGAAGCTTTCTGGCCGTGGGTGCCTACACTTCCATAAAGGAGTTTCTTAGGCCCCCCAGAGCAAGGAGGGCACACTTCATGAGGGAGATTTATTTTCTGCATTCAAGGATACAAGGAGAGTCAACATGCTCTTTTATCACCTGCTGCTCGTCACATCAACTTAATTCAGAGTGATCAATATGCTAATGTGGGACATCTGGGGGTGGCATGCCCTGGGCCCCAGTAGGAGTTTCTCCTAGTATATATACATCACTTGGGTATGTGGCTGTGATTCAACCTCTAAGCTACTTATGGGTCATCTCACTCATCTCCTTGGCAAGGATAATGCATGTGTAAGTGGCTACAGAGCAGTGACAATTTTAGTTCTTGGTGACTAATTTAAGTGGCCTAATGTCTTTAGTGCTGGTCTTGTGGTCAGCGGTTCGTTTCCCATTTAGGAGTGGGACTGCTGCTCACTGGGAATTTCATGTCCAGCTCAGAACTGAAAGAAGCTATGTAGTCCTGCCCAGTGTTGCTCAGTGGGTTGAGTATCATCCTGCCAAGTGGAAGGTCACCAGTTTGATTTCCAGTCAGGGCACATGCCTGGGTTGTGGGTTCAGTCCCCCTGAGAGTTCAGGGAGTTGGGGTGCATACGAGAGGCAACCAATTAATGTTTCTCTCTCACATTGGTGTTTCTCTTCCTCTCTTTCTCTCTCCATTCCCCTCTCTCTGAAAACAAAAGAAAAGAAAAAGAAAGAAGATATACAAACACCTTGAAGTCAACTGTTTTTTGGGGTGGGGGTTCTGTATCTATAAAGAAGTTCTAGCCCTGGCTGGTGTAGCTCAGTGGACTGAGTGCCAGCCTGTGAACCGAAGGGTCACTGGATCGATTCCAAGTCAGGGCACATGCCTGGGTTGCAGGCCAGGTCCCCAGTTGGGGGTGTGCAAGAGGCAGCCACACATTGATGTTTCTCTCCCTCTCTTTCTCCCTCCCTTCCGTCTTTTGAAAAATAAATAATTAAAATTTTTTTTAAAAAAAGTTCTAAGCATGACGCTGTCAGTAGGAGTAAAGAAAAGGTGACCAGCAGCAAAACTGATGTGATTGCCGAAAGGAGAGAGGGAGGGAGGAGGAGCGGGAAGGGGCGGATCTGGGAGATGGTCTGTACCTGCTTTTCTATGCCTTTGGGGTGGGGGCTGCACTATCCACTGCTTCCTTCTATTCTTCATGATGTGACACGCAAGGTATTCGGTGTGACGGTTACTGTTATGCCCAACGTGAAAAAGAATCGATGAGGAATCTGAAATAGACCCGTGGGGGCTCAGAGCTGCTGCAAATACAAAAAGCAGGCGGCCTCACCCTGTGTGCCATATACAGGTGATCACAGGGGCCATCTCTGGACATTGGCTGCAAATTTCTGGGTTGCACTGGCTTCGTTAGCAGAAGCAGCCTGAGCTCATGCAAGCCGAGAGCTCGTCTATATTTGTTTGTTGTCATCGTGTGACTCAGAACCGAGGCTGCATCTCTGTCTGCAATTAAGGCTGGAGGAGCTCCTAGGTGAAAAGATGGTGAGGGAGCAGCATGGGGGATGGCACCGGGCAGAGCAGAACTGAGAGCATTTACCAAACCCCGGCCATCCTTCGTCTGAGTTTGCCCTGAGCCTGTGGCTCTGCCTCAGAACAGCAGTAAGGAAACAATTGCAAATGTACGTTTCCCAGATCCCTTCAGGGCTCTGCATAACTCCTCACTCCTCCCCAGCTCACGGAGCCTTTATAATGCCTGCGCCCTGCCCTGGAGGCGAGACGTTCTCAGGGACAATGTCGCACAGGGGAATGAACTTAAATTTTGTAACTAAAACCCTTAAGTCAGAATCTGGGTCCTTTCATTCGCTCGCTGAGGTACCTTGAGCTCATTATCTACCCTCCCTGCGACTGTTTCTTCACCTAGAGAAAGGCAGCAACGATACTTTCTGAGACATCAGCCCCGCACCCGGCATGGCACCGGTTGGCACGAGCTGGGCTCTCCACGCGGTTTCAGTCATCTTACCTGGCTACCTGACACTTCTAGAATGTGAGTTTGCAGGCCCTGACTGGCCCGAGCACCAAGCTACTTACTGTTTCAGTGGGGACACCGAGACCCTGATGAGTAAGGGACCCGGCTGGAGCCATCTGTTTCTCAAGTTCTATTTGAAATACCCCCATCTCTGTGTTCTCTGTATGTCTGTGGGGCAGACACTGCTGGTAGGCAGAGAATAAAGTAATCTTGACCATCAGCATCAGCACCCCCTTACACTTGTCAGAAATGCATGTTCTCGGGCCCCTCTGGAGACCTCCTGAAGCAGAAACGCCCGGTGGAGCCCAGCAGCCTGCTCTGCAGGTTCCTTTACATTGAAAATGAAGAAAATTCTCGCATCATACTAAGTGGAATAAGCCAGTTTCAAAAGGACAAATACTATATGATTTCATGTAGATGGGGTAACCAGAGGAATAAAAATCAGAGAGACAGAAAGTAGGATGGCGGTGTCCAGGAGCTGGAGGAGAGAGGGGACAGGGAGTGACTGTTCAGTGGGCTCAGAGACTCGGTTTTGCAAGATAAAAAGAGACCTGGAGATGGATGTTGGTCACAACAGTGTAGACTGTGATTCATGCCACTGCCCTGTACACTATTAAGTGGTTAGGATGGTAACTTTTATGCATGTGTATTCTACCACAATTAAAAATTAAAATTTTAGTCCTGGCTGGTGTGGCTCAGTGATTGAGCGCCAGCCTGCAAACCAAAGGTTCTCTGGTTCGATTCCCAGTCAGGGCACAGGCCTGGGTTGTGGACCAGGTCCCCAGTTGGGGGCGGGCGAGAGGCAGCCACACATTGATGTTCCTCTCCCTCTCTTCCTCCCTCCCTTCCCCTCTCTCTAAAAGTAAATAAATAAAATCTTCTAAAATTTTTAAATTTTAAAAGAACTTTTAAAGGATGACTGAGAAAAATGTGTGTATGCTTAGGGAGCTCAGTGGGGGAAGCGCAATGGCAGGAGGCACGGGACACAGCCACCTGGTCAGTCAGTAGTCTCTGGAGGACAGCTATGGGGCACAGACCCTCCTGATCAAAGACCGACGTCCCAGCCCACAGAGCCCGTTGCCTGCGGGAACCACTCCGGACTAACGGAGTATTGGTCAGAAGAGGCTTCCTCAGAGCACATTCCAAAGGCCACAGCACCATTTATTTTGTCATCTGGTATCTTCCTGCACTCCTGACACATAAAAATTACTCCTGATTTATGGAGTTCCTCCCTTTCTCTTTCTTGCCTGTATTCACCCTCACAAGGCTCTCATAGGTGCTCTGACTCTCGACCTTGGCTCTGGCAGCCACCCACTGCCCTCGGCTGACAGCACCTCTGTCCCTGCTCCACGGGCGTCCTTTCCTCATTTCAGAGAGTCGCAGTAGTAATGACAATGGGCCAGAGCACATTTTGGAAGGTAAGTCTGTGAGCCTGCAGGAACTGCAGAGTTGACAATTAATTGGAAGTATAGATGCTGGTATTCAGCATTCAAAGAAGCTCATTAAAATGTATCTAAATGTAATCTAAGCACGGAGAAAAAAGGGGGTCTGAGGTGCTTTCATTGTAATTCCTGTAAATTCATGACCTCAGTGGTCAAGCTCTGCCTCCCAGCACCAGTAGTAAGTAGCTCATAAAGGTAAAAAGGCCAGTCATCTTAGTAATGTATTTTTTTCACTTTGTAAAATATAGCTATTTATTATTATAAATATATGTTCTTTAGATCAACATAACCCTGGCTGGTTTGGCTCAGTGGATTGAGCGTCGGCCTGCGAGCTAAGTGTCGCTGGTTCGATCTTCCAGTCAGGGCACATCAGAGAAGGAAAACTCTGACTCCAAAAAACCTCCGCTGCCTTGCGGCATACCTCTTCAGGGGAAAGGCTAAGGGAGTAAACCCCGACAGAAAATCCGGAGCCGGAGTCCCTAAGGCGGTTCGACGTTGTAGTCAACACCGGCAACTCCTGCGGCGCACCTGAAGCCAAGCTGTATTGACTCCGTCTTTCCCTTGGACCCTTCAGCTGCGAAGAGAGGGGGGTCTGCTGCATGGGCAACAGCAGACCCTCCATATCACCCTGCCCAGGCTCTGTAGCTTCAGCTTCACTGGAGAGGACACTCCAGCGTCATCGCCAGATGTCGATTCAACACGGGAGGAGACAGATACCGTGTCACTCCCGAGTCGGACTGCACAGCCATTCTCGGCGGTGCAGATAGACCCTTAAGAAGCTACACCATCGTCTCTCGAGACGGACGGCTGCCGCCGCCGCCGCCGCCGCCGCCGACGAGATCAACATGTAATGGGTTCATTATTGTTTTTAAATGAAATTGTACGTAGGTACTTTTAATGTCTTGCTATTAGTTTCCAATATGGTAAATATCAATAGAGATGGCCCATAGAAACAACCTCTTTGTGGCATCCTCAATACTTGCAGGAGTGTGAAGGGGTCCTGAGAATGAACACTGGAGGAACTTCTGGTACAGACGTCCCCAGAAAAAGGGGGGATGCAACCCCATGACCACCGCAGTCCAACGTGCAGGTGGTGAGTCCCCAGATCGCACTGGCTCTAAATGGAGGGGCACAAAGAACCCAAATCCGGCAAGAGAACTACCACCCAACAGATGAGGACCAGCAAGGTGGGGCTAGTCCCTGTGTGGGTGGTACTGTCAGTGTGGCTACTCAGCCCCGTTACTTCACTGCCTCCTTAACCACCAGGACACATGTGAGAGTTAGAGCTGTGGGCTCTGAGTCCTCTCTGTCCCCATCTTCTGCCCCTGGAGAGCCCCCTAGAATCTGGCCAGGCTCCCCTCTTAGGTGAATAACTGTGGGAACTTGGCTTTTTGCACACATCACCCATGGGGACAGTTTCCCTGGCAAGGCCAGTGTGCTCTCCAGCGTGTGTTGGCCACTCCATGGAGAGTTATTACTGTCAGTCATCATGGTTAATAGTTGGAGAATAATGGCCTCTCAAGTTCAGTTTCCCTATCAGCAAAGTCAGGATAATGTTCCCTGACGTTCCTGCTTCCCGGGGTTGCTTCAAGAAACAAATGGGTCCATGTGTCTGTCAAATGCATGCTCGTGGCCAGAGCTTGGAAGGTGGTCAATCCAGGACACAGGAGGGAAGACACAGTTCCCCTCCGAAGTCAGGTCATCTGGTTTGTTTACTATGAGTGAATCTGGTGACATTATTGAACTTCCCTGTGCATCTCCACCTATAAAATGGGAATGGTAGAAACTCCTAAAGTTCAGGGTTGCAGTGAGGAATAAATAAGATAAGGTGTGGGCTGGTACCTTGACTATAGTAAGCATTCGATGGAAGCTCTTTCTTGTGATGTGAAGAGAGACACCTGGTTTCTATTACACAGTTTGATGAGAACTGGATATTGTCTTTGTTTCTGGAACTCTTGACTCAAGGAAGAGGAACTACGTCATGCCTGGACACGTTGGGGCAGATCAGAATTCCAAGAGCGTTGGCGAGTTACGGGAGACACTAAGTAGGGGAGTGGCTTCTTAAAAAGATAACTCACGGTCCTGTGCATGGAGGTTGTATTATGTGAGGAGCACGCATTGAGGAGACAGACAGGAAGCTGTCGCCATGGTACAAGAGACGGAGAGAAGTGGATGGAATCTGGCAGGGCTCCGGAAGTGAAAATGTTGGGCCCTGGTGACTGGGTGGACGATGGGCGAGTGAGTAGAGGGAGGAGCCTAGGATGGCTTCATATTATGAGCCAGAATAAATAGTGTTTTCCTTTCCTAACTTGGGCTCTGGAGAAGGTGGGGCGTCGAACATTCAGTTTCGACCTTGGGGAATTTAAGACTTTTCCACGTGGCACCTGCCAGCACCCCTCCTTCCCCACTCTGCTCCACTCAGACCGCCCACAAACCCCAGGCTTCAGCTGCCTAAGAAACTGAGAGCCCTTTGTAAAATATTTGTACCTCTGGGAGCACTACCTCCCTCCTTCTGGGCAGCTGGGCCAGCTTGCAATCACATGGGGGCCACTTCTGCCCCCTCCGCGGACTCCTGCCCCTGCACCTCCTCTGCCCAAGCCCATCAAAGCCTGGGATCTGCTGCCCTTTGAAGACTTGCCTATCAGAATGGCCTCCTCTAGGAAGGCACACGCCTTGCCAATCTGCTTTCCAGGAGTGAACCACAATCACTTTCAGACAGTAACACATTTACCTACACACACATACACACTCACAGTCAGACACACATTCACATACACTCATTCTCACCACACGGCCTCACACACTCATACATGCCCATACACAGACACTCATACACAGTCATACACACACAAACACACATGGAGTCTGCTCGCCTTCCTTCCCTTACTGATTTGTGTGAGCTCAAACAGAACTGGTTTTACTCCCGGAGACAGGCAGAGGCCCCTGTTTTCCCATCATCTTTCAGAGCAGAATGACCAGGCACTCCTAATTTTGAGCCTACTAAGAGTAATTAAAAAGTGGCCCGAGAAGAAGTTTACCTGGAGGGCGAGGCTGTGACCTTCTTGTCCCCACAGAGTCCAGCCAATGCCTTTATGCGAAGAAACAGTTTGCTGAACACTGTGAGTGTAAATGAGATTCTAGGGAAACTATTTAACCTACTTAACAGAATCACTCCCTCTAAGTGTTCTCAAACTAAGCATCTTAGAGGGGAAAATTTAATTATAAATCTGCCTTATCTCTTTCTTAACGCATTTGCCTAAATCCTTCCCACTTTAAATATAGAATAATCCAGGTTTTCCCTAATGCAGCCTCCACGGCAGAACGATTTCCATGTTTGCACATTTCATTCATACTCAGAAAGGGCGTTCTGCCCTTACCTTGACCTTGATCGCCTCCACGTCAGCTGTCATTCTGCTCTGTGGAAACGTCCTGGGCTCCCCTCAGCACCAGGAGCAGAGGGTGAGAGAACTGGCCAGGACAGAGGGAGAACTCATCAGAGGGACATTTTCTTTTTTAATTACTCTTTTCCTCATGAACAGTTGTCTCCTTTGTGAGCGAAAGTGAAATGTGACGACTGTTAGCTCAGTTTCCAACAAAAACTCCCGCCAGGTCTCTGAGAACATGCTTTTCCAGGGCCTGTTCCTGAGAACACCGCCCTGTCTCTGCGTGGGAAGGGAAAACAGCGTCCTCTTTGCACCACGAAGAAGTAGGGATTTCCCGGAAGTCAGCCCAACTCTCTTATTAATGTCAGTTACGTTGCGTTCGGATGGCGAGAATTCTCATCATTTGATCGCGTAATTTTAAACAATTAAATAAGGTTATTTAGACATTCAGTAGTAATTTTTCACTTGCCTTTTTTATTAATTAAGAATAGTAGTAGCTTAATTGTTAACTTGGTGAAGTCATTTCATTAATACTAGCCATATAACCATATTTAAATCTTAAAAACCTGCCGGAACAGAGGATTAAAAGGCATTTAAGTACCCTGGTATGCAGCGTGTTAAAGTAGCAGCAACAGCTAGTGTTTCCTGAGCAACTACCATGACAATCAGAGCTCTAGACACTAAAATCATAAAGGATGTAACTATGATTATTGCCATTTTTCAGAGGAGGGAACTGAGACTAGAGAAGTTAGGAAACTTGCCCACAGTAAGGGAAAGAACCCTGTCACCACCCTCCACCCCCCACCCCCAAGACCATTAACTAAATGGTCCCCTAGTCTGTCTCTCCTTCCGGTACCTCGGCGCAAACTCAAGCAACCAGGAGTTTCTGTGTTCAGGTTCCGACTCAACTAACTCGCTTGGCCCGTGCAAACGAGTCATTGCATATTAACTTAACTCTGAAGACATCTATCTTCTTAAACAGGTCATGTTCGCTTCATTGTAGTAGATTTGTTTACCCTGGCTGGTTTGGCTCAGTGGATTGAGCGTCGGCCTGCGAGCTAAGTGTCGCTGGTTCGATCTTCCAGTCAGGGCACATCAGAGAAGGAAAACTCTGACTCCAAAAAACCTCCGCTGCCTTGCGGCATACCTCTTCAGGGGAAAGGCTAAGGGAGTAAACCCCGACAGAAAATCCGGAGCCGGAGTCCCTAAGGCGGTTTGACGTTGTAGTCAACACCGGCAACTCCTGCGGCGCACCTGAAGCCAAGCTGTATTGACTCCGTCTTTCCCTTGGACCCTTCAGCTGCGAAGAGAGGGGGGGTCTGCTGCATGGGCAACAGCAGACCCTCCATATCACCCTGCCCAGGCTCTGTAGCTTCAGCTTCACTGGAGAGGACACTCCAGCGTCATCGCAAGATGTCGATTCAACACGGGAGGAGACAGATACCGTGTCACTCCCAAGTCGGACTGCACAGCCATTCTCGGAGGTGCAGATAGACTCTTAAGAAGCTACACCATCGTCTCTCGAGACGGACGGCTGCCGACGACGAGTAGATTTGAGAAATCTGACACGGTTGCTCAGTGTCAAGGAGCTAGGAAGTCACATTGAATGCTTTATAGAGTTCGGCCTCGCTGGGCCACCTCCACACCCTCCCAGGTCCTGTGACGCCAGCAGTGCAGTCATGTCAGGGAAGGGACTCGGGTGTGAGGCCGCGGAACAGGGGGAGCATAAGTTATATAAATGTCGAACCCCTGTGTTGTACACCTGAAACTAACATAATACTGTATATCAACTGTAATTGAAAAATAATTCTTTTTTTAATTTTCAAAAACAAATGATGGGAGCAGATTGGTAGGAACCAAGCTCCGTGGCTTCTCTCCCCATCAGGACCCCAAATAGGGTCCTAGGCTTCTGAATCTTGCTCAGCCCTCTGACCCTGACCTTTACGTTCCTGAGGTTTCCCTGAGGCGGCTTCCTTTAGGTGGTGAGGAGCAGTCAACTTACCCGGGGGCATCAGGAGGCCTGATAATGAGAAGAAGGAGAGAACTGACCCCAGTGCAACCCAGAGCTGACGTCTGCCAGTCCCTGGGGCCCAGGGGGGGAGTATCTGTGTTCTCTTTACAAAGGAGAGACACTAACTGTCGTGACAGGCAATGCTACGAAGTCATCAGAGAAGTCACACTGCTCTGGGGTTGCCCCATCAGCCTTCGTATGTTTCTCGCTGTTGCTTTCATTTGCCCTGAGTCTCTTCTTTAAGCTTTTTAAATTTTTCTTTATATTCTTTTGTGTTGTCCAGATTCCTCTGACTGCTCTCAAACCTCCTGTGGACAAAAGGAGGTGCCCTTCATCCTCCCCACAGTGTCCCAAACCCACGCCTCCATCCTCTCAGGAACGTTCTCACAGTCGGAAAGGCCCCGGCATTCTCTGCCCCTAGAAGATACAGCCCGTGATGAATGCAGTCTTTCGTGTCCTTTCACGAACCCAGCCACAGGTTGTTCAGAAAACTTGTTCCCAGTGGCCCAGCTAGGAGGAATCTTCCCGCAACCAGGGACGCCAGGATCCCTCTGCACCCAGAAACTCAGGGCCGGGGTGTTGGAGGTAGATTTGTTGGTTGACTGTCTCTGGATTCCCAATCAGTCTGCCCCAGCCAACGAACGTCTGAGAGTTGAAGTGAATGCGGTGCTTCTCTGAGTAAGCATCTGTAGGAAGCACGTGGTTGTCTGTTCAGTCTATTGGCCCAGAGAGAGCCCGCTTGGTTTCTTCTGCCTCTGCCAGCAACAAAATGTACTGTCGTTACAAAACAGTCTTTGGACAGAGAACACGTTGGGCACTAGAGGCAGAAATTCTATAATGGGCAGGGCTTTCAGCCAAGACACATTTGAATAGTGTTGATAAGAGTGTGAGCACCGACACTTTCCCAATGCAGCACATTTTGTAAGCAGAGATCCTGCCAGCTGAGTGACCCACAATCCGCCGACGCTTTATAGAGAGGGTGGTAGGAGAGTGGCACATCCAGGGCACCGACTAAGGTCATACCATTGCTCGATGAGAGATGGAGGTGACTTCCTTTCCTAAGGCTGGTGTCCTATATACTCTGTGAGGCTATCTGCCTTTGGGCAATACCAGTGCTGGGTGAAAGCTGCAAGCAGCTCGTGACACAACTCACTCTGAAAATGGGCTTATTTGGTCCAGATGGGGGTATAGGTAGACATGCTTCACCTCCCTGTGCAACCCCAGAAAGAATTACAACTAGATCTTAAACAAAACAAATTACACCCAGAACCATCAGAAAACCAAGCTGAATGGAAGTCTGACAACCAAAGATTTTAAAAAGCCACATTCATCCAGACGGGTAGGAGGAGCAGAGAGGTGCAGAGATCTGTGTAGCATGAAGAGGCGGCAATGGCAGTGGGCCGGATGGCCCAACATTCACGCATGGTAGATAAAAATCAGGAGGGACACCTTGGGAGTGAGTGATCCCAGCCACAGTCCAGACCACACAGCCCAGGGTTCCAGCACTGGGAAGATAAATCCCCATAACTTCTAGCTGTACGACCAGTGGGATTCAGCCCCAGAGCAACAGCTGGAAGGGTGCCAGTCGCATACAGGAAGTGGGTGAAATGACTGGAAATGGGGCAAGTGCCAAACAAACCTCCAGAAGCCAGGCAGTGGCATTGTCCCCTCTCTGAGTCCTCCCCCAACATAGAGCCACAAAGCAGTGAAGGAGGTTGACCCACCCTGGCAATCACCTGATGTTCTGCCCCACACAATTTACAGGTGCCTTTTCTGCAATAGGCCATGCTACTAAAACAGGAAGTCAAAACAGCTCTACCTAATACACAGAAACAAACAAATGGAAGCTGCTAAATTGAGGAGACAAAGAAATATGGCCCAAATGAAAGAACAGAACTAAACGCCAGAAAAAGAACGAAACAAAATGGAGATAGCTAACCTATCAGATGCAGAGTTCAAACCACTGGTGATCAGGAGGCTCAAAGAATTCATAGAGTACAGCAACAACATAAAGGAAGAAATGAAAGTTACACTAAGTGAAATTTTTAAAAAATCTACAGGGAACCATCAGTGGAGAGGAAAAAGCCTGGATTCAGATCAACGATTTGGAGCATAAGGAAGAAATAAGCATTCAGCCAGAACAGCAAGAAGGAAAAAAGAATTCAAAAGAACAAGCATAGTATAAGGACCTCCTGAGACATCTCCAAATGTACCAACATCCAAATTATGGGGATGGCAGAAGGAGAAAAGGAAGAGCAAGAAATTGAAAACTTATGTGAAAAAACAGTGAAAGAAAACTTCCCTAATTTGGCAAAGGAAACAGACATACAAGTCCAGGAAGCACAGAGACTCCCAAACAAGTTGGACCCAAAGACTACACCAAGACACATCATAATTAACATGATAAATGCTAAAGATAAAGAGAGAATTTTAAAAGCAGCAAGAGAAAAGCAGAGAGTTACCTACAAAGGAGTTCCCATTAGACTATTAGCTGATTTCTCAAAAGAAACTGTGCAGGCAAGAAGGTGCTGGCAAGAAGTGTTCAAAATGATGAAAAACTAAGAGCTACAACCAAGATTACTCTATCCAGCAAGGCTATCACTTAGAATAAAGTGCTTCCCAGGCAAGGTAAAGCTAAAGGAGTTCATCATCACCAAGCCATTATTATATGAAATGTTAAAGGGACTTATTTAAGAAAAAGAGCAAAACTATGAATAATAAAATGGCAACAAATTCACAACTATCAACAACTGTATCTAAAAAAACAAACTAAGCAAACAACCAGAACAGGAACAGAATCACAGATATGGAGAACACTGGGAGGCTTATCAGCTGGGAGGGGGAAGGGGGGAATAGGAGAAAAGATTCAGGGATTAAGAAGCATAATTGGTAGGGACAAAATAGACAGGGGGAAGTTAAGAATAGTAAAGGAAATGGAGAAGCCGAAGAACTTATATTCACAACCCTTGGATGTGAACTCAGGTGGGGGGATTGCTGGAGGGAAGGGGGGTACCGGGTGGAGGCGGGTAAAGGGGGGAAAATTGGAACAATTATAATAGCATAATCAATAAAATATATTTTAAAAGAAAAAGAAAACCCTGTGATAAATTCTTAAAGAGAAATATTCTGCAGAAGTACCTCCCCCGCCACATCCATTCCACTCTTACTTTGTCACTGTTTATCACTTCTGGGATCACAGAATTCCAAATGGAGGGTCTACACATGGGATAGGTTACAACCTTAGATACCTTTTTGGTTCATAAGAAAAGCATCCCATGGTTGATGGGTTGATGTAGGACTACAGTGATCCCTCACTTATTGCGGGTATTACGTTCTAGACTCCCGCCCCGCAACAGGTGAAGATCCGCGAAGTAGGAACCTTACATTTATTTTAGTATTTACTGTACAGTACCGCAAAATCCCGCGATATAGCGAAAAATTCGCAATAAATAATTAAATATAATATTTTTAAAAATCCCGCGATAAGTGAACTGCAATATAGAGAGGGACTACTGTATATCAGACAAAAAGTAGCGACATCAAAACCAGGAACAAAATCAGACCTATGTCCTGTCTTCTCCTCCTTTGCCATAAGGGGCCAGCCAGACATGGTCTGGTCACCACAGTCAGGCTCTGATGGAAGTTGGGTTTTTCCTTGAGATTAATTAACAAAATGTTAATCCAGGCCTATGCAGCATCTTTCAGGGGTTCTAATGAGGATAAAAAGCTGCAGTACTCCTGTTCTAAGCAGGGCAGTTGTTACTTCTGTGCCCACATCAATAGGGGGTTGGCAATAGGGGTTTGGGAATCCCTTTTAGAGTTCCTACTGATGAAATAGCCTGAGGGTGGCTGTAGTTGAGTAAAGATGGATATCTGATTCTGGATTGGGGTAAGATGAGGGTAGAGAGCAAACCTATGCACTAGGCTGAGTCTAACAGATTTCTTTATCAAGAGTGTGAATTATAAAACCCAGACCGTATGATGAGACCCTGTATAGTCGGGCCCATGCTGCTGACATGGGGAGCCAGAGCCTCAGTCATCCAAGTAGTTATTCTCTATTATGTGGCGGAATCAGATGAAACAGAAATAAGAGAGGCCTAAAGCCTAAGAGGTAGAGACCTCAGGTCTTGACGTAGCAGTCTCTGGTCAGCCCATGAGCCTGGCTGAATTTATTGTCAGCCCTTGGAAACCTGCACAATTATCTGCTAGGGCCTCAGAATAATTCCCCTTTTCTTAAACCTCCCCAAGGAGGATTCTATTTCCTTCTGCTCTGTGTATAAAACAGCTCCTTATGCCTGCTGTGCAGGTGAGCAACTCTGGGAGGTATGGGCAGGGCAGTGATGCTGCTGTTGAGGGCGGGCGACTGCCCAAGCAACCCCTGTCCCCTGAACCGAGGTGTGTCTCACTGGTGAGGTACACACTGGCCGGGTGAGAGGGCTGTTCGTGGGAGGCAGAGCTGCTGTAGAATGTGCTGATGAAGGAAAAGCAAAACTGTTCAAATGAGGCAGATCTGATGCACAGCTGACCCTTGAACAACACAAGTTTGAACTGCATGGGCCCGCTTCTATGTGGGTTTCTTTCAATAAGTATATTTTATTGAAAGATTTTCTGGAGCTTTCCTTCCTACATATTGATTACACCAGGCTACTATAATTCAATCATATTGCTGCTTGCTTTTTCATCATCAATGCATAAATCATTATACCTGTAAATAAATATGAATTTCTTTTTGCATTATCTTTTCATTTTTTATGCCTAGTGTTAGCAACACATATAACATCTAAAGTGCTTTGTGTCATATAAGACAGTACTGACAGACATATGATTTACCTTGTAGACAGATTATATAAATGTATGGTATTGATTAGTACAGAACCATACTGTAAGTATAGTTCTCTTCCATATGACTTTCTTAATTACATTTTCTCTATTGCAATAATACAGTATATAATGCTTATAACGTGCAAAATATGTGTTGGCTATGTTATCGGTAAGGCTTCCAACCAACAACAGTTCCGTTTTGAGGGAGTCAAAGGTCATATGCAGATTTACCACTGCAAAGGGAGTCTGCTCCCAGCCCCCACACTGTTTAAGGGTCATCTCTGTTTTATTCATTCTAAGACATACTTCTCTTCTTCATGGTTTAACATTTGTGAAATCAGGATGCATCTCACAAGCACTGTGCCAGCTAGAACCACCAGTGTCATAAAGAACCTTGGCCACTGCTGTTCACAACATTGTCACTTCGACCGAAATATATGTGTTGTCAGAGCTACAAACGTTGAGCTCATCATTGAAAATACCTTCATATTTCACTATGATTTGGCAATCAAACAGAAAAGTTATTGTGTTTACAGAAAAGCATGAAATGGAGCAGTAGAATATATATTTTTTATTAATGAAGCAAATATTGAAGGAATGATTGCAATCTCACATTTCTTTCAAAGCAACAACGAAGTGTTTTAGAAATGCACCAGTGGAAGAAATTGTCTACATTTGTCACTGAGATAAAGTCATAAAAATGGCTTATCACCCACCAATGCAATGCAGCTGAAGGCAGAAGAAATGGCCAAATCCCTCAGAACAGGTGAAAGGCATTTCAAAGAACCTGCATTGAGCAGAAACATTGTTAAGACTCTTGTCCCACTGTAATTAACAATCTTTTTGTTTTTGTGTTCATTTGCAGTTGCACCTAAAATAATGGCCTGAGTTACAATTGATAGAATCATATTACATAAAATACAATAATAATAACCATCAAACTGGGCAGAACAGAACAACCCCCAACCAAGAAGAAACCCATAGGCAACTTGTATGTCAGCCACCTGTCTATTCACAAAGGGTACCACCAGGGGAAAGCAAGGTGTCTCACATTGCTCTGCAGAACTTCAAAGGCTTTGTGCCTATTCGAGTTTAATACACGAAACACACCATCTGCAGTTCAAGCTCAGTACAGAAACCAGATGCTCAGAAATTTCCCCTTTGTTATGGTTGTCTTGTCAGATTTAATTAACATGTGGAGTAAAGATGAAGGGAGGTCAGAGTATCCTGTTTATCTCTTCACTTCAGACCAAGTGTCCCCTGCTTCAGGGTCTGTGCCTTGGCTCCCCTTTTCCCTTCCCAACCCCTTCCTTTCTCTATCACTCTCTTCCCTTTGCCTCCCCACGACAGCAGCTTGTATCATACATACTGGAGAGAGAGGAAAGTTTAGGCGAGACAGGGGTAATAACTAGAGATAAGTTCACTAGGATGGCATGTATATACAGGTACATATATCATGTGCACATATGTGTTCAGAGCCAATGTTTTTCTTTCATTCCCAGTAGGGTCTTCAGAAGTAGCAATGTAAAACCATGAATTCTCAGTATACACACACACACACACACACACACACACACACATAAATCTATCCATCAAGAAAAATAGATACATGTTCTCGATAAAACTCCCCAGTCTGAAATACCTTCATCTTCACCTATCAAGAATACACTTAGACATATGTGAAAATTGGGAATCCTAAAATTGCATTCTCTAAAATAAAGAATGACCTAGTCTAGTATTATATATTTAAATAAACCCCTGAACTGAAATGACACTTCTGTCATAAATCAGTTCTCACACATTCTAGGATTTGTGTGTGGATTCTGTGCTCTGCCTACTATTATACCAACCTGATACTTCTAGTATCAGCAAATTTTGGGGTTTTTTAACAAGATTTTATTTAATTTTAGAGAGAGGGTAAGGGAGGGAGAAAGAAAGGGAGAGAAATATCAACGTGTGGTTGCCTCTTGCGCACCTCCAACTGGGGGTCTGGCCTGCAACCCAGGCATGTGCCCTGACTAGGAATCAAACCAGTGACCCTTTGGCTTGCAGGCCAGTGCTCAATCCACTGAGCCATACCAGGCAAGGCAGTATCAGTAAGTTTTATATGGTAAATTTTAATGGCTGATAAAGCAAGTTGCAATCATCATTTTACTTCTCAAAAGTATCTTAGCTATTCTTCCATATGAATTATAAAAAACTCATTAACTTTAAAAGTTGGAATATTGCAATCATATTAAATGTGTGTGTATATTTTGAAATGATTAATATTTATGCTGTTTTCCCAACCAGATCTATGTCATATCTCAGTTCATATTTTATCTTATTTTTAATAATGTTTTATGGCCTTATCCATTTGTTTTTTTGTGGCTCTTTAAGTTATTTTCTATTTTTGTTGCAATTGAGAATTAGATTTTAAATTTTTATTTCTGATTATTGTTTATGTAGAGAAAGCCACTATCATTTATATATTACCAGTTAATCCAATCATCTCATTCTATTTTTATTAATATTCACATTGTCAAATAGAGTCTGTGGAGTTTTCTAGTTGCACAATTTTAACAGCAGCAAATAAAAATATTTTTTATCTTCTTTTCCAAAACTTATATGGTTTTAATTTTTTGTATATTGAAGTAGCTAAAATCTTCAAAGCAATTTTGAATCATACAGCATCCTTTTCTAGTTCCTGATTTTAATAGCACTGGCTTTAAATTTTTACTATTCATTATACTGATTACCATTGGTTTTTCCATGATTAGACAATACTCTTACGTTTTACTTTTGTTTATAAGTTTTCTCTTTTCAAGATTAAGTTAATCTCAGTAAAGTGCTGAGTATAAATATGTAAACCTATGAGTTTTGCCATATGTACGTGCTCATGTAACTAATAGCTAAAAAGTTTTGGTTACTTAATTTCAAGGCCTTAGGGTTTTCTGCATCAATTGCTTTGGTTGTGTGAGTTTTCTTCTTCAGACCATTAATATGGTAAAGCACATTAATTGTGTCTCAAATATTGAACTGGGTTGGAAATCCCAGCCTGATTTGTTAATGTTTTATTAAGATCTTTTGCATGTATGATCATGAGAGATATTGGTCAATAGACTTTTTTATACTATTTGTTTTGGGTTTGGTTCCAAAGTAATGCTGCATCTCATAGATGAGTTGAAGATTGTTTCCTCCTCTTGGGTGAGTTTGACAATCTGTAGCCAAGTAAGGGTTCATTTTTATCCAGGTTGCCAAATTTATGTGCATGAATGTTTTCATATTTCCTTACCATTGTTTTCATGGCTGTGGGATCTTTAATGAAATCTTATCTTTCTGTGTTCCTAAAGCTTTATCTATTTTATTGATCTTTTCAAAGAACCAGCTTTTGGTTTCATTGATTTTTCTGGGTTTTTAAAATTTTTATTGTTTACCTGTTTCAAATTTCATTGATTTGAGCTTTTATCTTTATTATTTTCCTCATTTTTTAATTTGATTTCATTTTACTCTTTGCCTCCCAATTCAGATAGACTCTTAGATTGTTGCTTTTAGACTTTTCTTCTTTTCTACCATAAGTATTTTAATGCTATAAATTTTCCTCTAAGCACTGCATTAGCTACTTCCTACTAATTTTGACATGTTGCATTTTTGTTTCCATTCAGTTCAAGGGGATGGTCTAAACATGCCAGTTGAAAGACAAAGGTAACCAAATTGAATAAAAAAGCAAGACTGTCTATATGCTGTCTATAAGAAAATCCACTTTAAATATAAAAATGACATTATGTGAGATATACATAGATTAAAAGTAAAAGGGTGGAGAAAGATATACTTTTTTGTACTAACAAAAGAAAGCTAGAGTGGTTTTATTGATTTCAGACAAAGTAGATTTTATTTTACTTTTTAGATTTTAAAACAAGAAAGATTATCAATAATTGTATAAAATAAAAAATAATAACTAAAGCCTACTATTAAAATGTATTAACAATATCAAAGAAGAAAGTAAAAACATTAGTTTTAGGGAACCTTAATGTTCAACTGAGTTTCAATTTCATATATGCCTCATGCTTATATTTTCTTACTGTATACATACATTTATTAAATAATTACTGACATTTTGTCGTCTAGAAATATTGACCAAGGTCACATAGCTTTTTGATTCCCACAAATAATTTGTTACTTTGCAGAAAGATTTGTGTCTTTTTAGACAGATTGGTAGGGAAACATAACATTGCATTGAGAATGCTTTAGTCTGTAGGCATTTACTGTGTTCTCTCTTCATTGTTGCCTGACAGAAGCACAAGTGGAAATCTAAGTAGAACTGAACTAAATCACATTCTTTGGCTATTGAGAATACGGTTCATGCTTGTCTGAGGGTAGATAAGAGAAAGACCTATAAGTGTGTATTCTATTCTTGTAGTCTTTTCTCCTGGGGGGAGATATTAAGACTGGTGCAGGAGCATTGGTACATATTTGTCGGTAGATTTTATGTCCTTTATCCTTGAGTTAGAGAGTAATATTGCTTCATGAATTTGTGTAGGGGCTATTGACTAGTAATCCTTGATTTCAAGGTTGGATTAATGATATGTTTGTAAGTATCTTTTATTGCCAATGTATAGTGATATTCAAAGGACTTATGAATAATAAACAGACATTTGCAAGCTAGGGCTATTATAATGCCTCAGCAACCACTTTTAACAATCTGATTTAATTGCCATCATGTTAGGAGTTTTTACGTCCTTAGTAAAGGGTCAAGAATAAAGGATTCCCAAGGGTGGTAATGATTCTAATATGCCCACTAATCCATTTATAATGAAATAGTTATTGACTAGATCTTATGAATGATTAAAGTACCTCAAAGCAAATAATGCATAATAGATTTATGGTGTTGATAATATTAATATTAATGAGTTTCATATAGGACTGTATGCGAATACTTACTGCAACTGCCACAGCATTTAATGGGCTTCCAGCTCCTCTGGAGAGAAAAAAAGCCTTGGTGACAGTGGAGAGCCATGGATTCTGGTTTTGCTGTTATCATATAGTACAACTACAGGCAAGACACTGAAGTTCCCTGTGTGTGCCTCAGTGTCCTTGACTGTAAACAGGTATCTGACGGCTTCCCAAAGTGGTCTGTAGGGTATAAAATTAAATGAGATAACTGATTGAAGACTAACATTACAAATGTGGGTGTAGAACATAGGGAATCACTTCATAATTCAGAAGCACAGACGCATTAGTCTCATTTATTCTACTGCTTGCCAAGGCAACATGGCTATTTGGATGTCAGGTTTCTTAATAATCAATTGTCTTTTTACCAAACCAGGAAATACTTGATAAATGTCATTACATGACAGCGGTGTTCATGTTCATCTCTCCTCAACATATAACTTCTCTTCTTATTTCTGGGATTATGGGTAGACTATAAATGAATCCAAGGGACACCATTTGAGAAAGAGGAGTTGCAATGCCGCTGAAAACTCAAAGAATTGAAGTGATTATTTTGCTTTTTAAGTATATTTTATTTTAAACATAAAAGAAGATAAAGATGTTGCCAAGGGAAGAAATTATTATTTGCTGACAACTTTGTGCCTATTACCCCTGGATTTCTACCATTGTTACTGCATGTTTACCATTACGCAAAGTAAAATTCATTTGTATAAACTCCCCTGATTGGATGTCCTCCTTGTTTTGACCAGCTCCAAGCTCATTCTCTTCCCAACATATCGCGATCTGCGAAAGAACCTAAAAAGACGGCCAGAAACACAAATTCCTTCAAAACTGTCCCTTGAGCTTCAGAATTTCCTCTTCACGGCAGAGATTTCTCATTGAAAATTAGATTTGGGGCTCTGAGAGGGGCCTGGCTCTCAGGGAACTCTGCTCCATGGAAAAAAAAGTGTGTTACTGACTTGGACTTTTAAATATTCTGTTTCTTGAGACAGTGCTTGTCAACTATTTACCTGGTCTGTTTAGTTTATACCTCAGTCCCATTCATGAACTTTATTAATGTGAAATTTGCCTGTGGATGAATTCATTCTCAGGGCGCTGATAAAGTACGAACAAAAATAGGGCTGTGGAGGGGAAGAGTGCCACCACTCTTAAAGAAACCACAAACATATCGTCTCAGTCCTGTAGGTCAGAAGTAGGGACTAGCTTAGCGGGGTTGTCTGCTCTGTGTTTCCTAAGGTACAGATCCAGGGGACAGCCAATGGGTTCTTGTTGGGAGGCTCTGGGAAGAACCCACTTCCAAGCACAGATTGTTGGCAGAACACAGCTCTTTGCAGCTGCAGGACGGACATCTCCCTTCTCTGCTGGCTGTCAGCGGGGGGCCACCCTCAGCTCCTTGCACACGGCCCTTAGGGTGCAGAGCCAGCAAGGGATTGTCAAGCTTTCTCCTGCTTGTAGCCTCTCTGATTGCTTCTTCTGCCACATCTCTCTGACTCCAGCCAGAAAAAGTCCTCTGCTTTGAAGGGTTCATGTGATTAGATTGGGCCCACCCAGAGGATCTAGAATAATCTCTCTTAAAATCCATAACCTTAATTTCATCTGCAAAGTCCCTTTGGCATAGTCACAAGGTCTAAGGGTTAGGATGCAGACACCTTTGCGAAGCCATTACTTTGCCTACCACAATGGGCAAACCCTAATATGAGAACTGAAGTGAAAGTAATTAGGAAGAGTTTCCAGGAAAAACCTGCAGAGGCGAAGGGGAACCGTGCTCAGGAAAGGAAAGGCCCAAACAAAGTGTGATGGCAAGCCACGTCCTGCAAAGGAAACTGGCTCAACCTCACAGCGGGCTCTGGAGACAGGTCAGGCCACCTCAGGGACAAGGAGAGTGGAATATTTATACTGTCCCTCCCATCAACTATTGGTCAAGGGCTGACCCTGGGCGGGCAAATTCCTAGGCACTCTGGCTCTTCACATGCACAGCCAAGCAGAGCCCACACCCTGAGGGCAGATCGACTCTGACTGTGCCCTGGGTGCATGTGCTGGCTACTGGGAGAGAAAGAAAGACCTGGGAGCCCATGTGCCCCGAAATGCCGAGATCCAGGCGATGCAGACACAGTGCCCTGAGGGAGTCTGCCACAACTTTTTGCGGGAAATTTTCAACAGGAAGTGATGGGAGCCCGTGCTCTGAAGATGAACCCGGGTAGAATTACTTCTGGGGAAACTAACAAGCTGGGAACCCAGTAGCCACAGGCTCCAGAATCATGCAGAAATATGAACCATTAGCCCCCAGCCACTGGGGCAGGGATTAAACGCCACAGAAGCAAAAGGGAAGACCGAATTGCCTGGAGCCGCACGGTCCCCAGTGCTAAGTTTTGAGGAGCCTTTAGCAGACAGACTCCCTGCCATGAATCCTAGCTCTTGCCTTTGTGCACGTGACTCTTTCAGTCAGTAATGTTCTCATTCTCTGTTTATCCAAATCCCTATCCATTCGTCTACACCCTGTTCAAATGCCTCCTCCCTCGTGAAGCCAGTCTTGATTCCCCCCAGCTCTGGATGCCCCAGGACCTTGCCAAAAACCTCTTCGGTGAAACACAGGACTTTGTATTTTGCATTATGCTATTTCTGTCCCCGTCTCGTCTGCCTGGCTAGACTAGGCTGCCGGGGAGCAGGGGCTGTGCTGTGTCAGCTCCGCGCCCAGCAGCTGGCACAGGGCCTCGAACACAGTGGTACTCAGTGCGCACTGGCTGAGAGTCACCTGAGGGAACACTTCCTGCTCCCCGTCAGCACTTAGCCAGGCTTCACGTGGGAAGGCATGAGCCCGCTGCAGAGCTCAGGCCACCACAGGGCCACCAGGATGCACTCAGTTCTGTCTACTGTCCTGCCCATCGACGGCCTAGTTTCTGGCAGCAAAGCTGACTGTAGCCATTCTTCTTGCTTCCCGTGATTACTCATAATTCCGTATTTTCTGCCCTGACCGACTAAATTCCATCAACTGCATTTCTACATCGCCAGCAGTTTGGGTTTCCGGAAAGCAAACTAAGGATGGAGCAGAGAAGCACTTCATGTCCCTGACACCCCCAGCAGCCACCTGGAAAGGGCAGCCCTCTTCCACTGTCAAATACTGTTGACAGAAGGAGGCAAGGGCGAGCCTCACCTGTCAAGTCCCAGGCTCGCCGTCACCTCCCTTTCTCGGGCTCCCTGGGCTGTGAGCATGAGGTGTCAGGCCTCTGGCCAGCAGGGCTGCCCTGGCCTTCGGTAGCCTGTTGTCACAGCTACTCTCTGAGGAGCGAGCATGCCACTGAGCAAGGGAGCCAAACCTGTCCCCCTGCGCATGAGGCTGCATTGGGCCAAACTGGGCCGGGTGGACTTTGGAATCCGCATTCTCCAGCCTGAGCTCCGCCTTTGCTCCTGTCCACCTTGGTAACTCTGGGAAAGTTACTTAGCTTCTCCAAGGCTGCAAAAAAAGAGACTCAGCTGCCAAAAGGAAGTTCTCAGGCGCGTGTGCATCTGGGGCAATGTGAGGCCCAGCTGACATAACTGATATGCGCGCATGTGTTGAAAGTTTTTGGTGCTGCACATGTGAAGAAAGTTACCCCAGTCTTGAGTTCAAAGGGAAACGGTCCTAGAGTCATTTCCTGGATCCCTGGACCAGGATGCGGGAGCAGGGGAGGCAGAGCAGGGGGGAAGGGGAAGGGAAATATCCAAACAGACGAGGTTCCTCTTAACACGGCTGAGTCGCACACGCACTCATCTATGGACACTCCTTGATTTGCTCACGCAGTCTGCAATTATTGAGCGCTTGCTGCATGCCAGACACTGTTCTAGGTGCCAGGGGCAGATCTGAAGGTAGAAAAACTCCAGAGGGTGTGATTTCTATAGTTCAGGCAAGACATGGTGATGCCCTGAGGGAGTGACAGCAGAAATGAAGAGAAGTGCACAGATTTCATTGATATTTGGGAAGTTGAAATAACAGGATAAAATTTCTTGGATACTGATGGAGCCAAACACAGAGGTAGGCACCGTGGAAGGAGAGCAGTTGGGGTAGGTAGGGGACGTGGTAATTTCAGGTTGAGTCACGTTGAGCTGAAGTCCCTATGAGACATCAGATGAAACACAGTCATTAAATACTAGGTCTAGAAACTGGAAAAGAAAGCTGGGTTCAGCAGATAGACTTGGGAAACATCAACATACGGAAGAGAATGGATGGGACCATCCACTGAGCATGTTCTGCACATCAAGGTAGAGCTGGAGGGTCCCTGTCCTCGGGAATTTCCCAGTCCCAAAGAGACAGACAGCACAGACTGGAGTCTAACACAATAATTGCGTAGTGCACAGAGGGAGTATGAAGGATTGTAGAAACCCAGAGAAGGAAGATCGTGATTCTGCCTGGAAAGGTTGCAAAGCTTCCAATAGAGCTGATATGTGCTCTGGGTCCAAAGGGTGTGCCAGGAGATGAAGAGGCTGCTGGGGTCGGGGGTGGGGATGCAAAAGCCAGAAGGAGAAACTGAGAAAACAAGGCTGAAGGAGTGCTGAGCTGTGACAGGGGCTGTGGGGGTCGCGGAGGTTGCATGGTGGGGAGGGAACAAAGGAGGCTGGGATGGCACAGAGAAGCCCAGTCATGCAGGCAAAGGGGCGTGGGGGTGATTCTGTGCCCACCGGAGATTTTGCCAGCCTCTTGGTTTTTGTTTGTTCATTTTATTTTATAGCGAGTAAACATGCTCGAGTCTGCATTTTCAAAACAGCAATCTATTTCCTTCCCAGCAATCACTATTTCTGGGAATTTTCATTAAGGTGACTGGAAAATGCTCTGACATCTTATTTCCTAATTAAAACACACCACACCTCATGCAGGTATTTGGAAAATAAGTGGGAAATTTCTCTTCCACCGCAGAGAAGCCACTTCATGTATATTTCAGGAAATAGGAACACAGCAGGGAGGGTCTCCGTCTCCCTCAGCACTGCTTCTGCTCACAGACTGAACTAGTTACCTAGCACACCTGCGTAACTCCCGGAACACATCATAATTAGCCATTCTGTAACTAGCCAGGAGAGCCCCCATTTAACTGACAGGGGACTGGAGAATCTGGGGGAGCCACTGATATCAGATGAGTAGTCAACATTCCAGTCAGGGCACATCAGAGAAGGAAAACTCTGACTCCAAAAAACCTCCGCCGCCTTGCGGCATACCTCTTCAGGGGAAAGGCTAAGGGAGTAAACCCCGACAGAAAATCCGGAGCCGGAGTCCCTAAGGCGGTTTGACGTTGTAGTCAACACTGGCAACTCCTGCGGCGCACCTGAAGCCAAGCTGTATTGACTCCGTCTTTCCCTTGGACCCTTCAGCTGCGAAGAGAGGGGGGGTCTGCTGCATGGGCAACAGCAGACCCTCCATATCACCCTGCCCAGGCTCTGTAGCTTCAGCTTCACTGGAGAGGACACTCCAGCGTCATCGCAAGATGTCGATTCAACACGGGAGGAGACAGATACCGTGTCACTCCCGAGTCGGACTGCACAGCCATTCTCGGCGGTGCAGATAGACTCTTAAGAAGCTACACCATCGTCTCTCGAGACGGACGGCTGCCGACGAGTCAACATTCCAGCCACAACTTTCAATCAATGATAACCCTGCAACTCCCTTTTTTTAATAGAATAAAATACTCTGGAGATGGTTAACCGAAAAGCTGGAAATAACACTAGGATCTAGCCTTGTTATTATAGATGCAAAACATTTCTTACCTCGTATTCAGTTTGTCACCAAACCTAATCTACCCTTTTCCTTTCCATATTGTAAGTTTTGAGCCTCTCAGATCAGTTTTTGCTTTTGTTGTCCTCGGTACAAACTAATGGGATTCTAGCATGTGGCCTTGATATGTACAAGCTTTTTTGACGAGTAGTGAGTTAAATCTCAATGAGAAGGAAAAAATGACCATCGTATTTTAAAGCTGCTGAAAAGGTCCCTTGCTTCATAAAATTGTCCTTGCAGATGTTTTTCTAACAAAGGAAACTTGTAAGGTTTTGAACTGCAGTAATTTGGTCTATGAAAGTTGTCTTGGACCTCTGAAAAGTCTGTACTTATGATTGATTGACCTAGTATTTGTTATTGTGATAGGGATATCTAAGGGGACCTTTGGGGAGAGAGGGGTTTTTTACAAAGATGTCACACAGGAAAACTTTTAGAGTCTGTGGAGCATGTTACACAATATGCTCCAGAGACCTTGAGTCTAGTTTGAACAACAGAAAGGGGGTAGGTTTATCGCTGAATAAATAATAAAATAAAATAAAAGTCCATATTGACTCAGGAGCGGAAGCAGAAGCTATGCCAATAGGCAGTTGAGCCCTGTGCAGGGGGCGGGGAAGGTGGCAATGAAGAGGCTTTCAGAGATCAAGGTCAGGAGGGCTGAGCAGGGCCATCAGTAAAGATATCTGAATTTTACAAACCAGAGCAACAAAAACAGGAATGTCTGAAATTCCCTCTTCTGAGAAAATATGTAATAACTGGATTTTACCTACAAACACAGTAAACAATATCACAACTAAGTCTTAGCAGAATATTTCTGGAGACAGAACTTAACTTCATAGACTAGGACTCAGTATCTGAGGACAAACAAAAAGTCAGAGGAAATTGAGAGAAAAAAAATCTCATTTCTTTTCTGTCTCACAGGGATACCAGGCAACCTTGCATCCCTTAAAATATAATATACACTAATATAATCATCTCTTATTTCCTTCACTCATTATTATGCTGCTGATAATCAACCACCATTTATCAATCCACAATTAATTTATCAGTTCTACCGTGGATTAACATTCAAGTTCTTTCCAGTTAGGGGCTATTATGAGCAATACTGTTAATAAGTATTCTTCTATTTACCTCTTGGTACATAATTTTTTTCTAGGATATGTGCTAAGTTGTGACATTGCTGAGTCATGGCGTTTGCATCGCCTCGAATCCACCTGAGAACGCCAACCTGTTTTCCAGAAGAGTGGTATCAATTCACGCTCCCTTTAACAGTAAGTTCTTCACGCTGCCCATTAACCTCAACACTTGACATTGTCAGGCTTTATCATGTTACCAATCTGCTGGCCATGTAATGTATCCATATGGTTAATTTAATTTAAAATGTGATTAGTTTAAGGTTGAGAAACTTTTCATGCTTCTTGGCCATTTGCATTGCCTCCTTTTTGAACTGTCTATTTAAGACTTTTGGCCATTTTTTTATTAGGTTATCCGATTTGTGACAGGCCTTTATACATCTTTGATAACAGCCTTTTCTAGTTATATACATCTCTTACTCTGAATCGCAAACATTCACTCTCTTCAGAGTGTCTGGTGAACAGAAGCTCTTTAGTTTAAATGTAGGCAAATGTATTAATCATTACATTATTGAATAGCAGTTTTGTATCTCCTATTAAAAATCTTTCCCTATACAAGTCCATGAAAATATTCTCATGTATCATCTTATAAAATTATCATAGCTTTCACTTTAATCCATTTGGAATTGACTTTTGTATATGGTGTCAAATGTGTCGGATTCCTTTTTATTTTATTATATGAATTAGACACTATTTATTGAAAAGTCTTTTTTTCCAGTGATCTTCAGTGCCTCCTTCCTAATAAATAAAAGGTTCATATAAGAATGGATCTGTGCTCACTCTCTGTTCCACTGAAGTATTTTTCTGTCCTTGTTTCAATACCAAACTGTCTTGACTACTAAAGCTTTGTATCAATCATGATATCTGGTAGGGCAATTCCTGTACCTCATTCTTCAAGACTGTCTTGCCTAGTTTAAGCCCTTTGGAGTGCCATATAAACTTGGAAGTCAGTTTGTCAAGTTCCACTGAATAAATCTGTTGGGATATATAAATCAATTTGGAGTATATATGTATATATATAAATCTCCAGCAAATTGCAAAGCTTGCTTATTAATTATAATCTATCTATAGAGTCTTCCAACAAAGAAGAAGCCTCCGGCTCTTTGCCTCGCTAGCTGGAACATCAGGACCATGTG
This sequence comes from Furipterus horrens, assembly GCF_987537825.1. NCBI lineage: Eukaryota > Metazoa > Chordata > Mammalia > Chiroptera > Furipteridae > Furipterus > Furipterus horrens. The sequence continues at coordinate 134,837,128 of NW_028327177.1, read as the reverse complement.
CCCCGGACTTACTGCAGACCTTCCGTGGATCAAGGGTGCCAGGAAAACCGCTGTCATCGATAGGGAACTGGCACGACTAAACATCGACATTGCGGCTCTACAGGAGACCCGGTTGGCCGACAACGGAACTATCAGAGAAACCAACTACACCTTCTACTGGCAAGGGAAGTCTCCGGACCAACCAAGACAGCACGGTGTTGGGTTCGCTGTGAAGAACACGCTTGTTAACTCCATAGAGCCACCCACAGGAGGCACAGAGAGATTACTTACCCTCCGATTGTCAACAACTTTCGGCCCAGTCAGCATTCTTAGCGCGTATGCCCCAACCCTCTGCGCCACCACCGAAGAGAAAGAACAGTTCTACCATGCACTGGACGAAGCGTTATCCAAGATTCCCAGAAGTAACGCTCTCTATCTCCTTGGAGACTTCAACGCAAGAGTAGGAGCTGACCACATGGCCTGGCCCACCTGCCTCGGAAACTTTGGGAGAGGAAAGATCAATGAGAAAGGTCAGCGACTGCTTGAGCTTTCGTGTCACCATGGCCTGTGCGTGACAAACACATTCTTCAAGTGCAAAGAGATCCACCAGGTGTCATGGAGGCACCCCCGCTCCCGCCATTGGCACCAGCTTGACCTCGTCATCACCAGAAGAACGGATATTGGCAGCACCCTCCTCACCCGCAGCTACCACAGTGCAGACTGCGACACGGACCATGCCCTCGTGGTAAGCAAGGTGCGCATAATGCCGAAGAGGTTGCACCACTCCAAGATGAAGGGTCGCCCACGCATCAACACCAGTTGTGCCAGCAACCCAGTTAAGACCCAGCAATTCATCAACAAGATGGAAGATGCACTCGGCGAGGGAGTGGCGGCAGATGACATTATCGAATCCAATTGGCCACGTCTCCGCGACGCCATATACAACTCCGCCATTATTGCTTACGGGAAGAAAGAGCAGAAGAACGCTGACTGGTACGAGGCTCACTGGGAAAAAATGGAACCCGTGATCGAGGCTAAGAGGAAGGACCTACTGGCTTACAAGGTCACGCCCACTCCCAGTACACTTCAAGCTCTACGGGCTGCCAGGAACAAAGTCCAGAAGACCGCCCGCCACTGTGCCAACACCTATTGGCTAAACCTGTGCAGAAGCATTCAGGAAGCCGCCGATATAGGCAACGCACGAGGAATGTATGAGGGTATCAAGAAGGCAACAGGCCCAATCCCCTCCAAGATCGCCCCCCTTAAGTCCAAGACAGGTGAGGTCATCACTGACCAGGAACAGCAAATGCGGCGGTGGACCGAGCACTACCTCGAGCTGTACGCAACGAAGAACACCGTAACAGACACTGCTCTTAAAGCCATCCCAGACCTACCAGTCATGGAGGAGCTAGACACCCCACCTACTGCGGCAGAGCTCAGCAAAGCCATCGACCGCCTCGCTTGCGGGAAAGCACCAGGAAGCGACGGAATCCCTCCAGAAATCCTAAAGAGCGGGAAACCAGTCCTGCTACAGCCGCTCCACCATCTACTCTGTCTCTGCTGGAAGGAGGGTTACATCCCCCAGGATATGAGAGACGCCAACATTATCACCATGTACAAGAACAAAGGAGACCGCAGCGACTGCAACAACTACCGGGGCATCTCTCTCCTCAGCGTCGTCGGCAAAGTATTCGCCCGGGTCGCTCTTGCCCGCCTGCAGACCCTTGCTTCCCGCGTCTACCCAGAGTCCCAGTGTGGCTTCAGAGCTGGCCGCTCAACAGTGGACATGATCTTCTCCCTACGCCAGCTGCAGGAGAAGTGTCACGAGCAGCATAAACCACTCTACCTCGCCTTTATTGACCTCACGAAGGCGTTTGATCTGGTCAGTCGAAGCGGACTCTTCAGCTTGCTACGGAAGATTGGCTGTCCACCACATCTGCTTGCTGTGGTCATGTCCTTTCACGACAACATGCACAGCACGGTGTCCTACAACGGCGCAACCTCTGAGGCCTTCCCAGTCAGCAGCGGAGTAAAGCAGGGCTGCGTCCTCGCGCCTACGCTGTTCGGAATCTTCTTCTCCATGCTCCTCCAATACGCCTTTAAGGACTGCAGCGAGGGTGTCTTCATTCACACCAGATCCGATGGCAAGCTCTACAACCTGGCCCGTCTACGAGCCAAGACCAAAGTCAAAGAGGTGCTCATCCGTGAGATGCTCTTCGCCGACGACGCAGCTTTGACATCACACTCCGAAGAGGGACTCCAGCAGCTAGTCACTTGCCTTTCCCACGCATGCAAGGAGTTCGGACTAGCCATCAGCCTGACGAAGACGAATGTTATGGCTCAAGGCACGGGGACTCCCCCATGCATCACCATCGACGGATACACCCTGGAGGTTGTCAACGACTTCACTTACCTCGGGTCCACCATCTCGAGCTCTCTGTCAGTCGACTTGGAGGTCAACCGGAGAATCGCCAGGGCCGCCACAGTTATGGCCAGACTGAACCGGCGAGCGTGGAACAATTCCAGCCTCACTGAGAAAACCAGACTGCGCATCTACCAAGCCTGCGTACTCAGCACTCTCCTCTATGGCAGCGAGACGTGGACCACCTATGCAAGGCACGAAAGGAAACTCAACAGCTTCCACATGAGGTGCCTGCGACGCGTCCTGCATGTCGCCTGGCAGGATAAGGTCCCCAACACCGAGGTGCTGAAGCGAGCCAATATGAGCAGTTTGCATGCAGTTCTTAGTGAGAGACGCCTCAGGTGGCTCGGCCATGTCAAAAGAATGGATGCAGACCGTATCCCCAAAGACCTCCTCTACGGCGAGCTAGCAGAAGGCAAGAGGATGACAGGGCGCCCAAAACTGCGGTTCAAAGACATCTGCAAAAAGGACATGACACAATGCTCCATCAATCTCAACACATGGGAAGTTCAAGCAGACGACCGCCTAGCCTGGAGGCTCGCGGTCAGGCAAGGTACGTCACGTGCAGAGGCTGCGCGCAACGAGGAGGCGGCCCAGAAAAGATCGAGGCGGAAGCAGCGTCAGCAGCAGCAACAACAGCCATCTGCCTTCACCTGTACCAAGTGCGGCAGGGATTGTCACTCCCGAGTCGGACTGCACAGCCATTCTCGGCGGTGCAGATAGACTCTCAAGAAGCTACGCCATCGTCTCTCGAGACGGACGGCTGCCGACGACGACGATCTATAGAGTCTTCATTGTATACGTCTTTTAAAATGTTGATTTCATTTTTTTATTTTCATTTCTGGCTAAGACCTGCAAAATCGTGTTGAAACGCAGTGATGATGGGAGCATCTTGGTCTTGTTCTGGGCCTCACAGGTGAAGCTTTTAACCTTTCACCATTGATAAAAGCATTTGCTATGGGTTATTCATAGATACTCTGTAACATTAAGGTAGTTCTTTCTAGTGAGGATTTGCTCATTCTTAAATCACACATCAAAGCTGAATTTTATCAGATGCTTGTCCTGTATGAAATAAAAGTCTTATGGTTATTCTTCTTTAATTTATTCATGTGATGGAATATATAATATATTAATGTTCTATGTTAAACCAACATTTTTCTCCTGGATTAACCCTACTTACTCATTATGTAGCATCCTTTTCATACATTGCTGGATTTAGTTTGCTAATAATTTAAATCCATGTCCATGAGTGATACTTAGGCTGAAATTTTCCTTTCCATTGCTGGCCTTAGAGTTATTAAAGTTAAGCTACCTCCTTAAAATGAGTTGGAAAGTAAGTCCTTTTTATGTTATCTCAAAGAGATTTTATAGATTGGAATTATTTATTCCTTGACTCATAGAAGCTACTGAAGCAGTTCTTATTGGACTATTGAGGTGTTTGCTACCACATTTCTGACTAATACAGCTACACTGCCATTTCATGATGTATCCATTTTGAGCACTATGCTGCCCCAATGTCACTCTTCACCCCCCTCTCTGTCTTCCCCAAAAAGTTCTATCACAAATCGCTCACATTTTTATAAATACAAAATGCTCAAATACATTATTATTTATGCAATAAGATACATGAACATGCACATTTAATGAAAAAACTAAAGACTGTAAACAGCCTCAGGTCATTTCAAATCAGGTTCTCCCCAGATGAGCTTAGGTCAAACTATGTCATGCAGCTAAATGAGCTTGCAAAAAATTTTTTTTCAGCTTTCCAGCCTTTATGGATTTTTTGATTACAGGTATCTCCTAGTGTTAATCCTCTGGGAAGGATTTGATGTAAGTCTGGCTTACCTGTCATCAGTCACCACCCAATGCACCTTGCCCACCCCCAAGACCTCACTGCTATGGACAGGGTAAACAGCATTGTAGAAGAGTGAAGAAAAGACCCAGAGTAGCTTTAATCCATACAAAGAACTGAATATGTTGCAATGTCCTGGCATGCAAATTTCTGAGTTGGTGTTTTTAGGTTTATGAAGAAAATTGTTATTAAGCAATTATGGATTGAAGTCTTATTTCCCATCAATTTCTCAGTAGGGTCTCAGGAAGTGGCAGCTACGATTATCTATGAGGAAGCAGGGTTCAATCCAATTCAATTTCAACAAGTCTTTGTTGTTCACACAGAAAGTACACAGCTTTGGGTTTGGTCTGTGGGGAATTAGGAAATGAACCTCAGAGACATGTGGCCAAGATGGAGTCTTAGACAAACACACTGCATCTCCCTCCACAACTAAGAAGGAACACAACTACCTCAAAACTGGAGACAACCAGGAGTTCCAGAAAATCAAGCTGCATGAAAGTCCAACAAACAAAGATATAAAGAATAAATACTCACCCAGACAGGTAGGAGGGGCGGAGCCGGGGTGGAAAGGACGTGGTGTGATGGTGGCGGCAGTGGCGGCAGCAGCGGTGGCAGCAGTGGCGGCAATGGCAGGCCAGCGGAAAGCACAGTCACAGACACCTGGGGAGCACTCCCAACACCAGAGCAGATCACGCAGCTCACAGTCCCAGCACCGGGGAAAATAAAGCTTCATTGCTTCTGACTGTGCAAACCAGTGGGGGTTGGGGCAGAGGAAGAAACTGCCAGTCTCTCAGCAGAGTTCGCTTGTTTAAAGGGCCCCTATGGTCCTAGAACATCCCTGTAGACCCACCCACTCTGGGAACGATGGCCAGGGCAACAGCTAGAGAGGCACTAGTCCCATATGAAAGTGGGAGAAGTGCCTGGAAAAGGGGCAAGTGCTGAGCAAGCAGCATGTTCCCTCTCAGACCCCTCCCCCACATACAGCACCACAACACAATGAAACAGGTTGCCGGTACTGCTGAATACCTAAGGCTCCACCCCTTAAACTTAACAGGTGCAACAGCTCTAACTAATACCCAGAGGCCAAAAACACAGGAGCCTGTCAAGATGAGGAGACAGAGAAGTATGGCCCAAAAGAGGGAACAGATCAAGGTTCCAGTGGGAGAACTAAGCGACAAGGAGATAGCCAACCTAACAGACAAAGAGATAGCCAACCTAACAGACATAGAGTTCAAAACTCTGGTGAGAAAGATGCTTACAAGTTTGACAGATATGCTTAAGTACAGCAAACAAATAAGGGAAAAAGTGAGTACTATGCTAAATGAAACAAAGGAAAATCCACACAAAACCAATTGTAAGGGAAGGAAATCAGGGTTCAAATCAATGACTTGGAACATAAGGAAGAAGAAAACAGTCAACCAGTACAGAATGAGGAAACAAGAATTGAAAAAGAAATGAGGAAAGGCATAGGAACGTCTGGGACAACTTTAAACATACCAACATCTGAATCATAGGGGTGCCAGAAGGAGAAGAGGAAGAACACAAAATTGAAAGCTTATGTGAAAAATAATGAAGGAAAACTCAAATTTGGCGAAGGAAATAGACATACAAGTCCAGAAAGCACAGAGAGTCCCAAACAAGCTAGACCCAAGGAGCACCACACCAAGACACATCATAATTAAAATGCCAAAGGTTGAACATAAAGAGGGAATCTTAAAAGCAGCAAGAGAAAAGCAGGAAGTTACCTACAAAGGGGTGCCTATAAGACTTTCAGCTAATTTCTCAAAAGACACTCTTCAGGCAAGAAGGGACTGGCAAGAAGTATTCAAGGTGATGAAAGGCAAGGACCTACAACCAAAATTACTCTATCCAGCAAAGCTATCATTTAGAATGGAAGGTCAGATCAAGTGCTTCCCAGACAAGGTAAAGGTAAAGGAGTTCATCATCACCAAGCCATTATTATATGAAATGTCAAAGGGACTTACTTAAGAAAAAAAGAGATAAAAATTATGAACATTAAAATGATGGCAAACTCACAATAATCAACAACCGAATCTAAAAAATAAAAACAAAATCCAACTAAGCAAACCAGAATAGGAAAAGAATCATAGGTATGGGGACCATTTGGAGGGTTATCAACTGGGAGGAGAAGATGGAGAAATGGGGAAACGGTGCAGGGATTAAGAAGCATAATTGGTTGGTACAAAATAGACAGGGGAATATTAAGAATAATATAGGAAAGGGTGAAGCCTAAGAACTTATATGCATGATCGATCCATGGACATGAACTAAGGGGGGTGGGATTGCTGGAGGGAAGGGGGGTACTGGGCAGAGGGGAGCAAAGGGAAAAAAATTGGGACTACTGTAACAACATAATCAATAAAATATACTTAAAAAAAATCAACCTCGTATGATTCTTGCTTTTTATCCTAGAGCTTGGTCTAAACAGGAAGAGACACACAGGAATATTTGACCTAGTTTACCAAGAGTTCTGCACCTACCTGACCAAAAGATCTGGAAGCCCAAGACAGGGCAATTACGTAAGACATAAAGAGATCTGCCTTGGCATCCCCTTTGTGTTGAGTCACCCCAATTTTACAAGCATGGGGGAAAACTAAAGGCAGAACATGTCTCTGGGATCATGCTCTAATTTGAAATTTTTCCAGCCCCACCCCCATCTGCCGAGGAGGATAAAGTCAAAGAAAGCAAAAGTGAAGAGGAAGATTTCGGGGTCCAATAATGCTGCCTCTAAAATGTGCAATTTAATGACGGTGGAAAGGCCTTCCAGATGTACAGGGGTTTTGTTGTTGTTGTTGTTTAAATTATTTATTTGTTTGCTTGTTTATTTATTTATTTTTAGAGATAGAGGAAAGGAGAAAGAGAGGGAGAGAAACACCACTGTGTGGTTGCCTCTCACTCGCGCCCCCAGCTGGGGACCTGATGTGCAACCTAGTCATGTGCCCTGACTGGGAATTGAACCACAGGTGTACAGGTTTTAAATGAATAAAATCAGAATTCAGATTGTAGGTATCTTTTGGGTTCATTCTTTAATTTTATTTTTATTGATTTTAGAGAGAGAAAGAAATGGGGAGAGAGAGAGACATCTATTTGTTTTTCCACTCATTTATGCATTCATTGGTTGATACTTGTATGTGCCCTGACTGGGAATCGAACCCACAACCTTGGTGTATCAGGATGGTGCTCTAACCAACTTTATACTAGGAAAAACACTGAAATGCACTACCCTCTGTTTTCTTCTCTGTAAAATGGAGAAAATTAAAATCTCACAAGGTTAAATGAGAATTAAATCATTAAATGAATTAAATGAGACCTTGTATTCGTAACCTGTCTAAAAGTCTTCCAGCCACAAATTTACACAATAAAGGTGGATGAGAACTACCACTTACTCCAAATTTCTCCTATTGATAATCTTGTTTGTCTTGCCTCCTCTCTTCACCTCTCTTTACCTGTAACAAGGGATAGCCATTCAGAGCATCATTAGCCCAGACAGGCGCATCTAATGGGTCTTTACTACCTTACTGAAGATTCTGGAATTACGGTGGGTAAGGAGTTCAGAGGGAAGAAGTTTGCCTCAGAGCCCGTCCTGTTGACTTCTGATCACCCTGCCTCCTCCCCACCTGTGGCCTCTCCTCCCTGCTTTGTTCTTAGTGTGGAAAAGCCCCTCCCCGCTTTCTTTCCCAGAGGGCCAAGACCAACTTAATGTGTATTTCAGACTTTAAGTGGTTATTTGGAAAAAATGAAGGATAACCCAAGTAGGGGACAGGAAACATCGAAAATAAAATATTTGACACTGTAGCGCCCTTCAAGTCAAGATTTTCTCTATCCTAGCCCTTCATCTTGTCCCCAGGAGCCCCAAACCTCCCTGTCAGAGGGCAATTCCTAAATTTGTTGCTTTATTTTTCAGAGCAATTAATTTTCCTTCTGTTTTATTTATCACATTTTACAGCCCTAAAAATCATCCAGGTACTTCCCTAAACATAGGAGTTGCTTCGTTTACACTCATTTTATTAATTACTCTTTTATAGTCCTTTTACTAGGACTTCATGGGGTAATGGAAATAAATGTGTGTTCAGTCTGCCATATTTCAGCAAAAGCCTGAAGCTTCATTTTTCTAGATCCCTTATATATTACCAGAAATCTGAAATAATATTAGATCACTTCCTGGAAGTCCTAAAGGCTTTGGAGATCCCTGCGTCCTTGGTGTTACGATGACATAGAAGAATCTACTTTATTCCCCAATGCAGACATCCCCAAATCACATTACAAGGTAGAACAGCTTTCACCTGCCCGGGAGGCTCTGGCTCTTGTCGGCTCAGCCATTGAGTCTGCTGTTTGCTTCCTCGCCATGTGACATGGGGTGAGCTTCACTTTTGTGCCTAGGAGCCTACGATTCCTGCTTCCTGTGAGTCAGCAGCAGTCAGGGGCATGGCTGTTCCCCTCTTCCCTGGAATGAACTTCCATGAGGACCTGCCCACTAGTGAGAAGAGGGCTGGCCTGCAGCCTAAAGACTGGGGTTCAAGTTCCAGCCTTGGCACTGCCTCAGTGTGGGGACGGGAGCAAGTCCTTTTGCTTCTCTTTGCTTTGGTTTCCTTGTTGCAAAAGGAGGCTTATGGGTCTCACAAGGGTTTTGTGAGGAACAAATGGGATGAAATATGCGCCTGCCAAAAAAAGGTGTTCGATGAACGGTTATCTAGATACTCTCCGTGCAAGGCCACTAAAACCCACAACTGCCTTGTGCCCTTTTATGAAGATGAATCCACGCCGTTGTAATCCTTAATTGACGTGGAAAACTTCTTAATGGATGGTCATTTTTATTCTTAAAACAAGTTGATGCTAGAAGCCTAAAATTTGTATCACCGTGTAATAGGTTACCTGCGTAGGTCTAAGCGGACTTCTCCGACCTTGATGCTCACACCTCCCCCAGGGATCTTGCTAACGTGAGGATTCCGATTCAGTAGGTGTGGGTGGGGCCGAACACGTTGCTACAGAAGGGCAGGTGCGTCATGTCCCAGGCCCAGAGTTCAGTCTCTGCATCTCTTACAGGGGCCCCATCAATCAGAATGAATCCAAGTGGCAGGGAGGAAGGCGGACAGAGAGCTCGGGAGACACAGGCAGAGAAGAGAAAAGGCAGGTGGCCCGGTGAAAAGAGCACCAGTGTGGGTGACAGACAGATGTGGGGCTGAAGTCTAGCCTGGTCACTGCTGGTTGTGTGACCTTTGGCAAATCACCCGACTTCTCTGAGGCTCAGTTCCCTCAGCCCTAAAGTGGGCATGGTGGTCCCTACCTCACAGTTGTTGTGAGACTGAAATAGCTCCACATTCCCATAACGGTCACTGTGTCCCCAAGAAGTTCGCTCTCCCGTGAATGCCCTCAGAGTCCGGAAGACGGAGCGAGGTATTCTTTACTGTTCTTCTCTGGCCATGTTCAGTTCATCCACAGCCCGTCTCAGATGGGTACCCAGAGCCTCTTCTTCCTTGGTTTTCTCCTACTTTTTATTCTTTTAATTTTTATTCAATATATTGGGGTGACATTGGTTAATAAAATTATATAGGTTTCAGGTATACAATTCGATAATACATCTTATGTATATTACTGCCCCAAGCCAAGTCTCCTTCCATCACCCTTTATCCCCCCTTCACCCTCTTCTTCCTCCCCTCACCCTGGTTCCCTCTGGCAAACGCCATACTGTTTTCTCTGTACCCATCAGTCTGTCTCCACTTCGTTAGTTTATTTTGTTCATTAGATTCCACTTGTCAGTACCACCCCGCTGCTCTCTCCATGGGGACCCAGTTCCATCTCCCCACAGTTCTTGGCGAGGGCTGGAGAGACCTACTCTCAACTTCTTTCTGGGAGGGTTAGAGTTCAGATTCTGTGAGACAAATAAAAAGTCTTGATAAGATCGACTGCCTCTCTTATCAGAAGTTCAATATAAGAGTTCTCAGCGAGGGGACTCAGGCATAAGACCTGGATTCTGGGAATTCAGGTCTTATTTCAGCAAGGCCCCAGGAAATCTGCTGCCCCCAGTAACTTTGATGCCAGTAACTGCCTATGCCCTGCGGTTATCCTGTTTAACAGTGATATCTTTTTCCATGGACAAGATGTTAGCAACTTCCCTGTTCTCAGGGCCTACTTCCCTATCACTAGCTCCATCTGGACTTTTGAAAGTCCCGACAACTCCCCCACTCCTTAAAAGCCCTCACATTCCTGCTATTCCGGGCTGGCACCACCTTGGTCTCAGCCCACCTGTTTGCAGCTGGCCAAATAAATCTCATAAACTCACTGCCTGTCCCCCTGACATTTCTCCTCTCACTCGGTTGAACCTAACAGGTACAAATGGAAAAGAATAAAGGTGGTGAAAGAGAGACAGTTTCCCTGCTTCTAAAATATAACTGACATTGCCCATGGGAAACCCCAGTAAACTGTGGCCCCCTGACCTTGTCTTCCCCCTTTTAGTCCCAAACTCTTAAGACACTTAACACAGTGGTATGCAAAACTCTTTCTGTAATTCTAAGGTTTGCTTAACACCTTCCTGAATATGATTTTCTTGGCGTCTTTTTGTGAGTCAAGACTTGCTTGAGTCAGGGCCAAGCTAGCAAAAGGAGCTCAATGCTATATTTGCCAGCAAAGCACCTTCAGCTGTCATGTATGGCATTCTGTGCTTCAGCAGGAAATGCTGGAATCCAATTTAGCATACACCGCCCATTCCCAGTGATGTGTAAATGGATTAACCACTTTCTGTTCAATAGAACTTGCCTGATGACCCCAGAACTTCCTCTTTTCCTTCCACCTAGCCACGTTCTAGGACTGGTAGGAACAGGAAGGGTGCTGAGAGCAGAGGCTGCCGGAGGCCTTGCCTAGTGGACTTTCCAAGGGCAACAAGGAGATTTGATATGTACATATATGAAGATACCTGATTCTGATTCACACTCTCCTTTTGACATGACACATTTTCTGGATCATAACCTCGAAGCAAAACTACAAAACTGCTTTCATTCAAATTAACATGTTTAATACACGGGATGATGCTGTTTTGCTGAACTAAAACATTTATATAGGCTTAATAATTGAGAAATGTATTTAGAGGTTGTTTAGGGATTTTTTTTATTTGTAGATCTACTTTATTTTTATTTTCGAGCGTGCAGAATCATTACTATTATTTAACAATGATCCATTATTATTATGCATCAATTAAAATTGTGCAGTCAAAATAATGGGGATGTACTGAAAATCTTCACAGCTGCTGCTACCAAACCAGTTTGAGTTAATAGCACAGAAACAAGATCCACATGAGGCATTTACTTTCCACAGGAATATTCAATACTTCTGCCTGCTGGGACCTAGGTCTTTTGACTTCAGCTTGTCTATCATATAGGTGTTGAGTGAGGACCCAGTTCTCCTCCCTCTTTTCTTTCTTCAAACCACCACACAACACTTTATTATATGGGGCTTATTCAACGCAATATACTGTCACGCAGCTGCCATGTGCATGGATGTACGGGTTATGTAATATTGTTCTGTTCTCATTAGCCTGACAAGTGAAAGAAACGAAATGAAAGTAGTAAGGACATTCCTGTTTTGCAATCATTTTTAGGATGTGTCAAATCAGAATCTCAGTTTGCAAAATGACTTAGGACTCCCAAGCCTTCTCCTATGACAGTGCTTTCAAATGCATATTACCTCTGCTGAAGAGAAAATTGGTCTTTAATATAACATGAGTACAATGGTAATTATAAGCCACCTGTTGTCACTTTGACACCACCACCCTGAAGTCATGCAGAGAGGCTTAGCCGCACATTCAAAGTTCAACGCTGTCACTTTAAGGCTGGGATCACCCAGTATCCACATAACTGTTACCACAGCTCAGAAACTGTCTGGCAGAAGCCGATTTTGAGGATGAGTGTATCACCCACATGGCTGAGAATATGGTTCAAATAATCCCTTTGAGACCACCAGCTTTTGAGCACATAACATTTTCAGGAAGGTTGTCTTTGGAAAAAAGAAAAATATTTACAGTCTCCTAGACTGCTCCCATCCACAGACACCAGTGTGTGACAAGCACTAATCTGTCACCTTCGTCGTTGTGCAGACAAGGAACCGGGCCCGGAGCGAGGGGGAGCAGCCGACTCCAGGGCCCAAAACCAGCACCTTTCCCACCCCGCCCAGCTTGTCTCTGTAGCATCTTAGCTCTGGCGCCCCGCGCAGCGAGCCCAGATATACCGAATGGTGATGTTAAAGGACACTTATTATTTTTTAGTTTAGTTTTTTCTTTTTTTTATTGTATTTTTCCCGTTACTACTTATCCCCGCATCCCCTCTTCCACTTCGCCCTACCCCAGCCCACCTCCCACAATCACCGCACTGTCGTCCATCCGTGTCCATGAGTTCTTTCTTTTTTTTTCTTTTCTGTCCCATCCCTCCACCGCCTCATCCCGCCGCGCCCCCGCAGAGCTATGGGTCTGTAAATATGTATTCTGTCTCCACTAAAACATAGAAACTTGGAGTTCCGAGTTCACATGATCAGTTCCTGAAGACAGGAATTTTGTTTCTAAGCTGCAACAAGAGCTCCCTCTAACGGCCGCTGGTAGCACTTCCGAAAGACTACAGTTTACCGCTGGGAAAGAAGGGTCATCCTGACATCACCCAAAACCCTGATTCTCTCCAATCTGCTTGCATCCTTTTCTACCCAATAAACCACCTCACAGGAATCTTTGGAGTATTGATAATGTCCTGTGATACCCCTTCGGACAGCGCCCTGCTACAGGTTCATCTCCTTATAGAAAATAGCAACACCCTGCATTTTCCAACCGTGGGTTCTAAAAACTTAAGTGTAAACTTCATATAACTTGTGTTAGTCAATATACAGTCTTTCCAGTAAACAGTTTCAGAAACCAGGTGTGGTTTTCAGCCAATTCTGCTTCATCTTCTCTTTTCCATCACTGTAGATTTATGGCTCTGAAACCCTAATGCAACAGATTTTCCTTTCAACATCTGGAATTCACAAACTAATCCTGAGCTTTTTTCCTGCCCAGGAAGATGGAATCAACTGTTCCCCCAAGGGGATCTGTTCCTTTCATTGGAAATAGTTTAATAAGCCATGGGTGCTCATTCTACAAAGAAGCTTTTCGGCATTTTGGTTGGGATACGGCAGATGGCACAAACATCTCCTATTGTATAAATCATGGTAGGGGCCGGACAGATAAAGCTTCCTTTAAAAAATGTCTGCGGGTTCTTGTTGCTACTTCTAGTTCACCTCTATTTTAACAACTTCTTCTTGACTTGCTCTAATAGAAGAGTTTATTAATCCATTTTTTTCCAGTTTTTGAACAACTACTTTTTCTTGTTTTAGTTAATGTTAAAAGCTTTATATGATCATACCAAACCAGGGCTCTAAATTTCATGATTGCCTCCCCAGTGTTCAGGAGACTCCACATCGTTTTTGTTTTCCCCGGACCCTCACGTCAGCCATCCTGAAACTGACTTCACAGTGTGCACGTCCCATTGATTCTTTGGTTGACATTGTCTTAGCACCAATATCTGAAAACAAAGAAGACTCCGCAGTCTTCAGGGGGATGCCAAAGAAATGAATAGCTCAGCACCCTCAGTGTGGTAGGTTGCATATTTGCTTAGTATAAAATAATAGTGTAATGTAGATTATACATACATACTACTCAAAGATTCCAAAAAATCTGTCCATTTTCTCCATTTGAACTCCCCGGTTTGAATTTATTTTACTTCTCCTTCATATTTTTTCTTTCCCTGGTGCCTTTGTATCTGGATAGACCAGAACTTTTAGTAGAAAACCGTAACTTCACAGAGGCCCATGGGTATATTCAGTGGCCTGTACCAACTCAAAAGCTGGTACAGTTCCGCATTCCGTGGTATCACGTTCGTAGCTCCCAGCCAGCCACACTGGAAGTATAACATTTACACCATGGAAATTGGCAAACACTACAAATTAGGGCTTTTCACCCAGAACAACTCTGGGCACACACCTCGGTTTTCCCAGAACCAGCCAAAATGTCAGAACATAAAATCAGTTAACATCCAGAATTATCAAAGTAATTCTTAACAATAGTTGAGAATTCCCACTCAAGAAGTTTACATAGAATAGCTTTTGGAGCTTTATATAATTCCTGCAATATTCACTACAAAATGCTCCCCAGAACCAACCCTTAAAAGACAAAATAATACAGTACAACCAGATTATAATACATTTTAGTTACAATATCTAAGGCACATTACATTAGTTATTTACCAGTTTCCAGAGGGTTTTATTTCCACAACAGACAGAGGGAATTCAGTAATTTCTAGTTATTAACATCTCTGCTGACATCCAATTTTTTCCGTGAATTAATACATACTATGCTCTCTCCTCCCCAATCTTGCACTCTGTAGCAACTGTGTGTTTCTGGATAACATGGAGGATAGAGACCAGCCAGCTCTGAGTACGAGGTCTCGCTTCGCCAAAATCAAAAATGGACTAAAGAAATACTCAGTCTCCTTATTGGGTCCAAGGGGGGCTGGCCCACTAATTTCTTCTTTCTAGTCGTCTGTCATGGCTCCCCTGGTGTCCTTCCCCGGAACGTAATGGCCTCAGATAACGCATCGTTACAAATTGTTCATAGTAGAGGTTCTCATTTACTTGTTTAGCACCTGAATTTAAGCAGGAGAAACATTTCCACCTGAAGGCTCCGTGTATTTGAATTCCCCTGCCTTTTTATTGCCACGTCCACAGACAGTGATGGCCTCGCCAAACGGGAAGCCAGGACACTTGGGCCTCGCCCTCCAGCTGCCTTGGGGTGCTGTTTGGCCTGATTCCCCTTTCCCAGGGGTTAGTATTGTGAGCTATATCTCATCCAAGTCTAATACACTTCCTCCCTACTCTCTGGCATTTCTTCTCACCCCAGCCCCACGCCTTGAACAAGACTTCTTCTGGCATTACCCCCATATTGTTACTTGCCCCTTAAACTTGGCTGGATCTGACTGGGTTCCCTCAAGGACACAGAGCCATGCCTTGGTAGAGCTTCAGACATCTGCTGGTGCTTGGCCACCCAGGCTCCCAGCACAGGACTGCCCTGAATGCCCCCTTTCCCCTTGACTCTGAGCTTCCCTCTACCTAACATCCCTCCACACTCTACAACATTCTGTTATCTTCTACTGTGTTTTTCTACCTATTCCTAAAGCAAGGTTGGGAGTGAGGGAGTATTCTAAATATTCTTCTGTTTCCCCATGTCAGAAACCTGCAGGAGTCACAATATAATCCAGATCCAAAATTGACTTAGAACAGATGTATTTGTTTTCTAAGACTTGTAACCTTGGAGAGACTCCAGGCTTCTGAGCCACCCACTTCTCTCTCCAAAAAATCTGTGTCAGGCTAATGTTGTTGACCATTTCTATGTAGCTTTTAAATTCCATTATTTCCTCAAATCAGAAATTATTTTAAATCTTTTTTATTTCCAAGAGGATAGATATTTTCTGGGTAGCCTTTTATTTTGTTATCATTTTTAAAAATTCTGTTGCATTAGAGAGAAAGTGTGAGAGTTTATGGTCTTTCTTTATTTGACAATTACAGTATTTTGGGTTGTTTAAATTTTTGCACAGGGCATTGTATTGCACACACCATCTACCATTTGATTTCTTATTTTGTTTTCCTAATTTATTTACCTGGTATGGGTATATATGACTCACTGGTTTTAACTGCTGTTTAGGATTTTATTTAGGAATGTACTATTATTGATTCATTCATTTTTTTATTGGTGGATATTTTGATTAATTTATTTCTATGTCTCTCTCTCTCTCTCTCTCATTTCCAATGGCAAACTATGCTTCACTGAATAGATTTATATGTATTTCTTTTTTCTATGCATGCAACTTTTCTCTAGAATGGGTACCTAAAATCGTAATTGCTTGATCATAGTTTATACAATGTTCTGCTTTGCTAGCATCCCCAGATGTCACCCCAAAGGTGTTGTAGTAGTTTATAAATTCTCATTAGTGGTTTATGAGAATTTTACCCACAATCTTGCCAACACTTGGTAATTTTTAGTTGTTGCCATTATGATGGTTGCATAATATCTTTTTCTGCATATTCCTGAAGAACGATATATATCTTCATATTGAAGAAACTTGAGTCCTAAGAAAAATAAAAATAAGGCCACACTTAGTAGCATCATATTGAAACTTTAGAATACCAAAGACAAAGGGGAAAATTTTGAAAACAACCAAAGGGAAAATACAATTTACTTATAATGGAGGGCAAGTAAAATGACAGCAGATTTTTCACTGGCATTTATAGAGGTCAGAAGACAATAGGATGATATCTTCAAAATGCTGTTGGGGGGGGAAAAATACCTGTCAAACCCGAATTCTATATCATTCTCCCAGTGGTTTTATCTGTGAATTTTCAATTGGCCTTCACCACCTTCTTTAGAAATAGATACCATCCCTTGACCAAAGGGGTGGGCAGGTATCTGAAGCTGGGCAAATCCTAGGACTTTGTGCCCTCTGGTCACATGATGGCACAAGTAGGCACATAAAAAAGGAGCTCTGGACACTCAGCCCTTCCATATACACGCTCTGAATATGCATTTCCTTTGTATTGGCCCCTTGCGTCTGAGAGTCCAGAGAGGAAACCTTTCAAGAAAGAAAGAAAACCTTGGGCGCTCAGTGCTCCCAACTCTTCCTTTGGACTCCAGCTATTCTATTATTAGGACCCCAGTAGATCTCCAAAGGAACACTTACACCAAAAAAAAGGGAGATATCACATGAAAAGCCAGTTTCAAGTATTTGACTAAGGACTTCTGGAGATTTGGGACAATGCAAGTAACAGCAAATTAAAACTGTAGGCGAGCCCTGGCTGGTGTGGCTCAGTAGAGTGAGCACCAGCCTGTGGACCAAAGGATCACCGGTTTGTTTCCCAGTCAGGGAACCCACATGCCTGGGATGCGGGCCAGGCCCCCAGTTGGGGAGTGGAAGAGGCAACTGATCAACGTATCTCTCATGCATTGATGTTTCTCTCCCTCTCTTTCTCACTCCTTTCCCCACTCTCTAAAAATAAGTTTTAAAAGGTTTGTTTGTCTTTTTTATTAAAACTGTAGGTGAAAGCAAGTTAAGAAGGTAAACTCAGCAGTGCTACAACCATCCTAATGCAGGTAAACATATCTGCAAGGCATAATGGCATCTTGGCACCAGGCCATTTGGAGAAGTGAAGACAACCAGGATGGGAGAGAGCTGGAGTCAGCACGCACCTGGCTGTGGGTCAGCAGCCCTATCGGGGGCCGTTCTTAGTCACCTGTCAGTGGGTTCTGCGTGCGTCAAAGTGACACTGTTTGGGGCAGAATCTGTTGGCACCTGGGAATGAGATCTGGGGAAGGCAGTGGAGATAGTGTGAAGCCCAGAGCAACGAAAGTGTAGAAAGATTGGTAGTCGCTGTACCAGAAATCTGAAAACCAAGATCTCTTGTGAATTTAAATTGTAAAAATACGAATGAGTGAGGGAAAGAGATGGAAGACCGGAGCTGAAAAAAGGGTGGCAGCTGGAGGGCACCCAGGAGCCTGGAGTGAAAAGACGTCTATGGCCTCCTTCTGCCCCTGGCTGTCCCTGCCCTCTCAGCACTTGCTACTGAGGTCGGTGAGCAAATCAGAAAAGATCTCACGTCTCAGAAGATGCGGCTTAGAAAAATAACGGGGTTGACATTCTGAATAAATATGTTACGCAGCTGAAACCACTTGATCTTGATCTTTGCGTCAAAAAGAAAAAGCTTAGGGGAAGATACTGAGAGGATTGTTTTGAAAATAAAGAGTTAGCTGGCAGATCACCCAGTAAGAAAATGAAAAGTCAGGGAAGTCAGGTGGTAGCAAAATCGACATTACCAAGAGGTAAAGAAAACAGACATCATTTACATTCCAAGCTGAATAATGAGGTGTCAGCAAGACATCAGCTGGGGGGAGGGGGAGTTGGAAAGTGATTCTTTTTTTACTGTTTGCAGCCAAAACTCTGGTTGAAAATAAACGCAGTCTTGCAGCTGGCAGTAGAAATCCTTAATGGTCTCCATCAGTAGAGAACTAAGACTGTTAAAGGGTCTGACTCAGAAAACTTACAAGACAGAAGAGAAAGAAAGAATAGAAGCTGTTGGCTGCAGAAGGGGCTGTTCACAGGGAATTTAAGAAATGGAGCATGAATTACAGTGAAAACAGATTATGTAAAATTGTTGGGTCACCAAACTGAAAAGCCCAGCACATCAGGCTTTATCTTTTTGATGCATCAAGATCTCTTCCTGAGATGCTGCCTTCCTGAGACAGAAATTGCAAGCCCAAAGATTATTGTCCTTCTGAGATCTCAGAAATAAAACCAAATCCAGAGAGATGTACTAAGTAACACCCATCAATAAGAGGTTCTGGAAGCCAGACTGGCTCTCATGGGATACTCCCGGTGTATGCTGGGTCATCGTACCCATCACCATTTTGCTATGGAAGAGGCGTGCCTAGAAGTGAATTAGTTTTGAGTGGGCTTGCACAGATGCACAGGGACATGTGAGGTATCAGGGAAAACCTTACCCTCTAATCCGCATGCAAACTTAATTTAATTGATGAAAAACTGCCAGAATGTCTTTTGGGTCCCCTACCCTCTGATGACAGACTGCCCAACCTTCCTTGATGGAGGACACAAGGGGAGATCTCCTCTCTAAAATCAACAAACATATCCTCAGGTGAGGATTTTTTAAAAGTGGTCCCAAAAGCTTGCTGGCACCTTCGGCAGCAGGCGCTGGTTTGGCTAATGCTGACACCAATAACTTCCTCTTTCTCTGGAATAGCTGTCATTAACTCGCTACAGAAAGGACTCCCACGGCCATCAGACACATCTCAAACATGGACCCAGACACTTTCCCACCCCTCCTTCCCGGTGAACTTACATCTCCTGTGTAAAGGGACCTTTAGAAACAGAACTTCTCGCCATAAGAGAGTTCCTGTTTTTTTCTGGGCTCTGATTAGTTTAGATTACTTTTCTTTCTACAAAATATTTCCAGCCTTTGGGGTCTAGAGAGAAGGCTACCAGCCTCTGCAGATGCCAGCTCTGGGTCCCACAGGCTTCAAAACCCAATGTCAATGTCACTTTGGTCATTAGACTTAGCACTTTTTTAGAACTTAGTTTTATTGTTAAGAGATCTTTTTTGAGCCAAATGATTCAAATCTGCTAGATATTTTATTTGCTATGAAGGCTACCACTTTAGCTGTGGTCTTCCCAATTTCTCCACTCTCCTCTAACCTATTTTATGCATTATTAATGTAGTTTACATAATTAATGTAGCATATGCAACAGGAGTGGATTTTGAGTACCATGTTGAGGTAATATAATACTTTTATGTCAACTTGTTTAAAAGTAAAAGTATAAATGTAACAATCAGGAATGTTTGCTAATCTATGCTCTTTTGCTCAGCCATACTTTGAAGAAACCTAGCCAGTTAATCAAAAGTCAGAACACTGAACTTTGTGGTAGGCAAATGGTTTCCTAAGAGGAAATAAGTAATCGCTGCAGCACTACCAGTCAGTTAAACCCAAATCTGTGGTAGGATGCCAACTAGTATACTCTTCTGTGCAGGACGTCATTTAGAAGATCACTAACATAGGTATTCTATCAATATTTGCTTTCAGTCATGAAGGTGGGGACTCTCAAGTTCTTTTACCCCAGAGGAACCGCTTATAAAATTAGAAGTTAAATTAACAGACCCTAAAAACTGCCTTAGATGCTGTGAGGGTGTGGCTTCGCCTCACTCTCGTCTCATAAGGTGGCATTTCCGAATATTCCAGAGCTCCACCAGCTCTGATTGGAAACTTCTAGGTTGCAACATTATGACGACAAGATCAAGGTCATGGTTTCAATGGCCATGGGGGCCATGACCAGGTAACCTCTCCCATTTACAAATGCAAAACATTTTACGGTATAGGATGGATGCATAGTTAATGCTCAATAAAAAAGAATCTATTTTTATCACTCTTCTTATCCAACATTCCCATGAGTGTGTACCCGTTGTACAAATAAGAGTGAGTATGAAAATCTCTCCGAATCACTATACACCCTACTGTTGTGTTGATAGAATCATCTTTGTCCATTAAGAACACTTCATTTTATTTAAGCAGAAGTAATAAGTACATTTTAATGATATTATTAATGGGACTGAGACCTGTGCTATGGAGTCAGGCAAGAAGCCCTCATAAGGCCCTTCCAGGGGTGAGCTTCCACATTTCTCTAATGTTAGAACAGCAGCCCGGGCGATGTTCAGCAAATTACTCTCTCACAGCACAGCTCCACCCCCCTGTGAGCTGTCCGAGGTTTTGGAGCTTCCCACAGTAAAAGCTTCCTCGTGAGTCTTCATTCCTTGGGAAGGTTAGGTTCTGCCTTTCTTTCTCCCACTCCATTTTCCATCTGAGACCGTATGTGTTTCAAGTTAAATCTGAGATTTACATCTAAATATGAAGTTGTAGGCAAAGACTTAGTGGCAAAATGTCACCTTGAATGGTAGAGTAATTAATTAGCTAATTAATTAAATTCATCTGGAGAAGGTTTCTAACGATTTCAAAGACCTGGGATGAAGTGACTTCTCTGTAATCCCCTCCACTGTTCTCGTCTCTGACCCCAACACCAGCACCCACCTGTGAACAGGCCACCTCCCCTCCTGCTTGGAGAGAAAAAGTCAAAGCCACAGGTAGGAACTGACTCAAGCTCCTGCCACTGACCCTGCAGACCCACCAGAATCTACGCTGCTTTTCTTCCCTTTTCTCCAATGAGAAGGGACTCCCTGATCCATGCCTCACCCCCTCATCTGTGCCCTGGATCCCCCCCTTCCACTTCCTCAGTTCTGGATTCCTCATCCGTCATACCCCCTCTCTGCTGCCTTCTTGCAGCAGCATTCACCACGCTCCCGGGTCTCCTGGGTTCACGGAAATCTCCAGCTCTCGCCCTGCCCTCTGCTTCCCTTCATGGTCGAGCTTAGCTGAAGGGGTTGCATCTACCTTCACACGTTCCTGTTCCTCGCCTTCCATTTGCTTCATGCAGAGGGCGGTCTACAAAATCACTAAAAGGTCCTTATTACTAAACAAAACATGACACCTTTGACTCCTCAAAAGTCTCTCAACGCTTAAAAAAAAAGAATTTCTATTTTTTTAAAAAAACAGCAAGCAAGCATCTCTTCAGTCAACAGGTGTTTATTGAGTTCTTACTAGTGCTGGGCACTGAGGATGTAGCAGTGAATGGGTGTTGGTAATCCTGGAGTTTACATGAGGGGGGGAGGGGAGCCAAGCCATAAACAAGGACAGAAATGAACACGAGAGTTCCAGGTGGTGATCAGTGCTGTGAAGACAAACAAACCAGAGTGACAGGCTAGAGAGTAACCATGGAAACCACGCTGAGTTTCCAAGGGAAGCAGCTCTGAAGTGACACTTGAGCTGAAGGCACCAGGGCACAGATCTGAGGCCAGAGCACCGCGGGCAGAATGAATGACAACAGAGCCCCACGGTGGGCACAAGCGCCGCGTAGGTAGGACATCTTGTTCACAAATACGAAAGGAGAGAACAGAAAGAAGGCAAGAAAGTGTGGTCTTCCTCGGTAGGGAAGGCGCACCTGAGTCACAAGCAGAGCGAACCAAGCCTGGAACCCCTGTGAACCTTTTACCCTTATGGTCTGGGGCCTGGCTCCACAGCCCCTCCAGACCTAAGCAGGAAAGTGCTGGCAGAGGTCGGAAGGAGCAGGGGGAGCAGCTGTCACCTGCATCTTTCGCCCTTCAATCCCAACAAACACATCAACCAATAAACAAACCGGCCAAGCTTGAGCGTACACAGGCTGGGGCGGCTTCTGGAGTGGACCCCGCTGGGACCTGAAGATAGATGAATTCACCCCAACCCCTCCCCTTCCACCTCCCAGCTCTGAGCTGAGTAAGGAAAGTGGCCTAAGAGGGGCTCCTACAATGTCACGGCTTGGCATGTAATGGAACCCTAAGTCAAAGACAGGCCCAGAAGGGAGTGTATTAGAGTTCAGTTTTTTCTGGTGATCAGCTTAAGTGGTCAGGGTCCTCGGGGGCATGGAACCAACATGGGACTTGGAGGGACTCTCCAGTATTTGTGTGGGGGAGAAAAAGAAAAGAAAAACCAAAGATGTTCTCCCAAAGCCAAGTAACCTAATGCACATCTAACACACACACACACACACATCCACAAGGTGACTTGAGAGTTCTCCATTTCACCTGTGGGCAAACTTGCTCCCTGCTGCATGTGTATATGTGTAGGGGGTGTGGTGGAACCAGGGTAGAGTGGGGGCCGGGGGTAGTTTCTGTGGGGGTGATAAAGAGCCCATACTGAGACCAAAGTCTTTCCCAAGAGTCTAGGGCTACAGATAGTGGGAGTAAAACAGAGAGCAGAGATGGGAAGTCGGTCCCCAATCCTGTGCCATTATGATTGGGCTCAGTCCCCCACACACCGTGAGTAAACTCCTGCACGGGGAGAGAAGTCTTGGGTTGCTTAACCTCCCGTAACTCACCTCTCCCGCCCACTGAATTTCCTCTCCCCAAGGCCAGGCCCCCCTTCCTTCTCTCCTGACCCCACTACAGTATGAGAGGACAGTGTGAAGGGGTCCAGCCAGGAGGAATATGGTGGGCCCAGGCCCCTGTCCGCCCCCGAGAACTGGCTACTGCGGCCTGGCAACAGCAACTCTTGGGGCACACCGCCTGGTCCTGTGGAGTTGGCCAGGGGTCATCTGCCCGCTTAGCGGAGCAAGGAGGTGGGAAAGCAGCGTCTCCTGCTTCGTGGAAGGCCCATCTTAGCAGCCCCGTTTGCAGGACCTTCAGGAGAGGGGATGGGAGGAGGGCCTCACAACGGCGGCCAATAACCTGCCCAAAGCAATGACTTCTGGAGTTGAGACCATCCAGATAGGTTGGACGAGCTCAAAAGCAGTGCCTTAGAATATCTGCTCTCACTCAGGCTGGGACCAGGGGGTTCCGTCACACATCCCCGTGTGAGGCTGGGGACAGGGGCCTGGGGGGTTGGAAGGGGCTGCTTCCTCATGCCTTTTCTCTTAGCCTCTGACACAGTACATGGGCCACACCTGACACGTGGGTTTAGGCAATGCTGATGCTCCCTGGGAATACCTTTGCATTTCTGGATTAGGAAAGAACATGGGTCTTCCCCAGAGCCACTGTGCCTCAGATTGTGGGCTAGTACAGGGCACCTGTTACAAAGAAGTTCAAGGATCTAAACAGGATCAAGGATCTGCAACAGGATGCCAGGGACAGAAAGGAAGAGAGGCTGGAGGACAGCCCATGGGCTGGGGCACCTGCGCCCTCCCGACCCAAAGAACCTGGGGGAGACAGGACGGACTGCAGGTGAGTCCAAAAGAGCCATGCGCTGAGTTCTGGGCACTGCTGGGACCCCCAGCTGGAGCGCACCACAGAGACGCCCCTCTCACCTCCAGGCAGGCTGCCCGGCAGCCCCCGTGCCATGGCGACCCCGGGCATCAGCAGGCGTCTGCCTCTGCATCGTATCTGGAACTGGATAGCTCGCCCGCGGGCGCGTGGGTCAGGACGCAGTGAGTCCAGGAGCTGAGGCCATCCATTCACTTGGAACTCCTCTTCGGTTACTTCTTCCTTGGCGTTGGCTTGATCCTCCTTTTCAATCTGGTTTACAAAGAGAAACATAAAAGTCCATGACACTGCTAAGTGATACGTTCCCTCTGAGTGCTCAGTTCACATAACTGTGAATTTGTAAACTACCTTTGAGGTTATTCTGGAAAGTCCTTAGAATCCCTCTTTTTAATTTCTCAATTCTGGTAGTATCTGGCCAAATTAATATCATATTTTCCTGGCCTGGTCCTAGAAAACATATTCTTTAGAAGGCCTTCTGTTTTTCTGTGCAATGATTATTGCTTTTCTATTTAATCATTGCAGATAATTTTTAAACACAGGAAAATACAAAAGCAATCAAAGTACTACCCCCACTCCTATTTAAAAAACAAAACAACTAGTCATATTGCCCATGAACGTGAAGAATGAATGTACACACACGTGTGTGTGTGTATATATATATATATATATATATGCACTGACATTATAAAATTGTGACCATATTGACAAGTTCCCATTTTGATGCGGAGCAGACTGTATTCAAAAAGGAAATAAACACCACACAGGAAAGATATGAACATGTGGCTTGCAAGCTTATTCTCCACATTATGTTAACTGCAATGTATTTAGACAGTAGAACTTTATGTGGCCACCTTTGAAATAAGGCCATGTAAAATAGTTTCAGACATCATCCAAGTTCTTAATTTAAATAAAAACAAATAAGGGGAAAAAAGACGCATATATTAGAAATGTGCCGTACTTTCACATGAAGGGCTGAACTTACAGGAATCCCAGCTTTTCCTATAATTGGCATGGGGAGTAAAACTTAGGGGGGGAAAAATTCATCTTCAGGTATTAACAACAGCATTTTCCAAAACCCCAAAGTATATACCAAGTTAACAATGTGGGTGACCTTCAGGCAGGATTGAGGATAAATGGAGAAACAATTTTTGAAATTTGCAGAGTAAATTTTAGCCTGGAGCGTTAGAACATGACCCTTGAAATTTGGGGAGGGAACCTGTACATTTCCTGGAATGTCTCTATGCCCTCTGAACAAAAGACCCCCTAATTCATATTAGAAGTCCACAGAGATCCGCTGGTTGTAAAACCCTGAGTGATGACAGTCGCACGGAAGCCCACAGATCCCAGGCATCACCCTGTGTTGGGTACCACTGCGATCAGCCACTGTGGCATCTTAGATAATAGGAGCACCTAGTTGGCACTTCACCGGCAATGGCAGCCACATTCATGGCACTGGGAAGGCCAAATTGTGCAGCAACAGCCCTGAATTCCACTTCAACAAGTGAAGGCAGCTGGGCTGGGGAGAACCTGCCAGTAGTTACGGTTAGACTGCACAATGAACCCATTAAATGACAGCTCTAACATCCACTTGCCTAGTACTATAAGATGATAAACTATGTACTTTACAATGATACATAATGAGGTACATAACATCCTCATTTTACAGATGGAAAGAAGTGTGGTTTTGAGAGAATAACTAAGTAGGACTGGCAGAGCTCTCTGACTCAGACCTGATGCCTGGGTCCTTGACCTTCCCACTGGGCCAGACTAGGTGTATTTATAGGTCTCATTCAGTCAGTAACATCAACCAAGCCCAGAGTCAGATCCTAGAGATAGGAGTGTAAGATGGAGTTCCTGCTCCTGACTCATGCACACTCCAGCAAGGTGTCTGAAATGTAGCAGCAGAGATACCCATTGGGCCCAGGGAGGGGGGTGCACATCTGCTCAGCAAGAAGTATGAAGGCTCATAAGTCAAAGAGCTATGCCAAAGCTTCTAAGTACCGATAATAATGATGATTCTGTGGGCACAGGAGAGACGTTCTCTGCTTACGTGAAATATTCTGCACATCATGCCCACTGAGCCACTCAAAATAGGAAAATAACAAGTCGCTATGGTGCAAAAATCAAGCCCTGTATAAAATGTCCTAATCATCTCCTTGTAGCCCTTCTCTGAAGGGTGAGAGTTATAAAGACTGCTCGCATAGCAGAGCATAAGAAACAAACAGCTCAGACTCACGTGGGGTTGGGAAAGGAAGCAGCGTGGGTCTTTGGCCCACACGTGGGCAACCGTCACATGGTGGCTCTTCAGGGCACTAGTTCCCTTCAAGAAGAGCTTGGCCCTAAATGTAACTCCAATCCCTACAGTTTCAGTAATAATCACTTATAAGCATCAAAATGACATCAATACCTGGCGATCTTGGGCAATTACCACAATAATAATTCTGGTAGTGATTAGGACGTCTTTGATTTTTTAAAAGTCCCATATACATTCATGCTCATTCATGAGTTTAATGATAGAGCATGTCAATCAATGAACCAGAAGGAAAGATGAATCACAACTTGAAATTAGAATTTGAAGAAAGTACAGGTATAAACCTACAACCTAACCAAAGTATCTTATCTCTTTTAGTGATCTAAAAAGCCAATTTGCCAAGGACTTAATTTGTTAAAGTGTTTCTCTAAGAGGCAAATGTTCTAAGTGAAATAGCTTTTTAAACCACATGCAAACCTAAGCATACAGATTAAAAGTAAAAAATAAAATTCTCTCTTCATAGATGACATGAATGTCAACATAGAAAATCCCACAGCTTACCCTCCAAAAAATGGTGGAATAAGTGAGTGTAGCAAGATCACAGGATACATGATCACTATACAAAAATCAACTGTTATATACTAACAATGAACAATTAAAAATTAAAATTAAATATGTGCTATTTCAATAGCACTTTTATAGACTACTGAGGACTAAAGCAAACAAAATATGTGCAAGATCTATGTACTGAAAATTATAATTTTAGGAAAAGACATGAATGAAGAGCTATACTATGTTAAAAGATTCAACAGTGTTACGTTTCTCCCCAAACTGACTATAAACTGAACATAATCTCATTCCAAACCCTATCAGGTTATACTATAGAAATTGACACACTGACACTAAAATTTATATGGAAAAGTAAAAGAACTAGAATAGCCAAAAACAATTTCAAAAATGAAGAACAATGCTGGGGAATTCACACCAAGTGATTTTAATACTTACTTTGAGGCTACAGTAATTAAGTGCTGTGTTATTGAAAGGCAAGGTATATAAATTAACAAAACAAAATAGGAAATCCAGAAATAAACTCTCGCGTTATGGTCAACAGATTTGCAACAAAATTTGCAAAAGTAATTAAATGGAGAACCTTTTCAACAGATGGTGCTGGAACAATTGAAAATGAATATGCAAAAAAGACCGAACCTCAACTCATGCCTCACACCATTTAGAAAAAGTAACTCAAAATAGATAATAATGTAGATATAAAAGCTATATTTTAAAATTTCTAGAAGAACACATAAGGAGAAAATCTTTGTGGCCTTGGATTAGGCAAAGAATTCTTATATACAATACAAAAAGCATAACCCATTTAAAAAGATGATAAATTGGACTTCGTCAAAACTTGAATCTGATTCAACACAAGACATGTTAGGAAAATGAGAAAGCAAGCCACAGGCTGGGAGACAATATTTGCAAAACAGATATTTGCATTCAGATAAAATTTCGTAAACTCTCAAAATACCATAATAAGAAAATAAAAACTCACTTTTTAAAATGGGCAAAAGACTGACCACATATATCACCAATAAATGTCTTTGATGGATGGTTTACAAGCTCATAAAGTGATTCTCAACATCATTAGTCATGAAAAAGCAAAATTAAAACTACAATGAGCTATTACACACCTATTAGAATGGATAAAACTGTAAAAGCTGACAATACCAAGTGTTGACAAGAATGCAGAGCATTGCGCATTGCATATTCCCGGTCAGAGTACAAAATCATACAGCCGCCTTGGAAGACAATTTAACATTTTCTTATGCATTTAGATACACAAATGCCATAAGTCCCAGTCATACCAGTTCTAGTTATTTACTCAAGAGAAAAGGAAGTTTATGCTCACATGAATGTTTATAGCAGCTTTATTCATAATCACCCAAAAGTGGAAAAACTCTAAATTGTCTTAAACTGGTGAATGGAAAATTGTGACAGGTACATCCATACAAAGGGATACTGCTCAGCAATAAAAATGAAAGAATTACTTATTCATGCAACAACATGGTTTACTCTCAAATGCATTATGCTACGTGAAAGAAGCCAGACTCAGAAGGCTCCATACTGCATGATTCCATTTATATGACATTGTAGATAAGACAAACTATAGGCACAGAAAACAGATCAGTGGTTTTTAAGAGCCTGGGGGTTGACTGCAAAAGAAAGAAAAATTTGGGGGGGTGATGAAAATATTCTATATCTTGACTGTTGTGGTGGTTATGTGCATAGAGCTATTTGCTGTAGAGTTGAATTTTACTTCATGCAAATTATATCTTAATAAACCTGATATGTGTGGGATTTGTTTGTGAGAAGAGGTGGTATGTATTACACACGCATGTACATACTCTGGAGGAGACAGGAGTAGAGGAAGAAAGATCACAGGTGTAGTTGACCTGAACATGCTTTGTCCTCTGAGGCAGAGGGGAAGGATTTAAAGGCAGATGTAGCCCTGACTGGTGTGGCTCAGTAGATTGAATGCTGGCCTATGAACCAAAGGGTTGCCAGTTCGATGTCCAGTCAGAGCACATGCCTGGGTTGCAGGCGAGGTCACCAGCTGGGGGCACAGAAGAGGCAACCACATATTGATGTTTTTCTCCCTCTTTCTCCCTCCCTTCCCCTCTAAAAATCAATAAATAAAATATTTATTTTTAAAAATACAGATGTATAACCTGATAAATATGTGAGGGCTGGTGATGCAGGCTAGAATGGAGAGGGACTGAGGCTCATCCCTTTGTGGTGGCACCAACCCTTAAGACTATAAGGCTCTTCCTAGCCGTGCTCAGCATCCATGGGCTGAGCAGCTAGGAAACTGTAGGACTGTAGGTGAGTCATCAGCTTGATGTAGAATCAGGGATTTGTAAGATGAGGGTAATAGGAAGAGGGACAACAGTGGGATTAAGGCTGTTAGAGAGAGACTGGTTAGCCATGTGGTCTAGATTAAGGACACATGACCAGCGAGGAGCTGTCAGCCTGGGAGAACACACACACAGCTCACAAAACTGGAGGCCTCTCCGGCTCACCCAGGCCACTGCACAGGCCTTGTGCTCTAGGGACCACCACGATGTGTGAAGGCCCACTCCTGAGTGGGAAGGAATTTATGATTCGTGGAGGCAAGATTCAAGAGTTCAGTCACCACCCTGGCCGGCGTGGCTCCAGTGGTTGGGTGTCATCCCGTAAAAGTGAAAGGGTGCCAGTTTGATTCCCGGGCAGGGCACATGTAAGAGGCCACCAATCAATGTTTCTCTCACATATCAACGTTTCTCTCCCTCTCTTTTTCCTTACCTTCCCCTCTCTCTAAAATAAATAAGTAAACTAGTGGAAAGAAGGAGAAGGGACTAGTCAAGTACATGTATGAATGACCCATGGGCATGGACAGCATCATGGAAATTGACTATAGGGGTTGGGTGGGCAGAGGGGGCAAAGGGCGGAAATTGGGACAACTGTAGTAACATAAATAAAATATTTAAATTAAAAATAAATTAAATTAAATCTAAAAAAAAAAAGCTCAGTCATCCAGACTCACAGAAGCAATAATGCCACCGGAGAGACAGGCAGGGCCAGAGCCTGATCTGAGAGCACAGTGCTTGGGCCCGTTTCCTAGCTCTGCTGTTACCTGGAAAATGATCGGTGAATTCTGAGATTGGCTGACGGCACCAAAAATAGATTACCAGGGCATAACCGTTGAGATGAACGTAAGCTTCATATACGCTTGGGTGCCGTTGTTCCGCAAACATGTAAGAATGAAGTTCTTTCAAAGGCATGACTACAAAGTCAGTGTTTGTTGCCTGGGGAAATAGAGGGAGGGCTCAGGCAAGGGGCTGGAAGGGCTAGTTTACCCAGACCTACAGGAAAGAAAAAATGCTTCACCCTGGCTGGTGTGGCTCAGTGGATTGAGCACCAACCTGCAAACCAAAGGGCCATGGGTTCAATGCCCAGTCAGGGCACATGCTTGAGTTGCAGGCCACGCCCCTGGTTGCGGGTGCACGAGAGGCAACCACACATTGATGTTTCTTTCTCTCTCTTTCTCTCTCCCTTCCCTTCTCTGTAAAAATAAGTAAATAAAATATTTTAAAAAGAGAGAAAGAATGCTCCATGGTGTTCTGGAAGGAGAAAATTCAGTGCACGTCTTGGCATCGGAAAGGATAAAAGACAAGACATGTCACAGAAAATGTCTGGGATAAGTTGGGGTCCACGTGCCTGAAAAGCAGGCAGCCTACCTCTCCCCAACAGCCTGAGCATTAGCAGCTGGTGCACACCAAACAACCCCTTATAGTAACTGGTCACGGGTCAATGTGCTTCGGAAGTAAATTCTAGCTTGTCAAGTACATGTGCTTATATTACATTATTCTTTGGCAGAGCTGATAATTCCAAACAAACTGAAAAGAACATACAAATACGAATCCCCTTCTACAGTTACTAAGGAAAGTGAAGTGTTTGTATTCCATTCCCAGTGTAACCAGCATGTAGTCACTCAGTTGGTGTGTTTACTCTAAACCCTAGAAGTCACGCACTGCCGTGCCTAGCCCAGGACAGTGGGTGGTCAGGAAAACACCCCAAACCTGGCTTGTTTCCATTTCAGACTCAAAACTAGAGCTGTCTCTGTCTCCTAAAGACCAAGTGCTGTAGGGAACCTGAAGCCATCTTAGAACCTTTGCCTTCCAACAATAAGTTCTCTTTCCTTGACTTTGACTTTATCATCTGCAGAAGTGAGACCAGGGAGCGGAGCAGAGGGACCGGGAGCGTGGGACCACTGAACGTGGGCTGAAGCTAGAGTCAGCCCAGCTCAGGGCTGCTCCTGGAGGGAACCGCAGCATCACCGAGGGATGGGCCACTCCTCTGAGCATCTGGCCCAGGGGCGGGCATCACTTCCCTTGGTTTCCCAGAGCCTGGTTCAGTGCTGTACACATGGTCTTGATGAATAAATAGGCTTGGAACACATGTGGAAATAAATTGGTCCTCTGGGCTTCTGCTTTGCAAGGCTCAACTTGGTACAAGATATGCTGTGAACGATTGCATCAAAGGCACATGCAGCACTGCCCACACACGTGTGACTGGCGCCAAATCAGTGACTCACACACACAGTGACGTGCAGAACACCACAGACCCCCAGCTCTCAAAGTGGAGCCGTGAGAAGCCAAGAGCAGCTCAGCCCAGGAAACCCTTGCATGCTTTCAGTTTTAGAGCCGTAATGTGTCACCTCCCACACTCCTTTACTACATTTCACAGACAGTGTGAGTCATTGATTTATGGATGATATAGGTTAGTTTCCTCATGTGCAATCCGTGTACCACCAGTGTCACTAGACTGGGGGAGGGGAGATTGCTTGTTGAAAATGCAGATCCCCAGACCCCACCGGAGACCCAAGAAATTAGATTCCCTGGGGGCATCGGTGGCCCGCTCCCCAGTTGACTCTTCTGCATACTAACTCTGTAAACATCATGCGACATGCACACACGGTACTGTGCTATGCAGGGGCTTGGTATCAGAGTAGATATGAGAACCTCAAATACAATTAACATCCACTATTAACTTATAAAACAGGCTCATTTCCAAATATTACAAAGACTAAAAGTTGGCCTGCCATATGTGTGGGCAGGAAGTATTTGGGAAATCTCTGTAGCTTCTGTGCAATTTTGCTGTGAACCTAAAATTGCTTTAAAAAATAGACTATTAAAAAAAAAGAAAAGGTTGACCTGCCCAAGATGGCGTGGGTGAACAGGTGCCTGTCTAGCTCACCTTTCCTCTCTCCATGGAGTCCCTGCCTCTTATCCTACACCCCTGCAGCCTAACCACCTCCAGCGCCCTCCCTGCTCCAGGCTCCCTTAGCCCAATGTACACACTCATTGTGACGATATTAGGACAGCTCCACCCTTCACTATGATGCGTCGTCCTCTTGCTTGGTGCTAGTGAATCACAAAAGAAGCTGGCTGGTTCACTGCCCTCCTCCTTCCTGCACTCTAGGTGTGGAATCACGGTGGTTAGGTGATGGATGAGTATCTGAATGAATGGGACTCACGCCTGATGAAGGGTGTTGGGAGGATGAACAGACAAAAGGGCTGAGCCTCTGCTTTTACAGGGACACGGACGTCCCTTACAGTGACCACTGCTCCGCTCTCCCAGGCACAACCATCAAGACCCTCATTTATTCCATCTGCTACTGTGGCCAGTGCTCTGAGTTGAGAGATTAATCACTTCCAGTCAGTCCCACTGGACAAAGGAAGCCGTGGAAGCTGCCATCCGAAGGACTGTGCCAATGGCAAGTACGAGGAAAACAGAAGCCACAGCAGGCGTTTCAGGCAGAGGGGATTTAGTGCCAGGCATTGACGACAGGTTTGGCAAGGCTGAAAGGCGACCCTGGTGTTAGCAAACACAGGAAGCAGCTACTAACCTTAGCGCTGGGGGAGCAAAAGGGAGGAGATGGTGTTACCAGAACCTAGGAGCTTTGATGGGGGACCCCCCACGGCTGGTGCCTGCCCCTTTGCGGGGGCTGCTGCGAGGCTGCTGCTTGGACTTCTGAGGGGACCGCTGCTTGGCTGGTGGTGACCGGACCGCTGGGCGGGGTCGTGGCTGACGCTCAGGCCTCGGAGGGGACCGTGGCTCAGACCTCGGAGGGGACCGTGGCTTGGCTGGTGCTCTGACCACCGCAGGGGGTGCAGCTGGCTGGTGCTTGGGCCTCTGAGGGGACGTTGGACGGCGCCTGGGTCTGAGAGGGCCAAAAGAAGCTGGAGGCGGGGGCCATGGCCCTCCTCCGCTGCTTACGGGGTGCAGGCAGGCCCTGCTCCCCCTCCCACCTGCGGTCTCCCTCCAGCACTGTCCAGCGGCAGCACCTACCAGGGAGCCCGCGGTCAGGGGCCTCGGGCAAGAGCAGCATGCGGAGCCCCGGGCCAGCATCACAGAGCGGCGTGGAGCGGGCCGACGCCCGGCGCAGGTGCTGGGCGGGCAGCGCGGACCCCTACCTGGTCTTCTGGCACGCACAGCAGATCCAGTCCTCCTCCTTCTTCTGGTAGAAGCAGCCGCTCTTGCAGATGCTGTATTTCCGGTCCACGATCTCGCGTTTGGAGTTGAGGAAGGTGAAGGGCGGGCAGCAGTGTATGCTGAAGTGCTCGGAAAACTTCTGGTTCTTGGAGAGTCTGGGACCCTCCTTAGTCGTTTTCTGACTCATCTCACTGGAAATCAGCCGCGCGGGGAGAGGTGGGGAGACACAAGGGCATGTCAGGTGACAGCTTTCTACTCAAGGACCGGCTCCCCGCTCCTCCCGGGGTGGTCTCACACAACAAAACGCTGGAATGTCAATTTCCTGCCCAACTCTATGGGAAACCAGCTACATGAAGGGTTGATTAATTTTTGTTTAATTGTCTGGAAATGGACTTTTTTCCCCTTATGATTAGCGATCCATTTAAGATAGAAAAAAAAAATACTACTAAGCCAAACATTACTGAGCACCTATAGGATGGTGGCTTTATATACGTCACAACATCATGTTCATGGCATTATCGGCAAACTACACATGAGAGAAGTTAAGAAACATGAGACTTTTATAAAGCCCATAAGAGACAGACAGAGGATTTAAATCCATGTTTGTGTGGCTCCAAAATCCCATGCCCTTTGACCAGGTCCAACACTGTCTGTGCCCCTGTGCTCAGCCCTCCTTGCCCAGGAGCAGGGGGCCAGGGTAAGTCTGCATCGCTGCATGGGGCTACGTCCTGGGATGAAAAGACTGAAAGTTGGGGAAAGAGGCCATGCAAGAAGGAAAGGGAGAGAATGGCGCTGGGAGACCTCACGCAGCATGGCGGCGAGGACTTCCTGGGCAAGCAAGCAAGCCCACAGTGAGGGACTAGAACGCAGACTCAGAGCCCGTCCCAAAGGGAGTATGACAGACAGGTAGGTACTTCCCTCTGTTCCCCCCCACCTGGCCTTCATAGGTTTTAGAATCCACATTTACTGTTGAAAATTTTAAAATTCGGATGAATGGAAATAATCAAATTCCTAAGTTCTTATGCCATAGTTAACCACTTGTAAAATATTTGCATATTATTTGAAAATATGTATATGTAATTATATACTTAACAAAAAGTAGGACCATACTTTATGAACTGTTCAAATTTTTATACTTGGAAAATCATTTAAAGTTTTATAGATATAGACATAATGCTATTCTTGCTATTCTCTTACAGCTTTAAAATCTGTAATAAGTTTATAGTTACAGGGCTCTTTGTAGTTCATATATTTACATGTTCTCTCATTTTTCTTGATTCTTGCCAGAAGTCATCTACTTTATATTATTTTCAAAAACAAGCTCTTGGTTTTCTTGCTTGTCTTTGCTCGTTTTTTCTCTAGCTCATTAATTTCTGTATGCATTTATTATTCCTTTTCTTTGGTTTTCTTTAAGTTTATGTTCTTATTCTTCTTCTCTATCCTTGAGTCAAATGCTCCTCACATATGCATTTATGACTGTAACTTTTCCATTAAGTACAACTTTAGCTGCAAACCGCAAGTATTAACATAACTCATCTTCACTTCATTTGAAATCTGGATGAATTCTTCCTTGATTCATCAGTTCTTCTTAAAAATCTGTCGTACAATTTCCAAGTGTATGGAGTTACTTTTGTAATGTTGACTTTTAATTTTAATGCATCGTGACTCTTGGATATTTGTTGAGATTTGCTTTATGATGACCTAGTACACAGTCAATATTGTTACATGTTCCACCTGTGCTTGGTAAACTGTGCAGTTTTAGAAACAATTCGGAGTTATCTAGTGAAGATAAAAATGGGCACAAACTATAGTCCAGATCTCTATTCTTGGGCACAGCGGCCGTCAGGATCGTGGGTCAGCCTTGCAGGTGGAGCCTCCTCTTTGGGCACAAAGCCTAGAGAAGGATGAACCCTGGGTGACCATGACGCTGCTCTTGAACACTGAGCACTTTTACATGAGAGACGATCAAACGCCCACCTTGTTTAAACCACTGTTACTTCAGTTACAAGTGATCAAATGCAATTCCAAATTAATATACTGTTTCCTTGCCTAAAAGAGGATTTCTTATTCAGTTTGGGCTGCCATCACAAAATGCCACCAGTTGGGCAGCTCATAAACAACAGAAATTTATTTCTCACAGTCCTGGAGGCTGGGAAGTCAAAAGATCAAGGCCCTGGAAGATTCGGTATCTGGTCTGAGGAGCCCAGTTCCTGGTTCACAGACCAGTAGTAGCATGAGCGAGGGAGGTCTCTGAGGCCTCCTGTGTTAGGGCACTAAGCCTATTCATGAGATCCCTGCCCTGATGACCTGATAACCTCCCAAAGTCTCCACTGCCAGATACCACCCAGCTGGAGACTGGATTTCATCATGTGAATGTTGGGGGGACACGAACATTCAGTCCATAACAGAGGGGACCAACAAATAATAATACCTAACTCAGAAAGCCTTTAAATTCTATTTCCCTTTCACTAAGAATTCATTCAAATGACCTAATTCCGTTGAGTTCTTCAGACATATTCTTTATGTATCATCGATATCTCCAATGACATTTAATTCAAGCATTAATTACATGTTTATTTATTTAGTGGCTAAAAACAAATCATGATGTTTTCACAAAAGATATCGCATAATTGCAGAGTAAAGGTAATTATGAACTGTCTGGCAGGATGAAGAGAAAAATAACTGAATTTGAAATTATACAATATAATCTCTAAGCTTTCCAGATGTTTCCATATATTCTAAAACTGAAGAGGAGGAGAAAATGAGGCAAGTATTTGAAGAAGGAGGAAATGGAAATGAAAGAAACCAAAGGAAGGAGAACAGGAACCTTCCCCCACTATTTATTGAGCACCTACTATGTTCCAGGTGCTTAATATTTATCATTTCTTAACTCCAAAAATAATTCTTCCACTTGTCTCTACTGTCTTCATTTTATAGGTGAGGAGGAGAGGCCTGAAGAAGTTAAGTGAATTCTCCAAGATAATATAATAATAATAATGTCAAACTCATAATGGTCAATATGACAAGCTGAATATGCAATACTTGCTCTCCCTCCTTCAATAACAAACTTTTTGTTTGGCAAAGTGATATGCCCAATTAAATATATACAACTCCTCACGTGACCACATTCTGGCCAATGAAATGTAGGCAGAAGTCCACAGGGAAGATAAGCTTCTTTAACAATAAGGCTTTTATTCAAGAAGAGACCCTCCCCTGGGGAGTGCATCCAGCCCAGCTATTCCCAGCCCCCAAGAGGTAGGATTATTTCAAGCCTTTGGTCCTTGTCCAATAGGGCTCCCTCCCCCTACCCCCCTACTTCCTTCCTACCCAACAAATGCCTCCAGCGCCTTGGGGCTCAGCCCAAAGCTAAGCCACTTCTTCAGAAGACTTTCTAGGGCCTTCCCTTCTCCTGGGGAGAAATGACTACTCCTCCCTCTTTTGTGCTCTGACCCTGTTTGCTGTGCCTAACTCCAGGAGAGCATCTGGAAGCTTTAGAGTTAACCTTACTGTTTCATTGTCTCCTTCAATTTTCTGTCCTCGGAGCCCTGTACAATGCCATATTCACAACAGACGTTCAGTAGATGCTTGATTAAAATGAGAGAATGAACAATGGGTGTCTCACAACAGCTGCAGGGGCCCTCAGCCTGTCCCTGCCTGTCCCCAGATGCTCTCTAGCAGTCCCATGTCCCCTCAG
Source organism: Furipterus horrens (assembly GCF_987537825.1). Lineage (NCBI taxonomy): Eukaryota > Metazoa > Chordata > Mammalia > Chiroptera > Furipteridae > Furipterus > Furipterus horrens. The sequence continues at coordinate 134,800,470 of NW_028327177.1, read as the reverse complement.
AGACCTCTGCTCTGGCTCAGGCAACAGTGTCTTTTCAGTGAAAAAGGCAACACAGAAAGGGGCCTCTCTAAACTGACCATGATATTTATAAAGTGCTGCTCCTTAGAGAAAAACTTTTAAAGGACTTTGTGAACCCACTACACCTTTTCCTAATTCATGCAAATTAATTAGAAAGCTTTAATCAACACACACATTTATTTATGCATTCTAGACATGGCACTAGCATCTCTATGTAACCATGAGGGTGGTCAGTATCAATTGTACTGGTCCCTCCGGGACTGCAGGTGGAGATCAGCACCCTGAACATAAAGTGGGTTTTTTTCCTTCCTTTTTCCCATCTTCTCTTAAAAGGTAACGGGGATGTGTGGTGATTTTTTAGCAGAAGTGGCATGTGGCCCTTAGTCCTGGGAGGTCCTCTGGAAAGACAACGCAAGTAGTAAACCGACATTTGCAGTTGGAACTCACTACTTCTTCACGTCTACACGGGACCGAAAGCCGGACGCGGAAATGGGTGCCGGCTCTGCAAAGTGAAGGGGGATGCAGGTCAGCATTTGGAAAACAGGGCAGTTCCTCAGTTCTTGTCCATCAGGTCCCTCAGAACCATGAGCAACGGCCGGCCCTGGTCGTGTGTGAGGGATTCATCGCGGGAGGGACAGGAAGCAAACCTGGACTCTGACTATCCGGGACCTGAACCTTATGTGGGAACAATATTCTGGCTTCAAATATCAAAACTCCAAAGGAACCCTGGCTGCTGTGGCTCAGTGGATTGAGCGTCGGCCGGCGAGCCAAGTGTCGCTGGTTCGATTCCCAGTCAGGGCACATGACTAGGTTGCACGTCAGGTCACCAGTTGGGGGCGCAAGTGAGAGGCAACCACACAGTGACGTTTCTCTCCCTCTCTCTTTTCCCCTCTCTCTAAAAAACTAAAAAATAAATAAACAAATAAATAAATTATTAAAAAAAAAAAAACTCCAAAGGAAGACCATGATCAGACGCAAGACCTCTTAATATGTGATTGGATTAAGGTATGGGATGTTTAATACGTACTTAGGGAAAAAATTTAAGTTAACAAACAAAGCAAGAAATTTCAAGTTTATTCAAACTCAAGTCAAGTGCACCAAAAAAAAAAAGAAAATCACAACTTTGTCATTCTCTGTAATTGTATAATTGATGCAATATCACAAGCTCATCCCTCGCTAAATATTGACTGGGAAAGACAGGGAAAAGAAGTCAGAAACTGAACTTCTGAGTTTATACTCGGTCACTCTGCCAAGTGTGTTAAATCTGAGATGCTTATGAGGATCTAGTGGTGGTGATGCCACACAGTAGACTGGTCTGTAGCAGAAGCATTGGCCCAGCCCCAAAATCGCTGAGGATCACCGTATAAAATAAGCAGGAAACAAGGCAGGAAGACCAACAATGAACAGGAAAGGCAGATGGATTAATGTAGGCAGGAAAGAAGAACAAACAGGATTTCTCCAAGGGAAATTAGGGTAGATGATGATTCATTTTACTGGGATGAAACAGGCTTAAGAATGGAGGGAGGGAAGATTCAGAGTTCACTCTCAGGCACATCCAGTTTGAGAAACTTGTGAAGTCTCCAAGCAGGTGTGAAAAGAAGTGACTGGCCATGTGCGTCAGGAGATGGTAAGAAAGAAAGAGAGGATGAGAAATAAATTTAAGTGTGTTTGACATATAGATGAGATTTACAGCCAAGGAAACACAGAAAAACACCCAGGTAGAGAGGGAGTATGGAAAAGAAAACATTTTTTATTTATAATAGCAACAAGAATTTTGAGATATGTAGAAATAAAGCAAAAGTTAAAATGTAAATCCTTGTGGGGGGGAAATGTCAAAACATCAGCGAAAGTATAAGAGAACATGTGAATGAATAGAAGTTTTTATAGATGGAAAAGATCAGCATAAAGATGCAATATTTGCCAAAATTAATTCATAAGTCCTATGCATTCCTTATTCAAATTACCAAAGATATTTTATAGAACATGATATTGACTTGATGAAAGGGCAAAGAACCAAGAATCACCAAGATAATTCTGAAAGAATAGCAGGATTTTTTTATACCAGATATCAAAACATATTACTAAGAAATAGTAATTAAAATAATTAGCATTGTCTTGGAAATGGACAAATAGACAAGTGGGGAATAAAACAGAACTCAGAAACAAATCCAACTATACTGAGAACTTGGTGTATGATAGAGATGTCATTACAAATCAGCGGTGAGAAATGGATTTGTCTACTAATAATGTTGATATAATTAATGTTCCAGATGATACAATTGACTACACCAAAATTAAAAACTACTGTACATCAAAAGAACCATAAGCATGGTCAAAAAATTAGCAACACTGAGAGAATACAACACATAGACCATATAAAGAATTGCTGTTTGGAATCTTGAAAGAACTACAAATCAGTAAGAAAAAGACAACCCAATAGAAAATTAGGCAAATGATGTGAACAGGAAATTTATAGAAGAGGAAGAAGTGGATGACCCATAAGCAAATCAAAATACATTCAAATTCATCAATTATCAGAAAGATACAAATTAACATACTTAGATATTATTCCACAAGATTACCATATTGGTAAAAGTTAAATAGCCTCACATGAAATGAATTAAGGATGTAGGCAAACAGGACCGCTTATGCACAGTGGGTGAGGCTGTGACTCAGAAGAACCGCCTGGGAGGGCCAACCACAGTATGTAGTCAAGTGCAAGTGTAAAGGCCCCGGAACGCCACTCCTGAGTATATGTCTTCGAGACATCATAGCACATCTGTACAGAGGGGTATACACAGTAATGTTGACTACAGCTTCATTTGAAACGTAAACAAAAGTCACAAAACATAAGCCAGAAATGGATAAAGTGAGGTAAATGCATGCAATGGAATTCTGCACAGCAGCTTACAAGAATTAACTAGATGTCTATAGGAGGACCTGACTCCTCTCAAAAAACAGACTTTTGAATAAAAAACAGCTGAAGAAATGAACAGAAGATAAAGTAGAGACAGTGTGTAGATACATCTTTGATAATAACTATCTTATAAATAAGAACTCTATTATGTATTTAGCATTATTTATTTTTATTTTCCCTCACAAGCTCCTTGAGAGCAGGAACTTTGTTTTCATTCTGCTTCAGTTATTTAGCGCATATAAAAACCCTCAATAAACATTAGTTATTGCTGGGTTTTTGTTTGTAGATATATACAGGGAGGGGCAAAAGTAGGTTTATAGTCATTCATATGGAAAATAATATAATAATTAATAAATTATAATACAAGAATAAACTGTGTTTCACATACAACTGGAATATGATACAAAATATGATAAATATCATATTTTCAGGTAATTGATAAGATGATCCCACACTTCTTATTGAAGTATAAAGGCCAAAGATGAACCAAGGCAATTCTGAGTAAGAATAAGGTCTTGTCCTACCAGGTACACACACTCATCATAAACTTTACTAATTAAAACAGTAGAGTACTGGCTTGGAAACAGACCAAACAGATCAATGCAACAGAACAGAGAGCTCAGAAACAGACTCAAAGGTGCATAGTTGCATGATTTATAGGAGCATTTTTAAATGGAAAATGGATGAACTACTCAAAAGAGAGACAAAATGAGAATAGACCAAAGTCCCCAATAAGAATAATAACAGCAAATACATATCAGGAGATTCAAGCCAGGCACAATTCAAGGGTTTTACATATTTAACTCATTTAGTCCTCACAACCTCGCAATATCCCCCAATGCAAATGAGGAAGCTGAGGACATACAGGGGGGCCCAAGGTCTCCATCAAGGTAGAGTAGTCTGTATTTCTAACCTTGTCACTACATGGTTTCTAATAGCAGACTTAAGAATGAATCTTTAACAGCCAGCAATTGTATGCCAATATGCTTAACTGTAAGATTAAAGAATAGAGAAATAACAGGCCAAGAAAGTCAGTCCAGCCCATTCCAAACTGGCCCAATAAGATGGGGGTGGAAAGGAGATTAGCAAAGAACAAAAAAAATCCCATCAGAGCACGAGGGAGGGGTACAGGGAGCAGGAGCATTCAGCAAACGGGGACTGGGCTGGAGCTGAGTTATATGAACCAACCCAGGCTGTGAGCCCTGGGCTGCCGGAAGGATGTCCGCGGCTTCATGCAAGTGAGGAGCGCACATGAGTGTTTTGCCCAAGAGCTGTTTCTGGTATAAAAACTGGGGGTTCAGAGGTTCCACCTCAGGCCCAGGATTATTTCACGTACCCCATCTTTCCTAAGGCTGCTCAACCCCAGCTCCTCTGCTATGAAAAACATCATCACTGCAGAGGAAATTCATTCCACATTCACCGCCTCCCCTGGAGACCAGGAAGAGTTTCTAGCACCTTGCTAATTCTCTCTCAGGCCGGGAGCTAACGCTTTCCCCTGGGCGCAGATTACACAGCAGAAGACAGTGGCAGGCAGCCGTGTTGGACAGTCCACGGCAGCAAAGATACACGTGGGAAGTAAGCTTGGTAACCACCACGTGCTGTCTGGGAGGAGAGCTTTAACTGTTTATCCTTGTTTATCCATGAATGTCCTTGGCAACCAGAATGTTACAGATTAGTACGGTGAATGTAGATTCTTGTCTGGAAGCCAGTTCCAGGTAAGGAAAATGTCGTACAGATATTTATTTTGAATCGGAGTGCTTTTCCCCAGACAGCAGCATCTTGCCAAACCCAATACCAATCTGAGGACTTGCAGAGGCTGTTGAGAACATCACAAGATTCTGACTGTCTTGGAGTTAACCACCACTTAGGAAATGAAACAGCGCTTTCATCATCTTCTTTTCTCTGGCAACGAGGGTAAATTAAAGCAGTCCAAAGTCCACACCGCCACGGCCACCTCTCTCACAGACTTGTGCAAAAGCCCCTTCTGACTGAACAAACACTGCCTGACTCCGGCTATTCTGGAAGGGCAACAAGTGTGACCCAAGGCTGGTATCCTTCGCACACAGACAACATATGTAATATGCAAATATTTTAGAACTAAAAACCTTGCTTAGTATAGTGAAGCCAGATAAACAGGTAAGAAGTCATTTTCTGAATGCAATGTTAATGACGTTTTTGTTACCTCTAAAATTATACAACACACTGTTTTACCTAATGGACATACGAATTTACACTAGAATTGTATATGGGTAAATAAGTCCATAATTTTCTACAGATGGGCAAATGGGTCCAAGAAAAGGAACCGAGGGCATGAATCTGTCTTCTGGTATATCATTTCGCCTACTCAAAAATGTCAGAGGCTCTCCCCTGTGACAAAGCAAAGTCCTTGCTTCTTAGTTAATACGGCCCACGAGGCTCCTCCTGCCCACCTTACCCCTTCATCTCCTACCCCCACCTCACTGCTACAGATCAGAAACATTCTCTATGCGAGCAAAAGATGCACCTTTGCACACACGGTTCCCTTCTCCTGGAATGCCTTTTCCGCATCCTGTTCCGGGGTGCCGAAGGGAAGGAGTGTTTCTAAAGGGGAAGTGGTCAACTTTGTAGAATGATCCTGAGAGGCCATGTGATATGAGGATATAAAGAGTACATTAGATTACATGACAGGAAAATAATTGGTGACTTCGGCAATAGTTGTTTCCAAGGAATGTTTAAAACAGAAATTAAGATTGGAGGGTTCGTGGAGGGAATAGGGCTGAGGATCTGGAGAAACTATAGGCAACTCGGGCCAAAAGTTTGAGAATGAAGGCGAGGAGAGTCATGGTAATTAGAGAGGTAAGTGGCTTCCAGAGTTGTTGTCATTGTTTTTTGAGGGTGGTAGAGAGGTGACTGCTCGGTTTCTGGATTGTTTTTTGTTATGCTGAGAGCATGTGTAAGTGCTCATGGGAAAGGTCCAGTAGAGAGGAGAAGATTGAATTAAAGTCGGAAAGTGGAAATCACGCATATTCTTGAAGAAAACCTGAGGCGTCGGAATGCAGAGCACGTGGCGAAGGGCTGGCCTTTGCCAAAAGAGGGAAAACAGTTGGCTGCGCAAAGTTCGCATGTCATAGCTCTCGATTTCCAGTGAAGGGGGAGATAAGGGTGTCAGCTGAGAAGGAGAGAGCTGAAGTTTTGAGAATAGAATACTTTAGAAGAGATTTTGCAGAAATTAGTAGACCAGGCTGCCAAGGGCTTTTGACAGCCTCGTTGAACTCCCTGACCATTTATCGGTAGCAGTACCAATCACCCCGCTGTGCTTTTCCCCAGTGGTTCTCAGCAGCCTGGGTGCAGACACGGAGAAGGCAGACTGGTTCAATCAGGGTTGGGATTTGTGAGAGAGTTTGCAAGAGAGTAACTAAACTGAGAGACTCTAGAATCTATCTGTAATGGGAAGAAAATAGAAGGTAGAAGAGGGTGAGGATAAATGGGTAGGCGAGTGGATTCTTAAATGAATGGGGAGGTGGAGGGACAAGTCAACCTGACGTACCCAGTGCAAGAACGGTTGTAGTGGGGTGCTTAACAAAGCAAGAGGAAAGAAAGGAGGGTCATGAATGAGATTCTAGATGTTTGCATGGTTTGAATCAGATATGAGGTAGTTTCAAGTACTGTAGTCCCTCGCTATATCGCGGTTCACTTATCGCGACCTCACTGTATCGCGGAGTTTTTAAAAATATTATATTTAATTATTTATCACGGATTTTTCCCTAGATCGCCAGATTTTGCGGTACTGTATACATATGTTGTTAAAGTGATGTAGATTTAAGAGTGTAGAATACATGTAAGGTTCCTACTTCGTGGGGGTGTCTGGGACATAATACCCGCGGTAAGTGAGGGAATACCATATTGGCAACTTCCACAGTGTGACAGTGGGTGGATGAGGCAGCGTGTCTAGTGTTACGCGGGTTTGAGAAAGGTAGACAAACAGTGGCTTAGGTCGTAGTGTCTCTGATGCACAGACATGTTTCTTTTTTTCCAAATTTCTACTCCCCAAACCCAGAATTCTGTGAAATGCCTGGAATCGTTTTTTAAAAGTGTTTAACTCCTATTTAAATTTTGATTGCTCAGACTTGCTGATTCTGCATTCTACTTGAACTTTCTAAACTAGTAATCATTATACAGTACGCTAGATGCAGGTCCCAAAGAGGGTGAGAGATTCATTTGTACCTGTATTTTCATCCATGCACATCTGGCGATTAGGTCTCTGTTATGAGCTTGTCTCGGTATCATTTGCTTCTTTTTTTCCTGAAAGTGAAGCAGCAGAATGTGCTCTGGTTAATGTTTTGGTTACATAGGTCGTAGTTAATTCAAGTGTGTCATACACAGAGCTTCACACTCACAGTCAGAGGAAGGATCGTGAAGACTGATCTAGATGCTCAGTCACTTGGGGAGACAGAGAAGATAACCAATAATCACAAAATCACACGCAAACTTCTAAAATTCCATTTTATCATTATAGAGGAAAAATGTTACATGTCCAGTTAATTCGCTGTCATTAAGTAAAAAATCTTTAGTCATTTTTCCTTGGAAATCTGAGCTCTACAAACCTGATTTTTGCTTATAACACTAATAAATGAAGTGTTTAAAAGAAATGAAATCTCAGAGTCTGGCTCTAAAAATGCAAACTTTTGCTATTAAGTAAAGTATCTGAAGAAAAAAGTTGAAGGACTGCCTTCTCCCCTAGATCTCTGGAAGAGAAATATATATATAACATTATAAACTTGATGAAAGAATCCAATTTGATAAAGGATTTGATATTTTTAAATATCAATTTTGATTTTCCATGCAATATGAAAATTTATATGACTATTGATAATTATTTGTCCCATTCTTTTAAAATATATATCAAATCTTGGAAATGTTGTTTGAACAAAAGCATCTTATAAGATTATGAAGATTCTAGACACAAAAAAATTACCTCCAAATGAAACACGTAACTCGGGTTGTCTTAGTTGATCATTTGTTTTTCTAGTAATAACGATGCAGTTGACAACTCTGTGAAACTAACTTCATAAACCTGTATAAAATTTCTCTGTCAAATCAGCTGAGCATATACCTCTCCTTCTACCCGTCTGACAGAATAATGGACATCCTATAATTCTGCAAGCACTTTTACTTAAACAAAAAATTGATCAACCGTAATGTGGTAGCAGGTAGTGAACCTGTGCTCTCATTGGAAAAAAATGACAAAGGCTGAACAAATATACAGAGTAGTTGTTTGCAGACATTGGATGGCAGGCATTTCCAGGCTATGATCCTTGAGAGAAAGAAAGCAGAAGAGGCGAACCCCACATTTATCTTGGTTTTTCTCCCTGAAGATATTTTTCAAACTGCTACACGGGGAAAAGAGCTCAAGCAGAGAGAGGAAGGAGCAGAGACCAGAGTTAGGCGTTGCTAAGACTGCGGGTACTTGGAAAGGGGTGGAGGGAGCAGTAATGCAGGGAACGACTGAGAAGATGCAATTTCAGGGTGAGACTGTAGGAAGCCCAAGGGGGGAAACATGGTTGCTAAAAGGCTGATAACTGAGCAGAGATAGCAAAGCTCACACCTTACTGGGGAAACATCGTGAGACCTTAGGAGACACCCCAAGCTTTCAGTTGAGACTAAAAAGAATCTTAGCCTATGGTAGGGGCCATGTCTAGAAGTAAGGGCAAAGGTGAAACAGGTGTGCCCTAACAAGACCTAAAACCAAGCCATAACAGGATAAAGGTGACCCTCCAGTAATTGAACATAACCCAGAACCTCTACAATGTGTAATCTACAATGCTCCGCATACAGTAAAAATTATCAGACAAAAGTAGGAAAAGGAGACTGAAATCCAGAGGAAAAATACATGGTCAACAGAAGCAGACTTAGAGATGACCATACGTGGTATGTTAAACAAAGTGGAGGAGAGGTGCACAGAATGGGTGGCAATAGGAGGCATTCTAAAAATAATGGTTAAAGTTCTTAGGAATCAAACAAAAACATCAAGCAGGATGTGGAGAAGGAGAGGGAACCCAGGATGGAACTCAGATACTGACAAATGAATCTGACTGGTCACACGTTAATCACATAACCACACTGAACAGATGAGAAAGAAAGAAGGGGACCTAAGTAACTTTGGAAAATCATGTAGGAAGTGGATAGTAATAAGGCTAAAGACAAAACTAAGTGGCCCTGGCTGGTGTGGCTCAGTGGATTGAGTGCAGGTCTGTGAACAAAAAGGTCGCTGGTTCAATTACTGGTCAGGTCACATGTCTGGGTTGCAGGCCAGGCCCCCAGTTGGGGGCATGTGAGAGGCAACCGATGTGATGTATCTCTCCCTCTCTTTCCTTCTCTCTGAAAATAAATAAATAAAATCTTTTTTAAAATTTACTAATTGCTGGTCAATTTGTTTCTCACAGGAGTATAGATTAGTAGCTCTAAAACTACTTTGTATGTAAACTAGGATTGAGCAAATAAGTACATATACTGTAGATCAGGAGAATCAGGTTTCTTCCTGTCAGAGAATGAAGTTACAAATAAGAGGAATGCTAGAATGAAGCTTGGAGTGTACGGGAATGGGGTCAGAGATGCAGAGAAAAATGCAGATGTGAGTCTATATAGAGTAGTGTACAGCCATCCATTCCCCAGCTTCGTCCACACAGAGGGCTTAGAAGAAGTGACACCCCACTAGCAAAGAATATACCTGGTACCCAGATCTTGGTTTCTAAATACCATTGTCCAATAAGAGGAACCACGGCTCCTTGAAAAAGTGGTTGATTTCAGGGTAAGGCAGAGAAAATGAAGTTGACCTTGAAGTAAATTGTAAGGACAGAAGGTAAGAGAGTGCTCGTAACGGACGAGGACATATCCAAGTGCGGCAGAGCCAGCCTGAAAGAGCTCCCAGTCACCAAAGCCATCTGAGAAAGAAACTAAATAACAATAGTATTGGATTATAAACCGAAGAAAAAAACAACTACCACTGGATTCAAACAAATATGAATAAATAATGAATAAGTAAAGCGATGAGGAGAAAGAGACACTCCTCCTTAAAGAATAATTCCACTTAAAAAAAAGCAGCAGCAGTGGCGGAAGTAGAAAGCCACTATTAGAAAACGCTGCGGTGATCACTTCTGCAAGCAACATTCACTGATGGATGTTAAAATTAGCATATGAAAGTTTAAGGAGAAACAGGGTATTCGCATAGTCTCAAAATATTCCCGCCCCCAATACATATTTATTCATTAAAAAGAAAAAAAACAGCACTTCCATCATGGAATTGAAATCTGGTAAATACCACCTTAACCAAGTGCTCAACATTACGTTCAACGTAGCCTGCCCCACCCCACCCCGCGCTGTGCCAGGCAAAATGCCCCCCCCCCCAAATCCCTTTTTAAATCCTAATTGCTGAAACCCACGAATATGTCCTTGGCGAAAGGAATTCTGCAGATGTAATTAAGGTTAAAGATCTTAAAATACAGACATTATCCTGGGTTGTTTGGGTGGGTCCAATCTAATCATATAAGCCTTTAAAAGCCAAGACCGTTCTCCAGCTGGAATCGGAGAAATGTGACAGAGACTTGGGAGCAGGGATAGAGTTCAGCCCACCACTGCCGGCTGGGCGACGGAGGGGCCCGGGGCCTGAATCCCCCAATGGCAAGGAAATTCTGCTAACACCCTGAATGAGCTTGGATGTGAGTCTCCTCTGGAGCCTCCAGATAAGAGCCAAGCCAGCCAACACCTTGATTTCAGTCTTATGAGCTTCTAATCAGAGCACCAAGCCTCCTGACTTCGTGCAGAATTGTGTGAGAGTAACGGGTGTGGTTTCAGACCCCTAAGTGTGTGGTCATTTGTTACACAACAGTGTAGAACTAGTAGTATACCCACTGCGAGGGGTCACTGAAGATCCAGTCCTCTGTTCTTATAATTAATTTGTGGACTCCCATTAGAAATGGATACACATCCCATGAACCTGTCTGTATCAGATGTCCTGACTTCTAAATGCTATTGTTCCAGAGGCTAAAGCTGCTTTCCTTGCCCACTCATTCCCTATGTGGACACTGACCATGGATTAACTTTTCCTGTGTTCTTGGTGTTCTGGCATATAAGGCTTTGCTGGTCCTGGACGGACTGTCCCTCCCAAAGCTAATTAGTTCCTGGAGACAGCAAGTGACTCTCCCTGTGAACGTGCGTTTCATATGCAAACCAACCAATCCAGAGCCTGAACTCACCTTCTTTATCAAGCTCTCATAGACTGAGCCAATATCCCTGCGTCCTAACCACTCCAGGGTCGAGTCCCAGATGATTCGGGAGAGCCCTTACACCCCAAAGCCCAGGGACCTTACTTAAACTCGCCCATCCTAACCCTGCCTGCCCTGCTTACCCTGCCTGGCTCACTTCTCCCTGCGCAGATACTACAGTCCCTGGCTCACGCTTCCCCAGCTCCTTCTGGCTGCGGGCCGACTCTGACTCCAGTGCTCCCCGTCGGGACCTGCGTGGTCTGGCATACCCTCTCCTCCTGGGAATGTTGAGTAACAAACTATCTTTCCAATGGCAGTCATCTGATCGCTGGCCTCACCATACTTGAAAAAAAATTGTTTAAAATCTCCCAGGTACAGCTTAAAACATATTGGTCCCCTAGCCACCCAGAGCACAGCTAATCTAGGTTTTCATCTAATGCATTATAACAGAAGCACCAGAATCCAGGGTGGCCTTCACAGCCCATTCAAGAGGTCTCTCCTGGGGTCCACACAATGGAACCTAGGACTTCCGGGTTGTGGAGAGCACCTCAACTCCCACCCGCAACCCTCCTGGCCTTCCAAGTCTGTCAGGCCCTGACCCGCCCCTTTTGACTGAGTGGGAGGAGGAGGCCCTTCGTTTCATTCCAGGGTAGCTCATCACAGGAACACATACTCCTTCCAGAAGAAAACACTTTCTCAATCTCTAGGGTGATTTCTATGGCCCAGGTAAGGCAATCATAGCACTTCATGCTACATTTTCCCAAAAGCTGAGTTTCTCAACAAGTGCAGAACCCCAAACTCCTAATCTAATTCCATATTTAGGAAAGAAAATACTTATCCTGCCTCATCCAGGCAACAGTCCTGGTAAAGTCATAATACACTCACTTAACTACAAAGATCATGTAACAAGTTAATCAATTCCCCCTTATTTGGATTTATGATGACTTCAGAGTTTTCTGAGGAAAAAATTGGGTGCTTTATATATGCATATCTAAAGAATCCATTTTAAGAATTATAAACCTGCCAGCCACCTCCAAACAGAACTTTTCCCACTTACGGGCAAACAAAATAAAAGTTCTTTCTACCAGGCACCCTGTCAACATGCTAAAGGTGGCCCGTGGCCTGGGGTGGCTCTTCAGGACAGCTTTTCATGGAACTGTACCTGTTTTCAGCTGATGGTCTTGCTTAGAAAGAAATTATCATATTTATGGGACGAACACTCATAGAGTAACGGACATGAATCCAACACACACAAAGAATCTAGATTAAACGCCTCACTATACACCTATCAAGTTCATGTACATATCATCATAATTACCATTTATAAATAAAGGACAGCCCTTCAACACTTTTGGTGAATATTTGAGGATTGTTAGTAAAAAGCTCTAGATTTTTTAATTTTTTGTATTTTTTTTGTAAGGTTTTAGCTACTCGTTTAAAATCCTAGTTACATTAAACAACACCTTGAATTAGTTAAAAGTTTGAACAATGACATTCAACTATGACTTTGGAAATGTATGATCTAAAATGCAAGCATATTCCTTTTAAAACTGCATAATCTGGACCTAATCATGAGACAACATCAGACCAAACCCTAACTGAGGGACATTTAACAAAATAACTCTTCAAAAATTGTCAAGGCGTGAAAGAGCATGACCGTCTCAGGCACTGACCCAGATGAACGGAGACTAAAGAGGCATCACCGCTAATGGGGATGCGTGATCCTGGGTTGATTTCAGGGATAACTGGTGAAATCTAGTTGTATGCAGATTAGACAACAGTATTTTCTTTATGTTAATTTTCTGATTTTGCTCATATCTGTCATTAAATTTTCAATGGTCCAGAGAAAAGAATGTGTGTATGTTATACAGAGAGAGGATAATAAAGCAAACGTAGTCACATGTCAGAATTTGGGTAGTCTGGATACATCTGGAATTCCTGACTGTTTGCAAGTTTTCTGTGATTAAAAAATAATTTTTTAAATCCACTCATCATGGCATTCTCCTGCTCTGCTAAATAAACATAAAATAGCAGAGCTGCACATCCAGCAACAGTCCATTTTCTGCCTCCATGATTTATTCACAAAGCATTAAAAATTCTTTTCCCCATTTTCTTCCTAGAACTTCAGCCACATTAATGACTTGATTCCCCGGACACATAATCTTTTCTTTCCTTTTTCTATCAACCACAAAACTGAAAAAAACAAAAATAAACTCTAATTTCTGATATTTTCTATTCAAGACAAAGCATGAGCGTCTTTCCCTTTATGGTTTCTAGGGAGCACAATTCCTCTCAGGACTGGGGCTTTGTTGTTCCATTATTATAAACCCAGCCGTGTGAAGGGAGTCGTTGTTCCTAGGTAAGAAAAACTCATTTTCAAATCATGATAAATAATAAAGGAGGAGAGAAAAAGAAGAAGCCAATAATGCCACTGATCTAGCTCCAGGAACAGGGGGCTTTAGACTGCAATCTGAATTAGGGTTCAGAGCCCTTTCCCAGGTTCAATTTCCAAAGATTTGCCAGAACATTCCAGGAGGGCCCTCCACCTACATCAGAATAACGTTGGTGTCCACTGACCTTGTTTTCTCCAGCCTTTTAGGGCCTCCCAACCTTGGCTGCTATGACAGCAGGTCTCCCCTGGGACAGAAGGAAACGGCCCCTACACAAATGTGCACTTGCCACTTGGAGACCAAGTACAGCATGAAGCAAGATGAAAACCAGTGGAATCCCCTTACCGGCAAGCAGCAGCTGTGGAAACAGGTTCCCCGTCTGTACCAGGCTCCTGGAGAGGCTGAGGCCGCTCAATGCATGTGGGATATATAGGGAGAGATTATATAGCGCGTTTTTCATTACACAAGGTGTTTTCATTGGGTCCTCAGCCAAGATTCACTTAAAAACAAAAGCTACACAAAGACTACAAAAAGGCCACACAAAGTTTTAACAAAAGGCCAAAGAAAGACCAAACAAAAGCCAAAGAAAGTTGAAACAAAGAGGGAAACAAAGACGAAACAAAGGCCAAAGACCAAAACAAAGGGCAAAGGAAAATCTAAACAAAAGCTAAGTTACAACCGCATTACACACACACACACACACACACACACACACACGCATGCACACACTCACAAACCGTATCTACACTGCAAACCCACACTCTCATATATTCCAGCCTCCCACCTCTCCCATCCCTTGTAACTAACGCCCCATGCCAACCCCATCCCCAAGGCCCTCTCCACAGCCTACATCAAACCATATGCCAGGTCCAACCACACCACACATGAGCTCATGCCACCAAACCCCACACGGTTCTGCCAATGAGGCTCCCACCACAGCAACCTTCCCACGCCCACCACGCTGCACCTCAGCACATACGCCACAAGCCAATGCCACAAGCCATGAACGAGCGGAAGTCACACTGACGAATTCCTCCCTTTGGGATTCTCTTTTCATACGCTACGTCAATACCCGCCCTCCCTAACAGACCCTATGTACAAACGCGCACATACATAGACACGCCCAAGACTAGCATTCACATGTGTGTGCCCTCACACAATTTAGCAAGCATACCTCAGTCTAGTTACTCCTGAGATTAGGTCTGGTCAATTCCATGACAATTACCATTTACATTCAAATTCATGAAAACTTCTAAAAACCATCTCTTATGGTAGATGACTTCTGTAAATTATGAATCTCCTTTGATTGACATGATAACATAGGCTTCAGTCTTAGACATGGCATTTTCTTATCATTTTCCTAGAATTTGGGGGGAGGAGGGTCACACCATTGAGTCCTATAATTTTGTGTCTGTTAAATTTCATGGTTCTGTAATCCAGTGCTTCTGCTAAATTTCTTTTACGTGTACAACTACATACCAATGACTTGAAAGATGAAAGGATATGTCTGAAACCACTCCAACCAACAGCAGCCTGGCCTCTTTAATTCCCGTATCTCTCTGCGTGACAGTGAGACATTAACGCCAACATTATCATAGTTTCTTCTTAGGCTCTTGTCACAGCACATGCAAAAAAAAAAAAAAAAAAAAAATCATCCTAGGGGACCTTGAGGAGGCAATTCAATGAGCTGGAAAGCATCCAATTGGAATCTCGCTGTACACTAACTTCATGGCTAATTGAAAAGTCTTGATCGGAGTGACGAGGTATACACGTCTGCTGGTTGGTTCACTCCGGCTGCCAGGCCAGCGCTTTCCCTGAGATGCTGGCTGCATGGATGTGCTCCGAGGGCTAGGGAGGAGAGCAAGGTGGCTCCGAGCATGGGCTCTGGAGGCCTCACACAGAGTCACTAAGTCAGCTGTCACAGCGGCTGGAACTGTCCTTGGCACATAGCACTGCGTCAGTTAGCTACTGCAGTTCTGGTCCCAAAGAAGCTTGCAAGAGTTGTAAGAACATACTTCCTATTTAGAAAACAACTGGAAATGAAGACATACTATTTTTTTTTTTCATTTCATTTTTAACTGAATTTATTGGGGTGACATTTGTTAATAAAATGATATAGGTTTCAGGTATGCAAGTCTCTACTATGTCATCTGTATATTGTATTGTGTGTTCACCAGCAAAATCAAGTCTCCTTCCACCGGCATTTACTTCCCCTCTACCCTCTTCTTCCTCCCCTCACCCCCTTTCCCTCTGGTGAATTCAGGTTATTTAAAAAGTACAAGACAGTGGGTAGATTATAAAGATTCACCTTCATTCAAGGACTCCTCTGCTCTTCAAACCTTTACACAAAGGTCCTTAAAGGCAAATTTTGTGAAGTCACATCTTTGATCTTCTGCTCCATGATATATGGAGTGACATACGATTTATGCAACTGACGTGTGGAGAACATGCATTATGCCACCTCCTTTTACTCCTGTTTAAATGCTGGTGTTTGCCCTCCTGCAGTGCTGATCTCAGCCCCAGAAGGACAGCTTAGGAGGCCACATCTGAGTCAGTCTTGCTTCTTTGAATGACAGTTTTGTGTTCCACAGAGGGCAGGACCTCCCAAGACTCGACGTGTGCACGTAGCCAAAATTAAATAACGTGCTAACGTGACAGCTAATTCCTCTGCAGAAATGTTGGCTGCAACTGACAATCCCCACCTGCTACAGGCTGAACTGCGTCTCCTCCAAATGCATATGTTGCTGGTGGAACTCCCAGACCTTACTTAGAAATGGGTCTTTTCAAAGGTAATCAAGTGAAAATGAGGTGGTTGGGGGGGAGGGGTTACTGATATCCTTATAAAAGGGGGGCAGTTTGGACACAGAGACCCTCACAGAGGGGAGACAATGAGAAGACACAGGGAAGGATGGCCACTGACAAGCCAGCGAGCCATCCGGAGCAGAGCCTTCTCTCCAGCCCTCCAAGAACCGACCCTGCAGACATCTTGAGCTCAGACTTCCAGCCTGGAGAACGGCAGGACAGTAAATTCCTGCCGTTTAAGCCACCCAGTGGTACTACGTTGAACTGTGTCATGGCAACCCTAACAAGCTGCTACACCAGTTTCTGTAAAATACTAATTAAAATAAATTATCAAAATGCTCACGTCCAGTTGTAATGTATTAAAAAGCCTACGTTGAGAATCAATAGCCCCTTTTGCCACCTCATCCCACTCCATAATCCCACTCATCAGAGGCAACACGTTTAACTATTTGTCCTACTTATTTCCATATTGTTAAATAATTCACACAGCCATTTACATACTTATTATAGGCCACGGGCTTCCTAGGGAGGATTTACTGTCTGTCCTCTGCTGTTTGTTAAGCCCCCAAGAGGTGACCGGGTGCTCCTCGTCCAAGCACCGGGGTTGCTGACGAATGAGGTCATGGGCAGCCTGTGCTTGGGCAGACCTCACCGTGGAAGTCGCTGGAAGATTTCCCCCCATTGTTCACTTTCTCCAGCGAAGAGCAATCCACGTCTAGCTTGGCGGGGGTGGAGGAGGTCAGAGCTTGAATACCCTTGCTGTTGGTATTCTGTGATCAGGGGAGACAAGGGACCCACAGAACAGGTGGCTGTGCCCCTTTTCTCAGTCCTGCCCATCACCCCTGATCTCCAGTTTCTGAGTCTGGGAATTTCTTCATAATGGACTTCCAGTGCTCAGAGCAAGTTGGTGCACAGAACCCGAGGATCTGTTCAGGATGTGCCGCTTCCCCAGGCCTCAGCCCTGTTTCCCCCTCTACCTGGCACTCCAGGTGTGAAACTTGAGGCATTTGACATGACTTTGGCATGCTTTTCTCCGGCTGCACCTCTGCAAGAATCTGAATTGGAACTTCCTCCACTCTGCCCAATTACCGTCTCCTTTTCTTTGGGGGTTAAAGCCTTTTTAAAAATTCTCGCCCTGGTCCGTGTGGTTCAGTTGGTTGGAGCGTTGTCCCATAACCAAGAAATTGTAGGTTTGGTCCCGTCTGAGCTTGGACAATTCCCAGCCCAGGTGCATGCATCCCAGGCACACACGGGACGCAACCAACAGATGTTTTCCTCTCACATTGATGTTCCTCTCCCTTTCTCTCTAAAAGCAATGGAAAAAAATGTGTCCTCAGCTGAGGATTAAAAAATTTTTTAAATTCTCCACTGCCCCTGTGTATTTTTAATTCCTTGCCCTTTAAAAACATTTTACTACTCTAATTTTAGTATTCTTGAAAGTAGAAAAAATAAGCATGTCATTCACCTGCCACTTTTAACCAAAAAGTTATTGAAAGATTAATTCATACATGTACCATAAAACTCAAAAATTTTAAGTGTAAGATGTAGAGATTTTTAAGTATACTTAAGGGTTGTGTAGGCATTATCACTATCTAATTCTATAACAAGTTTATCACTTTAAAAATAAATACACGCCGGCCTGCAAACCAAAGGGTAACCAGTTCAATTCCCAGTCAGGGCACATGCCTGGGTTGTGGGCCGCGTCCCCAGTTGGGGGCATGTGAGAGGCAACCACACATTGATGCTTCTCTCCTCCCTTCCTTCCCCCCTCTCTAAAAATAAATACATACACAGGGAAAAAAAAATTCCATTTCATTCGCAGTGAAACATTATACTATTTTATATGGACTCAGAGATTCAAGCATAAATGAGGACTGGAGGGTATGACATTTTGTTACGGAGATTACTGAAAATTAGTATGAAATGAGGGGTCATTTACAGAGGAAAGTTAAGCCACCTCTGTTATTTCACCTAAAGGCTTAAATGCACATGAAGCCATATCCACAGACAACTGCTGTTCACCTAACAAAATCATGTGTCAAACTATGTGTTGTAAAAATTGGTTTTTGATTAAAAAGCAGGCCAAGGATCTTCAGATTCATGACAAAAAGCTTTTTCCTATAGAAATAGGAAAAAATGAGTTTTATAAATAGCTATAAGACCATTTAATTATTTCAAGGCATCTAGTGAATTGGCTGTTCAACTATGAGAAACAAATTGAAATGGTTTTTCATTTCCCTTTCAGTCCTCACTTTCAGAGCAAATCTGTCTCCTCCAAGACTTTGACCTTGATCTTACGGATTTTTAGCTACATAGACCCTGACTTTGGTAAACAGAGGAATACACCAACTGAGCTGCCAACAGCTCTGACAAAGCCTCACTGTGTTCCCAAGCTCCACCCAGCCTCTCCCACTCTCTGTCCCTCTCATGCTTAGGCCCAGTCACAATTGTGTTCCGGCCCGTGGTGGCCTGTGGAATAACGTACACCATGTTCCCTAATTAGGGGACTGGATTTTACCCAACTTGCTGTATTGAAATGTCCTCTTTAGGTGACATGCTTCTCCTGTTCATCTTTCTGGGCCCAATGCATGGAGTTCGCCCCTTGTAAGACAGTAGAGAAGGGTGCACACCAGGTAACAAGATGCAAAGATTCACGCTGACTCAGCAAGAAATGTATCAATATGCTGTTGAAGAAAACCAGAGCCAAACAGTAATTACAGTGAACACAGGTTTTCTTCAGGAGCTGCTCCAACGGGAGGAATGAGACTTCAGTGTCACACTGGGCTCAGTTCCAAATACAACAGGGACAGGTGGGGATTTATAGCCCAGGAGGTTGAGGGAGTCAGTGAATGAAAAATTACTAAGTATCAGGTGAGGAAGGATTTCCAGCTAAATGGTCTTGACAAGATTCTTGCTGGTCAGGCCTGGCTGATCAGACATCACCTGGGGAACAGTGAGGATGAGGATGTCAATCAGGTATCAAGGGTGGGGGCCTCTTGCTAAAATGTTAGATTCTTGTTAAAATGGGATGCTACAAAGGCCGATTGAAGTCCCAAGGTCGAGGCCTAGTTGGGAAAAGGGTTCAGAGGAGCCTGACTGCTGGCGGAGGGTTTGGGTCGGATGTCAGCAGGCTGCAGCGGGGGAGCACTCATTACTGGCATCCATCCAGAAACAGGAAATATGCACAATGAAGCAGGACCCAACATTAACAGCAATAATCTTTGAAAGGTAAGTACTTTTCTTAATCCTCGCCTGAGGATATGTTTAGAGGAAGAGAGACAAATCAATGTGAGAAACACCTATCCATTGCCTCCCATATGCACCACAAATGAGGATCTAACCAGCAACCTAGGTATGTGCCCTGATGCAAATCAAACCCACTTTTTGGTGTACAGAATTTTAACCCAGCCACCAGGGCAGGGCAGATCTTTAATTCTACGCTAACCAACAGCCAAGCAGGAGTCAATCTGTGATAACAGGATGCATTTTTCACAGGTGCAACTGCCAGTTTTCCTATTCCTTGGTCCCTGAACAGCCTCCTCCACCTCAGACCTGCTAACAAATGAGCTTTGCATCTCTGGTACTTAGACCCAGCCTCCTCCCTTCCTTCAGCCCTCTCCCTTTCAGCCATCCTGATTCCAGATATTACTGCAGGTGTTGCTGACCACCTGCACCATGGGTTCAAGCTCCATGCACTGGAGCTTTGAAGGGACACGACAGTTGTCCAAACTTGATCCTGCAACACACCAGTGGCCAACTTGCTATGAAGCTAATAATGCATGAGCCATGGGTCCCTTTACTCCCCTGCACCCCTGAAAATGTTGTCACTGGGACATTCTGTCAATTTTCCAAGGGTAAAATGAATGCATCAATGTAAATCATTGAAGTTCCTCAAAACCTGGATCCACCCTATTTAGTTGCTCTAGTCTCATTTAAGACAATGGTTTTCAATAGGCCAAGAGGTACTGTGACATCAGTAGAGCCACATTTTTAATAGAATTAAAATGCATTGGAAATGGCACACACTGGGATTATATAGTGTTACATGCTGTCTCCCAGAACCTGTAGACAAGCTGACCAGGTGACAGGAGACAAATGTCTCTCAAAGCTGGGGAAGGCTGTGGCCCCTCCAGCGGACCGAGGATGGAAGACTACATCCCATCTTTGCTCAAGGTGGGTCTTCAATGACAGATGTTACTCATACACTGGCCACCCAACTGGTAAACAGTAGGTCAATGAGAGGCAATTTATGTCAAAATCTGAACTTGACAGAATTTACCAATACAGATGTTAATCTAAGTTCTTGGAAAATACCTCCAGGGTGAACACATGTGCAGCTATTCACCTCTACTTTCAGAAGAGAGTATCCTTACACAAAAAGGGAAGCTCAGGAAAACACCCAAGGGAAAGCCATATACTTTACCTACAGTGAGCTTTTTAACTGATGTCGAGAGACCTAAAGTATTCCCAGGCATCTTGAGCTGGAAAAAAAAACTGAAATAAATGTACACAACCTTTAAAAACTTTATTTTCCGTCAACCTCATTTCCTTTCTGTTAAGTTTGTGGCAGACCAGCTTAAGACCACTCAGTGGTTGTTCCCACCCACTCAGTGGCCTGCGCAGTGGGGGCTGCAGACCAGTCTTCAGTGGCAGGCTGAGCGCTCCAGTCTTCTGTGAAGAAAATATAAAAAAAGGGCATCAACTGTTGCCACAGTACTTCTGTCACCTCACCACTACCAGCAACCTGTCTTGCATTCTATCAGACACAAGTTTCAAGAACAGACCAAGACCAGATCAGTTCAAATGCACCTGAAGTCAATCCGTCACGTTATTAGCCCAGCTGTGACCTACTGGGATGAACCTTTTAATATAGCCAAGGAGATCACTTAAGTCAGATTAAAAAGATGTTCCAAAGCCGAAGCCTGATGCCCCTGCGCCACGATACGTACCAGTAGGGAACTGCTGAATGGGCACAGAGGGCACCTGCACGCCTTCAGACCAGTCAGCGACCTCCGGTTGAGCAGCAGTGAACTCGGGAGCCGGGGCGGTCCATTCGCCCTGAAATTCCTCCTTGGTCACAGCCTTTTCAGCAGCGGCCTGCTCTTCCTTCTCAATCTGGTTAAAAGAAAAACAAAAGTTTACAGGGATGACCAAATTTTACTTGCAAAAAAAAGGCACAGACCGAGGTGTCCCATTTGCCCCAGGGAAGCAGCTCACCTCTTCAGGATCCCTGTAGAAGTAGAGATCGGGCATGACCTCCCAGGGGTGCTCCCGGGAGATGGTGCCGCGCATGCGCAGAACTTCCCGGGCCAGCATCCACCACATAAGGCCCACCGAGTGAGCCCCCTGCAAGAGGCCAGGGTGTTGGAAAGGGACACTTGACCACTCCCAGCCAAGCACCTCCCATTCCCTTGGGACCAAGAAAACAGACATGTCTCCTAATATGAAAGTATTTGTAACAAGGAAGATTGCTCAAGGCATCAGTGGTTCTCAACCTTGACTGGCTGAGATTTTACAAAGTACTATTCTCAAGGCTCCACCCTAAGCAACAAAACAAAATATCCCCTGGGGTCAGCAGCTGGATTTTGGTGTTTTTTGTTTTTTTAAATTTCTGGGTGATCCTTATGTGCAACCTGGGGTTTGAAACCCGTGATAAACCGGACCAACGAAATCATATGCAACCCACCTTTTTAGGATCTTACAGCAGGATTCATCAAGCTGGTCTGAAAACAAAGGCCGAGTAAGGCCTGGGAGGCCCAAGTAGAGCAAGAAAAACGGAGAAGAGCAGAAAACACCATTTTCCAAATATTTTCATTTCTCCTTGACGCTCTCATACATTCAAGTCATACTTGTAGCAAGGATTACTATCAAACCCCACTCATGGGGCCAGAGACCCTCGTGGTGTTAGCGAAAACCTTGCCCCTCGTGTAGCACACTACCTACACTTGCGAGTTCATCGGCCACCGGGGCCTCGACTCCAAGCTCTAACAATGTGCAGGGCACGCCCCACTGTCTCGGGAGCGCTCACTCCCGAGACCTAGTTTAGATCAAGAGGCAGGTACCTTGTTGTTGCAAGGGATGGCGATGTCCACGTAGCGCAGAGGAGAGTCTGTGTTGCACAGCGCAATGGTGGGCAGGTTCACGTAGGACGCTTCGGTGAGAGGCTGGTGGTCCGCCCTGGGATCAGTGACCACCAGCAGCCTCGGCTCCCGGAAGGCTGCCTGGATCTGGTTAGTGAAGGTCCCCGGGGTGAAGCGGCCGGCGATAGGAGTGGCTCCGGTGGCAGCGGCGAACTTCAGCACAGCTCGCTTGAGGGATTAGCATCAGGAGTCAGCAGTGCCTCTGCAGCAGTCACTGTGCTGACAGTTCTGTCATCGCAGGAGTCAGAACCCCCAACTATCCCCTCCTTAAAAATGAAAGCCGCAAACTACAGGAACCCTTCTGTCTTCCGCCACACCTGAAAAGTACTCACAAAGCTAGAGCCAAAAAACCCCACGCTAATCACATCCCCACCCTGCCTCCCTTCAGGGGCCTTGGCTCCCAAGTGTCCTTGCTCCTGGAAGACAGAGCCACAAGGTCACTTTGCGCGTGACCTGGCCAAGTTACTCACATGCCCTTCATACGGTTATAAAATTACATCAATCAACAGAACAAAGCACGGTGACCGTGACCAGTAAGCACTTCCTGCTTCTGGGCCAATGGCCTCACAGCTACACTGCCCAGAGCAGAACACTCCCAGCCTGCTTCTCCGCCCACACCTTCTTCTTCCATAGAGCTCACTTCCTGCTTCCCTTCCAACAGGCAGACCTGCTCTCTTCCTGCTGTATCCCAAGCATCTAGCAATGCTACCAAGATCAATCTAGAAGCTTAGTCAATGTTTGCTGAGGGAAGCCTGAGACTGCTTACTAAGTCTGTTCCAGAGCAGTCTTCCTTCTACCATGCACCAAACTTAGGGGGTCCAGGCACAAGCCAGCCTCGAGAATAACCGACCACTACCCCCCCCAAACACACCCAGTTAATGAGACCTAGTTTCACTGTCAATCTGAACAATGAAATACAAAAGGATTCTCCCACATATTAAAGGCTCTATTAAAATCCCAGGTCAAGCTTTTTAAAAAATTAGAAATGGGGTGAATGAAATCCTTGTTGGAGCTCTTATAAATCAATTATTACAAAATCTATGAGTTTTCTCAAAGAAAGAGAACAAGAAATTGTCAAAATATAAACAGGGCAAAGGAGGCAAGGTTTTTTCTCAGTGGCCATTTAAAAAAAAGCCATTTTCCATTTAAGTTGGTAAACTTTTACTCTTGCTCATGGGACTTGGCTGAGACAGGGACTAGTCCCACACTTGTTAGAAAACCTTTCTGAAAACCTTCACAACTAACATCAAAATGTTTTTGACCCAGTACTTCATTTATTTAAAAATCTGACTGCAGTGAAATGTGATGAGCCATTTCAGTAGGGTTACTTCACAATATTTAGGTAAATACATGACATGAAAAATGAAGCTCAGGTGTCAAGTGGTATATTGAAAATGTCGAATACTGGCAATTCAACATTTCTATACAGTGAAATTATTTTTATACTCTTCTATATATCCCGAAATGTCTACAAGCTTTATTATTTTTTTAAGTTAACTTATTTTTAGAGGTGAAGGGAGAAAGAGAGGGAAACACTGAGGTGTGGTTGTCTCTTGTGCACCCCCAACCGGGGACCTGGCCTGCAACCCAGGTCTGTGCCGTCTGGGAATCGAACCGGTGACCCTTTTGGTTTGCAGGCTGGCACTCAATCCCCTGAGCCGCATCAGCCAGGGCCAGCTTTATTTTTTATAATAAAAACCAAGCATCGTGTTCCACCAACCTGGCCAGTGTTCCTGGAGGATATGACACTGACGTCAGCGGGGTTTTCAATGGCAACTATGGCACGAGCTGCCAGCAGAAGCTTCTCCCAGGTTCTCTTCAGATTTATGATGTAGATGCCTAGTGAGGAAAGGCTATAAGCACGTGACCTGGCTTCGCAAGGGGGACACCCTTCGCACAGGGCGATGTGGCAGAGCGCACTAGCAAACCCCAGTCACAGAGGCACGCTCTCCTGGTGTCAGCGAAAACCCTGCTGTTCATGTAGCACACTTCCGACACTCAGAAGTTCATGGGCCGGGGCCGGCCTCCACCCTGAGCTTTAATAGTGTGCAGCCCTCCTTCCGCAGGCCAAGGGTATCGCCTTCTTTCTCCCTGCAGGAACCCTCCGCCCCCCCCCCCCGGTCTGGGTTCCTACACGTTGTCACCCACTTCCTGGCCTCTCACCACTTACTCTCCTTGATACCAAACTCAACCCCAAATTCCTTCACAGCATGCTCGCCCAGGCTTCATCCTTCAGTGGCTCTGTCTCTAACCCGCCAGAATGCCTTCCACGCTCTGGTGGCAACTTATCTTCCTTCGTTTATCCCCAACTTTTCTCCTCCTTTCCGCAGGATGCGGTTGAACAAACCTGCATCAGTACCTATGGATTTAAGGCACTGCGGGAGGGAAATTATTAGGGACCCAGCCAACAAGCTTCCTCAGCTTTATATCTCACGCCTCCTTCTTGACCCAACTCGAGTCTCATAGCCTAGCAAACGCCACCCTCTTCCAATGGAGCCCAGAAACCTTTCTTCCCAAACACAAATTTGTTCTTAAAGCTGGAATGAAAAATAAAAAAAAAAGAAGAGCTACAGCAATGACTGACCATCGCTTTTCCTTTTGTAGATGTACTGTTCCATCTGGAAGTCAAGGTTGGTGCCACCTAAGTGGGTTCCTGCAGCAAGGAATTTGAGGACATCCTCCTCCTTCATTTGCAGGACATCGAGGGCTCCGGACATTGTGAAAATTTCCCTTTAAGTTACGTGGGAACCTGAAAAACAATAGTTACCTGGAAATCCAGTCGTCCTCGGGCCAGTGGGGTAGGGGAACAGGTGCCTTCTACTTAGCTCTGGGGTCAAGCGATTTCCTATTCAAAGGCAACCTAGCACACCTAGGTCGCGCCCAGTGTAATGGGATGACACACAAACACACTCAGCTACACACCTAACGGCAGCACATCTTACTGAGAAAGTGCTGTGGAGAGAGGCAAACCACCAGGTACTAAACGGAATAAAAACAGTGAATCGAGACTCCACACTCCTCAAGGTACCCGGGAGGTAAATTCAGGTTATACATAAGCAAAGACAACCACCGGATGTGAGAACAGCCCTGTTCCAGCACGTAAGCTGAGCAGAAGTGGTGTCAATGGGAGGTTTATATTCAAATAGATCGTAGGTGGGCACGTTGGAGTCACGTCTCTCTGCATTCCCAACTAGTCTTCCTTAAAACCCTGCCAAGGACCTTAACACCCAACGGGAAAAACCCACGGCCCCAGGTCCCTGGTGTGAAATGAAGCCTGCGCCTCTGGGTTCCCTGCGAAGTGTCGGGGTCCCAAGCGACCGCAGCGCGGTGCATTTGCCAGCCTCCCTTCCCGAACCTGCGCCCACCAGCAGTTCGGGCCGCACCCCCGCCCCGTGCCTGGGCTCCGGCGCGAACTCCCACCGACCCTGGGGCATTGTGGGAACTCACGGGCCCAGGCTGGCCACGTGCGGGCCGCCGGGCCAAGGCGGGGGGGGTGGCGATCCCCGCCAGACCCACCCTGCCTGCAGGCCCTCATCCCCAGTCCTGCACCCCTGGTTTGAGCAGGAAGGTGGTTCAGGCGGCCCTGGGGATGGCGAGGATCCTCACAGAGGACTCACCGAGAACAACGCCGTATGGACCCTTCTCTGGGTAGCGCGGAAAGGACAGGCGGGCGGAAATGACGTATTTATATAGCCCGCTGCCAGCCAATGACAACAAAAGCCGGGCGGAAGAAGGGCGGAGCCCGAGGGAGCGTTGCGGGGCGGGCCTTCTCCTTCCGGGAGACGGGCTGACTGCACCAGAGGGGGCTGTCCGCGCATGGCGGATCGGGACACCCTGTTACCCGGTGGGCGGTGTGCGACTCTGGGGCTGGTCCGCGGCGGGCGGTGTTCCTTGGCTCTCGGACGTCCTACCGTGAGAGTGCTGGACGCGAGCCTAAAGCCAGCCGGCCGTTCAGGTTCGAGTTCCTTCCCAGCCTTTTGTTAAGACCTGTGAACTTGAGCGGGTCCCTCTCCCAAGCTGCTGGGAAACAAGTGTTGAAACGCACAAGTGTAGCGTTTAACGTTATTTTCATTTTTTGGAGAACAATTTAGCAGTACGTAATTCAGGTTCTAAACGTTCACTTATGGGAAATTGTCCTGAAAAATACAAAGGGCAAGGCTGCACAGATGCGCGCGCACGTGTGTGTGTGTAAAAAGAAATGGCCGTATCTGCCCCCACTGGTGCGGCTCAGCGGCTTGGGAATCCTCCCGCAAAGGGAAAGATCGCAGATTGGATTCCCAGGCAGGGCGAGCGACAGGGAACCACTCTTGTTGCCCTCTCTCCTTCCCTTCCCCTCTCTCTAAAAATAAGTAAATAATTTTTAATTGCAATATCCATCAATAGATGAGTTAATAAAAATTATTCCGTTGATACGCTACTATACAACCATTTAAAATAATTAAAATTCTATGGTACAAAAGAATTAGAAGAGGAGGGCTATTCTAAATATTGAAACGCTATACATTAAAAGCTGTTTGTAAATAGCCAAATTATTGATAATTAGGTTTCAACCCTGGCTGCACTAAGAATCATTTGCAGAGATTTTAAACATGCCCTACTCCAAACCAAGAAAATATGACTTTTAAAAATAGCTCCTGAGAGCCCTGATTGGCTAGCTCAGTTGGTTAAAGCATGGCCCCTACCCGCCAAGGTTTCCTGTTCCATCCTGCTGAGCACATACAAGAACAACAGTGAATGCATGAATGGCTGAAACACAGACCAATGTTTTTCTCTCTCTAAAATAAGTTAAAAAAAAAAAAAAAAGCTCCCAAGATCATTCTAATGTGCAGCCAGGATGAGAACCACCCATATACAAGTATGGAAACTGGGTGGGTTTTTTTCTCATTTTTCAGTATTTTTGAAATTTCCTATGAGGAACACAGGTTGTGCTTAAGATGAAAGAAAACCCCACTGCTTTTAAACAAAACTGACATAGAAAGAAAGGAGTAAAACTTAGGGGCATGGCTTTCAGCATCCTGAGAAACTGCTGAAAGTATCTGGAGCCCTTTTGGCTCTCACAAAAAGCACAAGACTTAAAATAGCTATAGGAAGCCCTGGGTGGTGTGGCTCATTGGATGGAGCTCCATCCTGAGAACCAAAAGGTCTCTGGTTCACTTCCCGGCCAGGGCACTTGCCTGGGTTGCAGGCCTGATCCCCAGTTGGGGGCGTACAAGAGGCAACCGATTGATGTTCTCTCTCGCACATTGATGTCTCCCTTTCTTCCTCCCTTTCTCTAAAAGTAAATAAAATCTTTAAAAAAAAGACATAGCTATATGAAAATAGAATGGCTGTTTTTTAAGGACAGTTTTCTGTCACTGCAGGATTGCTCTGGAGGGCCTTGTAGGGCACTCAAAAACCATCCCCTGCGCACCGTGGTCTGAAGGATACCTCCCATCAACAACCAGGACATTGTACTGTAATTATGCTTTAAGTGTTTGTTTCTCCACAAGATACTAAGATTTTCCCCACAAAATAACTTTGGCCTTGACAACTGATCTGCATGGTGAAAATTCTTGGCAAGGAAATGAGAGAAGTCCGAAGATGGAAAGTGTACTGCCCTGATAGTAAGTCCGGGGGTGGGGCCCTTGCCTAAGAGGCACTGGTCAAAAGAATGGCTGCAGCTCCCAGACCAGTGTCCCACTGCTTGTCTGCAGCCTCTGGGTCCTCTGCACAAGTTTCTCCATTTCGTATCCGCGTCCAGTGCTGCTGAACAAAAATCTCAGAGCCTTCCTTTTGCAAACTTTGGTTTCCACGGTTTGTATTTAAAAACTAAATACAAACTGGGCTTAATATTTTTTTCAAGTATCAAATTGGGCTAGGGACTGTAGTTTTTTGGAATACATTTCACATGGCATTGGGAGGCTAGGGGAGTCCTGTTCTGGCGGGACGCAAAGAGAAAATGGGGCACCTAACTGGCCCCAGGCATCAAGTGCATCTCGGGCATCTCCCCACCTCCCTTTCTAATCAGACTTCCTTCTTGCTCCTCTTCCCCTGTGTGTCTGATACCTGAGGGTCCAGCAGTCCTCTCCATGACCCTTCTCTGTAGTGGCCTGAGCAATGTTCCAAAATCACGTTTCCCCCCTTTGTTCAGAAGCTCTCGTTCCCTCAAGTGGTGTGGCCCTTACTCTTCACCGAAAGCATCCTGTCTACGTAACTTCCCTCGATCACTTCGCACTTTGCGTCTTGTGCTCATCCCCACTTTGGAATCCCAGCCGAACTACATGCCAACTGTGACTATGAACAAGTTGCTTAACTGCTCCCCGGGAAGAACAGCTGTTGCTCCATCAGCTGCTGCCGACCTCTGGAAGGAGCCTGTGCCTGGAAACCCTACCCACGCAAGTGAGTGGAAAGACTCACCTGATGTTCGTATTTTATGAACCAAGGAGATGTTTTAATGTTTGGTACAAAAATTAAAGTTACATATCAAACATCAGAACTCAAATGGTTAAAAATTAAGTCACATGTATGTATACGTAAGAAATCACATTAGCCAAAAAAGGACACGACTCTCCCTGAAATAAGAGATAGGCCTGGAAATTCTGCGTTGCTTCAGCCTTCACAGCATTGTCACCAAACACCTGCATTCTCACACAGGCCCAGCAGTCTCACGCAACTGCCACCTTGAACCTCCAGGTTTAAGAACAGTCCCATCTGCAGGACATTCACGAGCAACTCCTTTTAGATGTCAGAGTTTACTGAGGTCCAGTGGGACGAGTTCTCAGGCAGCTGAGCCAAATCTCCCGTAATACAGATGCGGAAACCGAGGTCCAAACAGTCCACGTTACGTAAGAACATAATTACAATAAAAACTCCTGCTAGGTCCAGTTACTTTAAAAACGCTGGTCTACAAGCAGGTTTTCTTTATAGTGGGTTGGGACCCACGTTGCACCTGAAGCATGCATGGTATAGAGGAAGCACACTGTCAGAACAAAGGGAGTTTCAGGCAGAAAGGAGGGTGAACTACTATGATTACACATATAAGAATGTTCATTTAACATTCATTAACCCCAAGCCCGATTCTGGGAGGGGATGACGGAGGGAACGGTGTATCGTCTGGTATTGCCAAGACCCGGGACAAACAGGCAGTACAAAGGTAATGTAGGTTAGAGCCTGACATAGGACTTGGAATATTCTCCTAAAGGAATGTGGAGTATATTCTGCAGGCAGTGAGGAGTCAAGGAATATTAACAATGGGCTGGGTTTTAGGGGGGATTTAGGGGTAACAGGTTAACTTCCCACTTGTTCAGGTAAAGTGGCCGTGGGACATCCAAATAGGTGGGGAAGACTAGCAGGTGTGTAGACAGGCACAGAGGTCATGAGGCAAGGTCTGAGGAATGGATAAAATAATGAAAAGACTGGGATCAGTCATCTGCTGAACATCTATCACAGGGCTTCTCTGTGCCTTAAGGCACGAACGGAAGCTGCAGTAAGTTACAGATAAGACACGTGGTCTCTGCCTCTCGGAGCTTACAGCTGAAGGGATAGAGAGACTACCAGGCCACTGCATGGTCATTTAAGTACAGTCATGCTCACTGCTACAGAAGAAAAGCACAGGGTCCCTGAGCACTGAAAAAGAGCCGACCTAGCAGGGGGGTGGGGGTGGGGGCTGCAGAAAGCTTTCCTGTCCAAGTGATGCCTGAACCGAACTCGGAAGGACAGAGAGGACTTAGTTACTTACATGGGATGGAACAGTGTCCCAGGCAGAAACCAGCAGTTCAGAGGTACTGAGGCAGCAAGAAGGAAGCTGGAGAACAGATGGGGGTGAAAAAACATGGGCACAAAGTTCAAGGAAGACTAAGACTTGAGGATGGCTTATGGAGTCAAAAAGGAGATCAATCTGGCTGCAGATAACAGTATGGGTTGGGGGGCGGGGGGAGAAGGTGAACAAGAGGAAGACCCCATAAAGGCAGGTCTTGAATACTAAGCAAAGAAGATGAGGCTTAACATCAGTACCCCATTAAGAGTGGAGAAGATGGTAAGACTTAAAAGCCATTTCTTTTTAAAGTAGGGAAAGGGTTTCTCTGACTTTTCTAAAACTAGCCTGGTTTGGTAGGGGGGGAGGCAAGGATATGTGTTTATGGGTATTTTAAAGAACATAAGACTTAAGAGTGGAGAAGATGGGGTGATCAGCAACAGTAGCACATGATAAAAACAGGGTACACATCCAGCTGGACTTCTGTGTTTTAATAAAATTTCAGGGGGAAAAAAATTCAGTAAAAAAAAGTCAAGCTATTTACAAGTTCCAAATAAGCAGAATTAAATCTTAGACAAACAACATACATATACAAAACAAATTGGAGAAATACAATCAGTGACAGAAATAATGCAACATGATAGCCATTTGTACTATGCTACAAAGTCTCACAGTTCTTTACGAAGTCTACTAAAAAGCAATCGTTATTTTTTTAAATCTTCCTGATGTCAAAAGTACACAGATCTAGTTAAAGTTGACTCCATTACGAGCGATACTTTGACTGGTTCCTCCCGTAGATAAAATTCAGTGTGCACCACTTTGTTATTCACCTGTAAGAGAAAAGCACAAACTGTCCAAAAGCATGTAAAGCCCTGAGCAAAAAGCCTTTCAGGAAACGAAACCCCCACGGGATGAGATGGCAGAATTCTGACCCCACCAGGAAGACAACCAAACAGCATTGTAAGGAGATGTCCCAGCAAGCGCTTAGAACTTGGCACTGAGATAAAAGAGCGCTGGGCTGAAGAGTCCACAGACCTGGGCTCTGTCTCAAGCCTGCCCCTGGGCAGTACCAGGCCAAGTAATAACCCTTTCTGAGCCTTGGTACTCAGGTACAATGAAAAACGTGGGATTCCGTTATGTCTAAAATATCCAACAACTATACACCCCCAGGGCTGGCTGTAAGCACATCTGTCACCTGCTACCTAAGCTCTAAGTGCTTTTAATGCAAAGGTCATCTCATGCTCATTTCTAGACATTTTCTCAACAGTGTTAACTCAGCAAGAGTTTTGAGACTGAAAGGTGTTTAAAAAGGAAGGCGATTCTGGCACATGCTGCAACCAGGATGGACCTTGAGGATATTATGCTAAGTGCAATAAGCCAGACACAAAAGGACAAATACTGTAATGTAACACGTATGGGTGGAACCTAGAGTAGTCAAGTTCATAGTGACAGAAAGATGAGTGGTGGCGGCCAAGGACTGAGGAGGAGGAGAAACCGGGAGTTAGTGTTTAATGGGTGCAGAGTTTCAGTTCGGGAAGATGAGCCAGGGCCAGTGTTGGTCTATAAGGAAGCCTTCAGGTCCTGCCCTCTCCTAGGGGCACTGTCAGGCCAAAGCTGACGGTAAAGGCAGGACTTCAGAGCAGGCAAGAATTTCAAAGCTCACGCAACAGCCCACTCACTCACGTTACCAATGAATAGTGTTACTACCAGTTCTCCTTGGCATGTGGCTCAGCCACATCTTCTGAACAACGCTGCCACAGTCCCCTACACTCACCCTCAGCCCAGCGTTTTCAAGCAACTTTTCAGTATCGATCTTCTTTGCGTGGCTAAGGTCAATCTCGTCATAAAAACCTTCTCATCAAGTGCATTAGCTTCACAGTGAAGGGAGCACACGGTCCCTTGGAATTTACTTACTTTGGTGAAAAAGTCAGCAATGTGCCATTTATTTCCATGCTGCTGAAAGACCTCAGCCATTGCCTGGATCATCACAGAGCCAGTGCAGGGGTGCCGTAAAGCGACGTGATCTACGAGTTAAAACAAAAACATTTCGTCCACTTTCCTCCTCTACTTGCACTATTCTTGTGCCCACAGTTGAGGCCTAGAAAATGGCTTTGAACTGAGACTACAGAAGCACTCTTGCATTAGCAGAAGTGTGTCTGGGGCCATGACAGACACGAGCACACACCTGTGCCTCCAAGGGGACTCGTGTGACAAATAGCACAACATCTCACAATAAGGCATTCTTTCAATATGCATTTTTTAAATAACAGTTTTCAAACATACACAAAAGTAGAAAGCAAAGTTTAACTAACCCCCATATAATCATCCCTCCTATTCAATGGTTATCGTTTTGCCATTTGCTTTATTTTATCCCTCTTGTGTTTTTTCATTGCTGACTTTTGCTACAGTGTTTTAAGCTAAATACTCCTAAATATGCCCCTATGGAATTTATGGGAAGAGAGGGAGAAAAAGAGGGAGAGACATCAATGTGAGAGAGAAACATCAATCTGCTGCCTTTTGTACGTGCCCCAACCAGGGACTGAACCTGCAACCCAGGCATGTGCCCTGACCGGGAATCAAACTGGAGGCCTTTTGCTTTACGGGATAACACTCAACCAACTGAGCCATACCAGTCAAGGAAAATGTTTATATTTCTTAAAAATGTATAAAATAATGAGTCAAGTACCTAACTAATATAGTTTGGAAGAGTAGAATAAACGTCCAAAAAAATGGAGAAAAATGGAAATCTGAGCCAAAATTAATGAAATCAAAACCAAACACAATACTAGAGAGGACTATAAAAAAAAAAAGCAACCTAAAAGTGAGCTCTTAATTAAATAAATAAACCACCGGAAAAAATTGATCAAGACTAAAACAAGAGGGGGGAGGGTCTAGTCAAGGAACTAGTACAGTAGTCCCTCTCTGTATCACGGTTCACTTATTGCGGCCTCACTGTATTGGGGGATTTTAAAAAATATTATATTTAATTATTTATCGCGGATTTTTTGCTATATCGTGGGATTTTGCAGTACAGTACTGTACACGTATGTTGTTAAAGTTACGTAGGTTTAAGAGCATAGAATATGTTTAAGAACATAAGTAGTGCTTATAAAAGTGTGGGAAAGGATAATAAGGGAGTGGAAACGGTTTATAAGTGTGTGGGAAGAGTTTATAAAGCCTTAAAATATATATAAATATTAAAATAAAAGTAAGGTTCCCATTTCACGGATTTTCACCTATCGCAGGGGGGGGGGGGTGGCATCTAGAACGTAATATCCGCGATAAGTGAGGGGTCACTGTATAAAGGACCCATGGACGTGGACAACAGGGTGGGGACTGACTGTGGGAGAGGGGGGAGGTGGGCGGGACAGGGGAGAGCAATGAGGGTAAAATGGACAACTGTAATAGAAAAACAATTTTAAAAAGACACAAATATTAAAGATGAAGGGAATAAAACTATAGATACAGATTTCACATGATTAAAGATACAATGAACTATATGCCAAGAAACTTCAAAATAAATTATTTTTCCACATTAAGAAGCCAGTTTTCCCAGCGCTCTTTATTGAATGGTCTATTCTTTCACCACTGATTAGTAATGGCCTCTTCGTCACATTACCTAGTTTCCCTAAAGTTCACTGAATTAGGCCCCTCCCGACGGACATTTAGGTTGTCCCTAAGGAATACAGTAGAAGCAGCTTAGAGGGGAATTATAGCTTTATTCCATCCCAAAAGTCTATTTGTCTATACATACATAGGCTGATACAAAGAGTTTTGGTATTCCTTTATATTAGTGTTCCTATTTTACAAGATGAATTCTCTCAAATACCTGCATAGCTCACTCTTTCATGTCCTTCAAGTCTCTACAATATAATCAACCTCTCAGTGCAGACAGCACTATGCATTTCTTTTTAAAAACTGCAATCTCTGCTCCTCCCTTCTGTTCCTGCACTATTTTTCTCCATAGCTCTTACTCCCACCTAACATTATTTTATTTTTGGTGAACTTTTTATTGAAGGGTAACCTTCGCATGGAAATGTGCACAAAGCATGAAGAATGTGTAATAGCTCAATAAATGTTCATGAAATGAACACACGCAACATAACCAGCACCCTCCTCAGGAAACAAGATGGTACCACCACTCCCGAAGCCCCCTTCTGGCCCACTCTGGTCATTACACCGCAAAAGTGTGGCACCCCACCCCAGGGCAAGCCATCCCCCAATCCAACACCACAGATTAGTATTGTCTGTTTTTGAACTTTATGTAAGTGGAATCATAAAGGAACACAATACCTATTTTCGCTGTCTGTTTGTTTGTCTCCCCCACTAGAACATGCGCTCAGAGGAGCATAGATTTTTAGCTCCTTTGTTCATTACTGAATCTCTAGCCCTCAAACATATATAAGCCAACACATAGCTGTAAAATCCATTCACTCAACAAATTAAGAGTTCGAGGTTAACTGTTCCATAATAATTCTGATTAGTTTGTCAATTCCATGAAAAAAAATAAAAACACTTTGGAACTCAACTTATGGATTAATTTGGAAAAAAGCTGTCAGTCATTTCTATGGTATTGAAATTTCCCATCCATGAGAATGGTATTTCCCATCATTTATTCAGGTCTTCCTTTATGTCTTTCAGGAATGTTTTATTTTTTTGTAACAAAGTTCTTCCTTATCTTATCATTCACTAAAACAAGAAAAAATAATAGGCCTTTTTCTTTTCTTTATATGTTATAATTTATTTTTCCTACTATATTCAAAACTATTGATTTCTAGAATACTGATCCTTATACCTCTTTTCCATATCTTAATGCATTTAGCCAGGATCACCCATGCCATGTTAGAGAGTAGTGGTGATAGTGGCATGCTGGTCTTATACCTTACTTTTTTTTTAAAGGTTTACTTTTTTCTCATTTGAGAGAGGGGGGAAAGGAGAGAGACAGAAAAAAAATATTGATGTGAGAGAGAAACTCTGATCGGCTGCCTCCTGTACATTCTCCAACGAGGGATGGAGCCCTCAACCAGGGCATGTGCCCTGACCGGGAATCGAACCAGCCACTTTTTGGTTATGGGACGATGCTCCAACCAACTGAGCCACATCAGCCAAGGCATTACACCTAACTTTTAAAACATCTTACACTTTTAGGCCCTGGCTGGGTAGCCCAGTTGGTTAGAGCATTGTTCTGATACTCCAAGGTTGCGGGTTGAATCCCTGGTCAGGGCACATACAAAAATCAACCAATGAATGTATCAGTAAGTGGAACAACAAATCAATGTTTCTCTGTCTCTCTCTGTCTTTCTCTCTCTCTCAAATAAGTAAAGAAAAAAAAACTTACACCTTTATTAAAATATAATTGATAATTGACAATCATGCATATGTATTTTAAGTATGCAATGTAATAAGTTTTGACATATGTAAACTTCTGTGAAACCATCACAATAATAATGAACATACTAATCACCCCTCCCCTAGTGCACACATGTCCCTTAGTAATACTTCTCTCCCACTTCATCCTCCACTCCACACCACTTATTTGCCTTCTGTCACTACATATAGATGGGTTCCGTTCTTTATAATTTTATGAACATGGAATCCTACAGTACATATTTCATCTGGTTTCTTTCAGTCAGCGTAATTATTTTGAGCTTCATCTATGTTATAGCATGTATCAATCAGGACCTCGTTTCTTTTTAATGCTGAGTTGTATTCGAAGTATGATATGCCACAATTTGCTGGTCATCTGGGTTACTTAGAGTTTTTGACTATTTCAAATAAAGCTGCTGTGAACATTCCTGTGCAAATGACTAAGACGACAAATGGTTTCATCTCTTGGGTAAAAAAACCAAGGATATTTTTAATGTCTCACAATTCACTATGTTTCATTTTACATTACTGCCCTTATTTCCTTTGCTTCCATGTCTGCTAGCATTTTATCTTGAATTGCACATATATATTATCCTGAATTGCATATATGTATATATGCAATTCAATACATATATGAGGTCTGTCCAGAGAAAGCATAGCCATTGTTAATATAATGAGAATGGTTTGCACGACATAGATGTAACCTGGCAGCCAAGGAGCATAGACTGTAATGTACATGCATGAACAATGACGACCTCACTGTACTAGTCAGTGAGGGTGGTAGACACCATTGAGTGAGCATGTGTACTGTGTGGCCGTCACATTCAAAATGACTGAGTGAGTAGAGCAACAAATCTGCATCAGATTTTGCGTTAAGCTTGAACATTCCTCCATGGAAACTATTTAGGTGATTCAGAAGGAGGGCCGCAGCTATGGGCACCTGGTGACTGGCAGCTTCATCATGACAATGTGCCCACTCATGCATCACGTCTCTCATGCAGAGTTTTTTGGCAAAACATCAAATCCTCCAGGTGGCTCGGCCCTACTACAGCCCAGATTTGGTGCCCTGCAACTTCTCGCTCTTCCCAAAA
The DNA here is from genome assembly GCF_987537825.1 of Furipterus horrens. Classification (NCBI taxonomy): domain Eukaryota; kingdom Metazoa; phylum Chordata; class Mammalia; order Chiroptera; family Furipteridae; genus Furipterus; species Furipterus horrens. The sequence continues at coordinate 134,763,773 of NW_028327177.1, read as the reverse complement.
CTAAAATCACATTTGAAAGGGAAGAGATTTCAGACTGTCAATGAGATTCAGGAAAATGCAATGGGGCAGCTGATGGTGATGGGGAGACCTGTGTGAGGTCCCAAGGTGCCTACTTTGAAAGGGACTGAGGGTCATTGTCCTATGTACAACGTTTCTTGTATCTTCTTCAACAAATGCCTCTATTTTTCATAGTGCATGGTGGCTGGATACTTTCTAGGCAGGCTGTGTGTGTGTGTGTGTGAGTGTGTGTGTGTGTGTGTTTGTAAACTACCTTAATCTTTTTTAAAGAAGGTCAAGATAAAAACAGCTAAATAAATGTCCTTGACCACTTACTTATATCTTCTCTACATTTTCCTAACACAGCCTACCCCTTCAGCACATCAGATTCTTTTGGATTTTAACTTATTAGTAATAATAATGATAATGTTATTAGCATAATATATTAGGAACAACAGTAGCTAATTGTTGGTATCTGTTATGACAATTATTATAATAAGCCTAACACTTGCATTACATAATTTAATTAACATAACATCCTGATGACATGAATCATTTTATTCCCATTTTACATGAAGAAACTGACATATCTAGAGCCTAAAAAATATTGAAGGTCTCAAAGACAGCAAGTGGCAGAGCTATCTTTTGGGACAACATCATTTTTGCATGAGAGCCAATGATTTTATTTACTTTGAGGTACTTTGCTAAGAGGCTGAAATCTTCCTGGAAGAAATAAACAGGAAGATGCAAACCTGCCATTTCTGAAAGTAGGAACCATTTTTTAAATTGATTTTAGCGGGGTAGGAGGAGAGATAGACAAAGAGAAAGAGAGAAAGAGAGAGAGAGAGAGAGAGCGAGAGAGAGAGAGAGAACCATCGACTTGTTGACTGATTCCTATATGTGCCCTGACTGGGAATCAAACCTGCAACCCTGGTTTATCAGGACAACATTCCAGCCAACTAAGCTACCTGGCCAGGGAAGGAACCATTTTTGGAGGGAGATGAAGGAGTTAATAAATATTTCTCCTTATACCCCTTGCTGGTGTGGCTCAGTTGGTTGGAACACTGTCCCATACACTAAAAGGCTGGTGTTTCAATTCCCAGGCAGGGCACATGCCTAGGTTGCCGGTTCAATCCCCGGTCAGGGTGCACATCGGAAGCAACCAATTGATGTTTCTCTTTCTCCCTCCTTTCCTCTCTCTTTAAAATCAATACATTTTTTCTTTTTATTTAAAAAAATTCTTTGTATAAACATCAATTGGAAAAGCACCGTTCTTTTTTTTTTTTTTAAGATTTTTAGCCCTGGCTGGTGTAGCGCAGTGGATTGAGTGTCAGCTTGTGAACAAAAGAGTCACTGATTCAAGTCCCAGTCCGGGCATATACCTGGGTTGCAGGCCAGGTCCCCAGTTAGGGGCATGCAAGAGGCAACCACACATTGATGTTTCTATCCCTCTCTTTCTCCCTCTCGTCCCCTCTCTCTAAAAATAAATAAATAACCTTTTTAAAAAATTAAAAGATTTTTAAAATCATTAGGAATCACTGAAACGCTCTGGCAGATGTGTATTTCACAATCATCTACTTCCGCTGTCTTACCTGCCTGGGTGGGATAGATGATAAAATAATCACTGAATGTGGGCAGCCTCCTCTTCTCTGATACGTCATCCGAGTCCATCGGTTCATCATCTGTTTCAACGCCACTATCTCTTGTCTCTGTTTTTGAGGAATGAAGAGATACACTACAATAATCCATCATTGACACCAGCAACCCTTGATAAAGGTCATCACAAGCTTGTACAGTATTCCCTCACTTGTCGCGGGTATTACATTCTAGACCCCCCGTGATAGGTGAAAATCCGCGAAGTAAGAACCTTACATTTATTTTAGTATTTATATATATTTTAAGGCTTTATAAACCCTTCCCACACACTTATAAACCATTTCCACTCCCTTATTAACCTTTCCCACACTTTTATAAACACTACTTATGTTCTTAAACATATTCTATACTCTTAAACCTACATAATTTTAAAAACATACGTATACAGTACCGCAAAATCCCGTGAAATAGTGAAAAATCCACCATAAATAATTAAATATAATATTTTTAAAAATCCCAGATAAGTGAACCGCGATATAGAGAGGGACTACTGTATCTCCATAAGAGAGAAAACTAGCCACAGAAAGCTAAGTCAGATGTTAGTCGCACAAGCAATCTGGAATCACAGGGGTGGTGGGACGTCCCCTGGAAATTACAAACACCTCTCTCAGAATTTGAGGCTCCCAGACCTACCTCAGGAAGTCAGTGGCTTGGATCATTCCTCAGCCCAAGTTAGCTATTCCATCCCAGGTAAGTTTTCCATCCTTCCCCTCGCCCCAGCGACTGCAGTTATATCAGCTATGAGTCCTTTACACGCGTATATTTTTAACCTTATCTCTATCATCAGTATGAGATTTCCCTAGAAACATGACGATTACAAGGCAGGCTCCACTTACCTCCTCTGCAGGCCTGGATTATAAAGATCTTCGGTTTCTCCTGAAGTGCTGGACAATTTTTATTATTAAACATTTCAAAAACATCTTCTAGGCTGACTCTGTCGTCCCCTTTTATTTTAATAAAGCCTTTTTCACCATGGGACATAAGAGTGACAAGGCAACAGCTAATGTCATCTTTCATTTCATTTAATCCATCACGAAATGATGTTAGTGTTTCAAGTAACTCCTGTAAAAATAGGAGAACATCTTAAAAAGAATTGCGGGTCGGAGAAAATCAGAAACGCTCGAGGCGGCCCCTTTACTACGAGGTGATCCAATGAGATGATAAATATGAAAATACCTCCGTCTCTAGCAGAGTTAGTGTGAGGTAAATTATTCGTTTCATGACTGGTCACTCCCTTGTGGTTGCCCTCAGAATCTGTTTGATTTCTTCTTGTGCTACTGGTTCTTGTCTGACAAAATTAGAGCATTTCTGATCGTCTACCACAAAATACAACAGAATTACAGCTCCCCAAAGGGTTAGTGTATTTAATCTTGTAATTAACTTGCTTTAACATATAAAAATTATTTTATAAAATTAACAGTCTCAGTAAGGTAGAAATGGAAGGGAATGCAGGAGTCTGTCTAGTCAATAATATACACCTGCCAGAGCCTGTCGGCAGATGTCATCAAAATCCACCCCACAGGTAGCTGCTATCACTGCGCCCATACACGGTGTCATAAAGATCCTACCCATCTCAATGAGGTAAAGTAAAAATTAAATAAAGTTTAAATATTGGAAACAAAGGGCCAAAACACATTATATATAGACAACATGACTATCAAGAAATATAAAATAAATCAACTAAAAAACTATTAGAATTAAAGATCACCAGGGTGACTGGAAACAAAATTAACCGACAGATATCTATATTTATATTTCCCCAATTACCAAGCAATAATCATTGAAGCTATATAATGGAAAAGGGGCATCCAATTCGTGGTCACAACAAAACTAAAATACCCAGGGGAAAAACCTAACAAGGAATACACATTACCTAAATGATAAAAACCATTAAAACAAACAAACAAACAAAAAACTAGTGAATAGGAAACACAAACAAATCATGGCCTGTTTCTGACTGAGATGACTCAATGCTATTAACTTGCTAATTCATTCCGAATTAATCTCAGTTCAATGTCATGTCAATCAAAATTCCAAAGAATGCCTGCAAACTTAACCAGATGATTTTCAAGGCCATAGAGAACAGATCATTCTCAAGAATACCAAGAACGTTCAGAAGAAAAAATAATAATAATGAGGGAGGATAGGTCCTCTCAAACATCAAAATGTACTACCAAATCCTGGTGGAAAAAACAATGACACACTGGCATAACCATAAACAAATATATGAATGGAATATTTCAGAATCCAGAAATCAATTCAAGTACTATAATACAGAAATGTAGCTCACGACATAAGAGGCATTTCTAATATGCAGAGAAGGGATGTATCATTCAATAAATGCCACTAGTGATCCATTTGGAAATAAAGTTAGACCTCCTACACCACACTGTTACAAAAATAAAATTACAGGGAGAAGGTAAACCTTAATCTACTTTTAAAAATCACAGAAAGAGCATTTAAATGTTTTCTAATTGGGAAGGGATGGGGTTTAATCAAGACACAAAAACCAAAAGCCGACAAACTTCAGGAAGACTGACCAGTTTACTCACAAAAATTAGAAAGACTTCCCTATGACTTAAGACAACAAAAAGTCAAAAGGCAAGTAACAGGGTGGGAGAAGAATATTTGCACTAGATTTTATAAATGAATAATGTTCAGGGAAAAACAAACAAACTGTAGTATAAGAAAAAGAAAACCCGGTAGGAAAAGGCCAAAGGATACAAAGAGATGTTGCACCAAACTAATGACCTAAAAGTGAAACTTAAAACAGTGAACTATTTTTGCCAGTAAGATTGCTAAATGAGTATAAAGAAACATTGACAGGATGTAGAGAAAACGACTATTTCTGGGTTTTTCAGAGAATAAACCAAACAAACATTAGCAATATCTCTCATCTAAATGGAAGGGACTTGATTAAAAATCATGTAATGTGGAAGAGATTCCAGTACAATCCTTGAGGAAAATGAGGGAGTGTGTTTTTAGCTTTGAAATAATAATAAAATTGAGATTTACTGGGCACTTAACCATAAGCCAGACACTATTCTGAGAACTTTTACACATAGCAACTCATTTCATCCTCACAGCTGCCCTACAAGATATTAATAATTCACTATCATCACCCTTATTGTAGAGATAAGAAAGTAGTCAATTAATTTAAGGCAAGATTTCTAAAACTATTGTTACTGTTGACATTTGGGGCTAGATAATTCTTTGCTTTTACCCACTGGGTGCCATTAGCACCTCCAGCTGTCACAACCAAAAATGTCTCCAGACATTGCCCAATGTCCTCTGGGGGACAAAACCACCTTCAGCTGAGAACCAGATTTCAGGTAACACAACCAGGAAGACAGGAGGCCATCTCTGGCAGTCCACACTGCATTCACAGCCCTTCGCTGTACTCTTCCCTGATGTTCATTAGCAGTGACTCCTGAGAGCTTGAAGGGCTTTCCTGTGTCATTGTCCCAAAATGTGGGCAGTTCAAGGCCATGACTGAACTAGTCAGAGATCAAAATGGAGTTCCCACCCAGCCCCCACCGCTCATCGATCTCCTTTCTTCTGTGTCATCTAGTTAAGTCACAAAGTAATTCTCTCCAGGTCTCTCAGCCACACTCTCCCTACACATCACATGGGTTCAAGTAAGTCCCTCATGGACTTTTCAAAGCCCATGGGCTCCCGTGCTGCTGGAAGCCCTCTGGCCTGGCCTCCCGCTGACTTCTCAAAGCTGTTTCCTTAGTCTTCCCTTCTTCCAGATGCCCTGGTTCTTGCCCGCTCTGCTCTTACAGCTCCTCCGTGGGCCTCCTTGCCCGTGTCGCCCACACCTTCTTGAGATACTTTTCCCTCTTCAACTGCACAGCCCTGGCGAAGACTAAAACCCAAGAGGTCCTGCTTGACTGGACAGGGAGCTGGGGTATCACACACTTCAGGTTCCAAAAGCATCAAGAATTTCAGCAAGATATACAGGTCACACTGCTCAACAGGTCCTGGTTCTTGTCAGACACTAAAAACCCAATTTCTTTCTTTTTTTAAAAGATTCTATTTATTTTATTTTTTAGAGAGAGAGGGGAAGAGAAGGTGAAAAGAGAGAAAAGCATCAATGTGTGGTTGCCTCTTGCATACCCCCAGCTGGGGACCCAGGCTGCAAGCCAGGCATGTGCCCTGACTGGGAATCGAATCGGTGACCTTTCAGTTCGCAGGCCAAGAAAGAAAGGTTACAAAAGCCAACCCACAATTTTTAGTTTCATTCATTACCATTTTTTCAGGGTCGATGCACAATGTATATTCAAACCGGCACTGGCCAAGCCATTGCTCCATCAGCACGATGTCCTGGTTTGCCCCTGGCCTGTTCTTCTTCACGCACATGAGGAAAGCCTTCCGCTTGCCGCTCAGGTCATAACAGTCCTGTTTTCCAGCAAAGCCAAGGAGCAATACTTAAGATCAAACCACACTCAGAAAGCCAAATACACCATATGCGGCTGACCCTTGGACAAAAGGGGGAGAGGGGCAGCCACCCTCCGCAGGTGGAAAATTCACCTATAACTACAGTCAGCCACTTGGACCCTTGAACAATGCGGGTTGGAACTGCGCCAGTCAACTGAAAAGTCCCTTGTAAGTGGACCCACGCAGTTTCAACCCACGTTGTGCAAGGGTCAACTGTGCACCAAATAATGAGTTTCCTCTGGGATTAATGGTGAGGTTTCCGTGTTCAGATCAGGGGCACAACACTGATGGCCTCTCTTTGCAGTTCCGGAGGGGACGCATGACTTGATTTATAGTTCTTTCAAATACTTCTCTCACACCTGGACTCATGGGCCAACCTCAGAAAATCCCTATATGTCACCATAAGTACCCATTTAAGGACATAGGGCCGGTAGCGGAAAGTGGGAAATGACAACACGGGGTTAGGCATCAAAATCCAGAACGGGGGACATCTTAGAGGACAAAGAGGCTGGTTTCTTCAACAAATAACTAGAAAAAGGTTAAAGAAGTATTGTAAATTAAGAGTCTTAAAGAGACAAACCAGTCAAATGTAGCTGTGTAGGCCAGAGTTCTGATTCCAACCAACCAAACGTAAAAGACATAGGAACCAGTCATGCAAATCTGAATGCTGACTGCATCTTTGTCAAGCTGCAGAAGTTTGTTTTTAGATTATGGTTCTGTTTCGAAAAAAGTTTTTCTTAGAGATACATACTGAGATAAAGTATATGTAGATGAAAGTGGTATGATGCCCGGATTTGCTTTAAAATAACAGGGAAGGGGGAGCAGATGAATCAAGACTGGACATTTTGTTGCTAATTATTAAAGCAGGATAAGTATGCAGAGCTGAAGTTTTAGAGGATTCCTTTTTTCCAGTCTCTCTACTTAACATAAGTTTAAAATATCCATAATAATGCTTAAAAAAAAAAAATCCTAAGGCCATGTAAACACTGTTTTATCTCCAGTGCCTCATTTTCCTTGATTTGTAAAGCGGAGAGAGTAACAGTGCCCTTTTTGTTAATGCACGCCCAGTGGTTTTAACTGGTTAATGTTTAGCTTTTACTGTTACCACAGAAAGCAGTGAGATCTGACCACAAGGTAGTCAGTCATCCTTAACCCAACAGGAGCAGCACCCAGAATGTTCCACTGGAGGCTAAATACTAACTTTACTAACCAGTGTGTAATACTGAAGAAAGAGTCAAAATATTTACCAGTTCACCATCCACGCAGTCAAAGGTTCTCTTTAGACATTTTCTTGGGATCACTGAATGAATTTTCATGGAAAAAGAACAGAAAAAGAGCATTATTATCTCTTTTTTATTTTTAATCAAGCTTCCCCTAAGGACTTCAATGGCCTCTTATGTTTTTGGGTCCAGCCAGCTTTGATTTCATTTTAGAGTAGTTTGGATTAGGAACACCCACCCCATCCCAAACGAAGGAGGCTGGAAACCTAAAACAGAACTCCCTTAGACCCCAGTCAGGTTCAGAGGGGGAAAAAAAAAAAAAAAAAAGACTGAAGCCAGAGATTAAAAACAAGGGCTAACTGACATTATGCACATGCGCTTCTTGAAAAGGAGACGTCAATCAAAATAAAGAGAAGAAGAAGTAAAGGAACTAGACCCTATTTTATTTTTTTATTTAACAGAATATCTCAGCATTCAATTCAAATATGCACTGGCCTACAGTGTGTAGTAGCCATGACACTGTGTAGTTTGGATGAATCTGAGAAAGAAAACAAAACAAAACGCTTTGCCAACAGCAAGTGACTCACAATCTAAAGGGTTCCAGAGGTGTGACAGCTGAACAATGGACGGGAGGGATAATGTAAGTGCTGCGCAGGTGCAGTAAAGAAGGGAGAATCCAAGGCTCACTGGGGCAGCACGGCGCCTACAGGCCTTGTCTGGGAGCGATTTCAGTCCTCATCCGTTACCAATCTACAAAGATCAGCAGCAGCTCCACGCTCAGAACTCAAGAGATCGTTAGCGTGCTGAGGGCGCAGACCACAGACAGTACATTTTATATATTACACACACCTACGTTTACGAAATGGGAGAAGGGGCTCGCCTCCCTCAGCCTGTTACCTACAGCGCTTCTTGATCCGAAGCCGTATCTTTATGGCAAACGAGCTAACTGTGTGCAAGGAGAGGACCCCCCCCCCCCTGCCCACTGGAGATGTGGCAGAGGGGATTCCAACACTGGGTTGCTTGCTGGATCGTCTAAAAACTTCCCACATCGCAATCACTTGGAGCTACTTGTTAAAAATGCATCTCAGGCCTGCTAAGTCAGCTTGACTTCTGAGCCCACCCGGTCAGCACATGGAGGCAGCTGGAATGCACACCTGGACTTTTGGTATCTGCTGATCAACCTGGCCCCGGACTTAGCCGTTCCCAAAGGATATGCTGACGGCCTGAAACCGTTCCCAGGGGAAATGGTAATGGACAGAGCGCGGAATGTTAACTAACCTGGTGGGGGTGGGGGGAGAGCAATGAGATGTAAATAACCTACTGAATATATTGATAAGCAAACTCACTCTCACCAAAATGTGTGGTTGACAAGTAATAAGGTGCCTGCAGAAGTGCGGGTGGGACTCCTACGGGCCCACGAGGAGGACCGGGGGTCCCCATTCCCCGTTCCCTGTTCCCCGATCCCACTCCCGTTCCCCATTCCCCTTGCTCCGAACAGGCCCTTGAGTTGGTCCGGGAGCTGCCTCTCCCCTCCCCTCCCCCCCCCCCGCCTTTTCCTTCAATAAACCCACTGCCTCGTCCCACAGTGCTCTCTGGGGATTTCTCAGAGCAAGGTTGCCCTGACACACCCCAAAACGAACTGGATCTCTGTGGCTGCTCTCCAACCGGACACTAGGATTCCTAGCCTGGAAATGGGGACTATCTTGCCCATGTATCCCGGGACTCCCAGCTCCCCCTGCAGATGCAGTGGGCCCCTCGGTGCTCGCACCCTCCCCGCTCGTGTGCCCCCTTCCCGCCGCTCAGCTGAGCGCCGAGCCGCCCCTGGGGACCCGCCCGGAAATCCCCCGGCGGCGGGGCCGAACCCCGCGCACCCCCAGGGCCACCCCACGCCAGCGTTCCAGCCCGGGAATGCCCGCGCTCACCCGGGCCCGCGGCGGCGGGGCAGCCCTGCCAGCGCGGCAGCAGGTCGGCGCGGGGCAGCTGCTGCAGCACCTTGGTGAGGACGCGCGGCGCGGACGCGTAGTACTGCTTGGCGAGGAGCTGGGCCAGCTCCGAGGTGCTGCGGCCCTCCAGCTCCAGCTGCACCTGGGTCACGCGCGGCTCCTCGTCCACCTTCCGGAGGATGGCGCGGAAGTTACGCAGCTCCAGCGGGGACAGCACGTCCAGGGTCTCCTTCAGGCGGGTCTGCAGCTCCTCCATGGCCAGTTTGGGCTTCGGAGGTGCCCCGGGGCTGTCGGACCGCGAGAGACGGCCGCCCCCCAGGCGTCCCTCCTTCGCGGCCCAACCGTTCCGAAGCCCGCAGCTGGCCGGACCAATCGAAGCAAGCCTCAGCCCCGCGCTCCGCGCACGCCACCCCTCTTTCCTCTTTGTTTTGAAAAAAAAGGAGGCGTTTCCGCCTGACTGCAGCAGCCGGGGCCCCTTTCTACCACCGCGCCCCGGCCCCGCCCCCAGCCACACCCCTCATCCCGGCCCCCCCATCCCTCCTATCGTCTCCCCGCCACCCCAAGGAGCTCCTGCTTAACCCTTGGAGCTCCGGCTGGGGGAGCTGAACGGTGAATCCCGGTCCTGCAGCGCTCCTCCGTGTCCCTGCATGGGGCTGCGCCTTAGGCTCACCTGGGGAGCTTCTAAAACTCCTCGTGCCCAGGCCCCAACCTAGGCTGAAGGTGTTAGAATCTCTGGGTGGCAGACCCAGGCGTCAGTAGTTTGTAAAGTTCTCCAGATGATTCCAGTGGGAAGCCAAGTTTGAGAACCATCGACCTGAGACTCCAGTGTTTATCAGCTACCTAAGTGGTTCCCAGGGAGCCAGGACTTGGAAGCTGAAATAACACCTAGAGGCTGTTGCCTTGAACCAGCATTTTTGGGAGACCGCGTGGTGACAAAAGCTGAGATTTGAGAATTTGAGTTCAGCAAGAAGCTAGAAGTGCACACAGCTCAGACGGGGGAAGGAGGAGAGGAGGGGAGAAGAGGAGGGCCCTGAAGGGGCATTGCCTTCCTGAGCAGATCTCAGCTTCGCGACCCCCACAATCGTGATTGCTAGGTTCCCTGGCTTGATTAGGCCCACAGGACTCTAATCATGGTTTGCCCCCAAGTTACTCACCCTTTTGAACAGCTGGTGAAAGAATCTCAGGACCTTATTTGAATCCTGATACAAATCAACTTTGACCATTTTTTGAGACAGAAACGTGAATATGGGCTGCAAACAAATATTTTTTGCTTTTTCCAGGTGGGATAATAACATTGCAGTTATGTAAGAAAAGCGTCCACAGCTTTGAGAGGTGCATATTCAAGTATGGAAAGGTGAGAGGTGTGATGTCTGCGATCTGCTTTTAAAAGCTTCACGAAGAAGTGAGGGAAGAGTGGGAGGAGGAGCAAGTGGCAAAGTCCCGACCATTGTTTCATCTGGGTGATGTGAATGAAAGGCTCCACTCTCGTGATTGTTTGAAATATTTGACAATATATTTCTGGAAACTGACTACAGCAACAGCTTGAAAGCTTTGCATTCCTCTTCTTTTGGCTCTCATCTACAAGGTGCATCCCTCTTTTAGTTCCAGAAGGCTGTTTCCTCCCACAAATCCCCGCCTCTCAATAATCTGCATTAAATGAGGCAGCCAAAAATGAATCAATAAAAAAAATAAAAAAAAAAAGGAGGGGCGGCACTGAGCAAGGATTACAAAGCCAGCAGAAGCTCGACTAGCCACTTCCTGTTTGAAGTTTAATACTTGCGGGAGACTGCAGGACAGAAGAGAAAAACAAGAATCACAGTTCACAAAGGAAAGTTTCAGTTTTACACCATGTTTACAGGAAATGAGATAATTTCTCCAATCCTATGATTATTTGCCCCCGAAAGAACAAGTGTAGGGCATTGAAGAGTCTCTGGTGGCTGAAATACACCAGCCAAGTGCAAGGGGGGCAGATCTGCCCTGGGATGAAGCCCACACCTCTGGGCCTCAACTCTGCCCCTCCCCTCCCAGGGGCTTCACTAACATTAGGCTCCAACAGCCCAAGATGAGAATCAGAGACTGAAGAGACGTCGAGAAAGGACCTGAAGATCCTGGCTGAGTCTCAGTTCTTAGGAGGCAGCCACTCCGTCCAGTGTTGGTGTCAACCTGCCCTCCCTTCATTCCTGCCCCAGCACACCATTTCCAGTCTTCAGAGCTGGACACTGAGCTCTGGGGACTTGGGTGCCACTATGAGATTAGTATCTTTCTTTGTTTTCTATTCTTTTCTACATTTGTTTTGGTTTTGAATAGGACATTTTAACCTAAAACCTAAAGTATAAACTTAAACTGATAAACCATAGAACTTAACATGTGTTATGGGTTGATTTGTGTCCCCCAAAAAGATATGTTGAAGTCCTTAACCCCAGTTCTTAAGTAAACTTATTTGGAAACAGGGTCTTTGCAGATGTAACCAAGTTAAGATGGGGCCATTCTGGCGCTGGCTGGTGCAGCTCAGTCAGTTGGGTTGTAGCCCCGTTAACCAAAAAGTGGCAGGTTCAATTCCGTCAGGGCACATGCCTAGGTTACAGGTTCAGCCCCTGGTCAGGGTGCGTACCAGTGGCAACCAACCAATGTTTCTCTCTCTTCTTTCCTCTCTTCCCCTCAAGCTGGGAGACAAGGAACTAGAGCCTGCAGAGTTGGCCCTGCTGACACCTTGATTTTAGATTTGTAGGATCCAGAATTATGAGAATCAATTTCTGTTGTTAGGAGCTGCCCAGTTTGCGCTAATTTGTTTTGGCAGCCCTAGAAAACTGATAGTTTGCTCACTTAAGCCTCACCACCACCCTTAGGTTAGGAAATATCACTATCTCCATTTCCTACACAAATTCAAGTGTCTAGTAAGTGGAAAGCCAAGCTTTCAACCTGGACTGCCTGGATCACAGCCCAAACGTCCCTTTTGCCTTTTGAATAAAGCTTTCGTAAACCTGAAAGTTGATAGAAAAACCTGGGTACCCATTAGAATGGCTGTAGTAAATAAAACAGACAGAGTAACACGTGTTGAGGAGGATGTGAGGGACAGGGATCCTCAGACACTGCTGTGGGAGTGTAAGCCGGTTCAGCCACTTTGGAAAAGTTGGTACTTTCTTGAATGATTAAGCATAGTTACCACATGATCCAGCAATGAGATTCCTAGGCAAACAGAAGCGGGCAAAGGTAGGTTCACAGTTGTGAGTTTAATTACTCTATTACTTGTATCATGTAAATCTACTTTGGCAGGACAAATGAAAATGTGAGAAGTAATGTACCTCCACAGAAGCACGTGTACATGAGTGTTTATAGTGGCATCATTCATAAGAGCCCCAAAGTGGAAACAATTCAAATGTCAGTCCACTGGTGAGTGGATAACTAACATATTGGTATGGGCATACTACACAATAGGATTCTGTCATAAAAAAAAGGACAAAGTGTTGGCTATGCCACATCATGGATGAACCTCAGATACCTTATGCAAAGTGAAAGACGCCAGACGCATGAGCCCGCATATTGTATGACTCCATTAACATGAGGTATACAGATTTACAGACAGAAAGTAGATCAGTGGCTGCCTGGGGCTGGGGTTCAGAATGAGAATTAATTGTAAATGAGATCTTAGGGTGGAATGAATATGTTGTAAAACTGATACATGGTGAAGGCTGTACCCCTTAGCAAAGTTACTAACAATCACTAAACTGTATATTTGAAATGGGTAACTTGATGGCAAGTAAAGTAAAGCTGTTTAAAAATTTTAGGTTCTAAGTTTGGGGACCTATGCAGGACCTAAAACAGAGTGATAGCACTAGGTTTTCCAACCAGTTTAACGAAAAAGTGCTTCATTTTATTCATCTGAACTTTAGCTGCAGAAAAATAGCAGAACTCCGCTGAAACAGTGCTGGGGCCAAGATACTCGTGAACTTTATTTGGATGCTTCGAGGCTAGGAAGCCACGGCCCTCCCCTCCTGCAGAGCATCTGCAAAGCTGAGGAAGAACCAATGAAGTAATGGCAGCTTTTCTCCTCACCCTAACGTCACTGCAGAGGTAGACTCTGGCCAGGTGACAGTGACTCCTCTCTGCAGAACCACCACCTCTGCTCAGCCCCCCAGCTGGAGCCCCTCAGCCACAGCGGGTGGCCCACAGATTCTCTGGCTTTGCAACTCCTTGCCCAGGAAAAGATCCAAAGAGGCAACTCCGTGTAGGTGGGTGGCAGAAGCAGAGACTCCTGACAAGAGCTCTCTCTGGGGAAATGCTTTCAAGCAGCCTTGCAGGGAGGGGACGCAAACCCTTCCCCAAACTCCCCCATGTGCTGTAAGTATCAGTGGCTCCTCTTTGGGGAGATTCTCAAGGCTTGAGTCAGGCCCATCTATTCCCTACTTGCACTGGGTAACAAGGTGACATATCTGCCTGGCTTTCCAGACAGGACTTCACCTCACTCCAGGACAGTGAGATGAAGCAGCCCTTGGCAGAAACCAGGCAGGGCAACAACAGAACCCATCTTTTCCCAGTGCCCTCGCGGTCAGGACTTGAGGCCCATCTTGGCCATCATCTCTTCATAGACTGTCCACGCCATGGCGGCCATCAGAGTCCTGCGGAGCGCCCGGGGCACACCGCCTTGGAAGAAGCCACGCAGCCCATAGTCCTAGGCGGAAAACAAACGTCAGTACTCTGTGAAGTAGCAGTACGATTGTACCTGGCACAAGAGGGCCTCGCTCTTGTTACCCCATTTTTTAGTCTTAGTTTTTAGACTTTTATAAGTAATGTTAAAACTATGACTAAGGGGTCCAAGGAAACAATAAGCTTTAAATTGTTTTTTGCCTAGCTGCTAAACTTCACCTTTCTAGGCTTGCTCTATCCAGGGCGGTTCATTTCTTAGCTGAAAACCTTTCCCCAGGGCTGCTGTGTACAGGGGTCAGCTGGTGCCGTGCGCACAGCGCCAGGCCCCAAGGGGCAGCTGGAGTCCTGACCAAGGGCCGCTCGCCAAGCCCGGGCCCAGGCTGAAGGAAAAAGGCGCCTTTTTTGGCAATTTCCATGCCTAGAAGGAGCTTTTATTCTTTTTATTTATTTATTTATTTTGTAATTAACTGTATATTCTTGGTGGCTCTATATAAGAATTTAAAGACAAAACCTTTTATTCCTCCCCCATAATTTGGATTGGTTTGTTCATTCCTACTGCTCTCATTCCTGCCATTTTCACATATACTGAAGAATATAGTTCAAACTTTATGATTTTAGGTGAAGAGAAGCAGGCAACTTAAGCAGGGTGAGGAATATGATCAGCTTTACAAATACTTGTTTATATCCAGGGTGGAACAGATACCTGATGCATGTGCTTACATGTTTCCCCTGCTGAAAAATTGAGAAGTACAGAAAAAGCTAATGATGTGGGTGACAAATTTGCCGTGGACAAGACTATCTGGTGGGTGACAACAGTACACGTTTCCCAAGGGCCACCGCAGTGGCTTTTAAATAGGCCTTTCGTGGACTTTACGTCTGCTGTACTTGACTCCCTCAGTAATAGCACTGGTATAAGCGCAAACTGCTAGAAATAGTTTTTCCTGACTCTATTTCCTCCTGGGCCCTTGATCGGATCCTTAGCCACCCCCCCCCCCCCGCCCCGTTCACCTGACTCAATAGATCTGGGGTAGAACCCTTAACAAACATCACAGGTTATCCTATTGGAGGCACCCCCACCCCCCAAAAAACCCACAGATTTTTAGCAGTGGTTCTCAACCTTGGTAACACATTGGAACCACTGGGGAATTTAAATACTGACACCTGGGATTCACCCTCCAGAGAGCCCGATATCATCAGCGGAGGCTGTGACCTGGGAACGGGGATTTGTAAAACTCCCCAAGTAATTTTCTTGTGTAAAGGCTAAGAGTTACCTCTAGAGAGAGCTGTAACCACAACAAGAACCAATATTTATTCTCTAGCCTTACCTTGAAGATGACTGTCACTGCTTGTCCAATCCACCGAAATTTCCCTGGGGAGAGCTGCATGTGAGTTTTGATAACATCCGCAGGCTGAGTTACCAGTGAGGCCAGAATACCAGCAAATATCCCGCAGCTGAAATTTACAGCGGGAACAAGAGCAGCATCCAACTGGTCTGAAATAGGACAAAGGCAACATTCAGTTATACATAAAGTTCACATGCATCGGATAAGTGTCAATGCCAAGTTGCCCACTGATTCTTCCCCAAAGCCAGAAGGGTACAGATTCAAACAAAGAATTTAAAAATTTAAAGGTATAACTAATAAATGCAGATGGAATAATGGAGTGAAAATTTCATCCTTTTACACCCATCATGTAATAATTAATTCAGGCAACAACCAATGACTGATGCTCAAACATATGGATGAAAGGAACAGGATGTTTTATATGGATTTATATAGGTTCAAAGTACCTGCCCACACATACTTACAAATTACAAAAGAAAACATAACTGAGTTTTCAGTGGAGGCACTATCTTAGCCACATGATAAAAAGTTAACATCACCCACAATGGGTGAAACTGACGTCATGAGCTTCCTGATGTAAGGCACGGGGGACACAATATCATATACGAGGTAGGTCCTTTTGCTAAAAATGTATAACTGAATCTAGTCGCAAGGGAACCTCGGATAAACCCAGGCTGAGATTATGAGGGTGGCTTATACTCTGGAAAATAAAAAATAAAGGTTGCCATACAGTATACTGTTGGAACAACTGCAGATATTAAGACTATCATTTGACTTCAGAGAACTATATCTATGTTGCCCGTGACTGGCGTGGCTAAGTTGGTTGGGCATCATCCCAGAAAGCTAAAGGTTGCTGTTCAATTCCCAGTCAGGGCACAGGCCTGGGTTGTGAGTTCAGTCCCCATCAGGGCATGTGGGAGAGGCAAGCAATTGATATTTCTCTCCCTCTCTTTCCTTCTCTCAAAAATAAATAAGATCTTAAAAAAAAGTAAAAGAACTGTATATATGTTAGATTGCCTGAAACTGGTAAGATGGTTACATAAGAATGTCTTTGTTCTTAAGAAACACATACTGAGTATTGAAGGGTAAAGGGACGTCATGTCTGCAACTTACTCTTAAATGGTTTGAAAAAAAAAAACAATTATACACATAGAAAGAGAATAATAAAGGACTATGAAGTTATTTATATCATCCTTGTGGCTTTTTTGTGAGTCTAAAATGATTTCTAATACCAAATTTTAAAAAACTTAGAAGATGGGTTGAGATGCTAAAAATGTACATGCCAGTTGCCCATTGCCCTAACCTTGGTACTGCAGAATAAGGCTGTGACTTGCAGCGTCACACCACCCACTGGTGCCCGGGGGGAAGCTAATCCCCCGAGCACCGCAACTGCAGCCCGTCACCACTGCCATGATGCCGACACTCCAGCTTTCCCAATTAATTGATCTTGCGTACAATTCCTTGCTCAAGTCATCCACAGACACCATACTGAACGCAGGGCCATTCTCCAGGATGTTTCTATCAACACCTGGCTCTGCCTGGGTGGGTGTCTACTGCCCAATGATTTTGCTCACGTCTTGTCCGACATGAGCTTACTGAAAGGGTGGGCCTGCCAGGATGCCTCAGGTTTGGCACCTTTCTCTCCACCCAAATGGAGGGCCCAAAGCCACGTTGCTGGGGGACACAGCAGGGAGGTGAAACTAATATTTTCCTCCCAGCTCCTATTTGGCATTTCCCAAACTTGTCTGAAAAAGGAACCACATATAGTACACCT
Organism: Furipterus horrens; assembly: GCF_987537825.1. Lineage (NCBI taxonomy): Eukaryota > Metazoa > Chordata > Mammalia > Chiroptera > Furipteridae > Furipterus > Furipterus horrens. Next base: position 134,746,756 of record NW_028327177.1, on the reverse strand, counting down.
TGAAAAATACTGACTCCCAGGTCTTACCACCACGCTTCTGATTTAGGAGGTCTTGGATGGGACCCAGCAACCTTAAGATCAGGTAAATTTAGGAACTATTCTTATAGGACCTGTGTGTAAGTGCTATATTTCACCCCATTCCCCACTCAAGCATTACAGTACATCCCTTTCCAAAGGGACCAGGTCTGCCACGTCCCAATGCCGGGGATACACCTCACAATGGACCGCAGTGGGGAATCGGCCTCTGCCTCCCACAATGCTCAGGCTCAGTTCCTAAAACTCTGCTAAGGATCTGGAGCGGCTAAGGAGCAACAAATGGTCTCCTAGTCACAACAGAGAGTCGCAGAGAAAGTGGTGAGAATGTGTTTTGGGGAGCTCTCTTCCCAGCCACACCTTCCTTTACCCATACCATGGGACACGATGATTTTGGTCTGGTTGTAAAACATCAGGTAGAGTCCAGAAAAGGGTGCGTCACGAAGGAGCGTGGCTGTCAGGCCACTGAAGAGGCCCCGGTGGCCCTCACTGCGATAGATGCTCCTCAGGGCTGCGTAGATGCTCTCGTAGCCATACCTGCCGCTCTGCAAAGGAAGCACAGGACCAGCGACTCACCGACGACCCTGGGCATTTCAGGGTAGGGGGCATTACCGGGCACCGCATACACAAATGGGTTCTCTGGCCACATCAGCCTCTGTTGATTTATAAACTGGGAGGTGACATCAGTGGCCACTTGACTCAAGAGCCCCATGCCTCTGTTTTCCCTCCCTGAGGGCCTAAAGTATTAAAACTCACCTCGTAACGTGTCTTGATGACGGTGATGGGTGACATGCAGACCCCTGCAAATGAGCGAGAGCCCACCCCCAGTATGACCGACTCCATGGCGGTGGGGGGGTGGCCCCGCAGGAAGTATTGCTTCAGAGAGTAGAGGGTTCCGAAGTAGATGCCAACGCCCGGGACACACCTCACAATGGACTGCCGGAGGGATGGGGGTCGGAGGAGGAAAGAAAGACCCGCACGATAAGATACTGTCATAGCCGGGTTTCCCGAAAGACCCAGGATTTGCATGCAAGTAGTTGAGTTCAGGTGTGGAGGGAACCCCAATAGGAGAGAGGGGAGGCGGCCAATAAAGGGTGTGTTATCCAATCAGTTACTGCCATGGGCAACCTAATCTCCGTCAGGGGAACTCCGGGCACCTGTGTAGGGAGGAGGGGAGTGAGGTCTAAACCTCAACTCTCATTTCTCATTGGGGTGAGCGTTCATTCCCGGGCACTGCCATGCCAAAGGGAATTCCTAAGGCCAGAAAAAGCCTTCTGGCAAAGAAGTGCTCCTGTGGTGGTCTCAGCACTCTGCGGCCAGCTGTGTCTGCCCGAGGACTGCGCTGCACTAAGAAGTGAGGCCTTGTTAGGTACAGACGTCACAGTCCCTGGCCCTCACAAAGAGGCCAGTAACGGAGACACCAGTGGGAAGACCACGGAGGTCCTCCTGCCTCTTCCAATGCTCACACTTGCTTAAAGGAGGGGACACGTGAGGTAGCTGAGGAGTGGCTAGTTACGGAGGAGGGTGCAAGAAAAGATCCAAAAGGCAGCTTACAGGGGACATCCCTTTCCAGAGGCCAAGAGGACTCTCAGTGCGGATCACCTGCAGGAGCAGAGCCAACATCCCGACGCGTCTGGATCTGTGGACAGGGGACAACATAGAGGCAGGAAGAAAAAAATCACTCAGAGCACATCCCAACTCAAAAGAAAAAAAAGAGAGAGAACCCCCACTCAAAGACTTCTCCACATGGACTCTTCCCTGGGGCCCTTAAGAATCTCTACAATGTGCCCCGCAATCTCGGAGTTCTTACGTGTCACGACCTGACACTTACGTGTGTATCCATATCCACCCATTCATACTACAAGCAACAGGGCACCTTCTGGTTTATATGTATTGCATACTTCCCCCAGTGCTGAACCCAACACGGGGACACAAAAAAGACAATCAGTACCTGCTGCACAGTTCTGACATTACAGGCTAGCAAAATAAAATGCAAATGTCACTGGGGCAGATGCCAGGAAGCTGCTCAGGGAAGGACCCCATTGAAGGAACATTAAATTACGTTAATTAATGTAAAACGTATTCCCAGAGGAGAATATACAGCAAGCCCATGAAAGCTTGGCCTGGCTTGTTCCCCCTGTGAGCACTCAGCAGGGTGGGAGTTGACTTAACACAGTGCAGGTGCTGCCATGTCTGAGAAGCCGCCTCACCCGGGGGCCGAGGGCTGGAGCGTCTGCAGGCGCGTTTTGAGGAGGTCCAGGGGTTGGAAGAGGAGGGTAGAGCATGTGCCACTGATGGAGCCGCACAGGAAAGCTTTGATCACCGGATGCAGCTGCAGGACAAGGAGACACTGTCAGCAGCTCTGCTGCAGCAAGCCTCGCCTGTGCGAGGGTCCCTTAGAAACTCACTGGTGGCGCCCTGCCTTATCTTCATACTTCAGAGGAGGGAACAGTGTAGCCAGGCGTGGGCAGCGCTGCCAGGTCGTTGAGAGCACAGCACAGAGCGAGGGGTATTGATAATAACTTTGCTCCTACTGAGCACCACATCTATTTGCATCTGTGAATTAGGTCACTGACCAAACCTCCTCCTGTGTCCCCACAATAAGTCACTGCCCATCTCCTTATCATCACAAAAGCAAAATCAACAGGACAGTCTGGTTTCCAGGCTCCCCTGGCCTGTAGGTGTTTACAGGAACAAGACAAAGGAAACGAAACCCTAAGCTCAGCAGTAAGGCAGAGGTGCCACTTCTTGTGAAACCTGTGAGTTTCCTTAATTTAACGCGTTCCCCTTCACTTACACCCACATGTGTCTCACAGTGGGTGCCGCAGACCCAGGGCCTTTCCTGGTCTTGCTGGCTCTCCTTTAAACCAGGATAGTCACACACAATGGCAACTCCAGAGGCACCACCAGGAAGGGCAGGACTCCATCAAAACGAACTGCACTTTCCCCAGGCAGGCCTCAGAGACCTCTGAGCATGCCCCAGGGTCCAGCCTCAGTCACACATGGTGTGAGAAGGCACTTTTAAAAATCCAAGGAGAGGTTGTCCACTTCTCCATCAGGGAGGATGCTGGTGTTAAGGGGAATGTAACTAGCAAGCCTCCTAGCGTTTTGACAAAACCTCAGCTGCATGGCCTTCTGGACAAGCATGTGCAATCCCATATTGTTGGAGCGATCATTGCACCTCTGGGTGTTGTGGATTTCAGTAAGTTTGCTATGGCTGAACCAAGAAAGATGACCTACACCGATTTCTATAGAAATTACGATTCTGTGACCGCGTTTGAGGCCATGAGGAAGCCTGAGATCTTTTAGAGGGCAAAGTGATTTTGGAATGTCAAGAATTTCTTGGGGGTGGGTTCTGTGAAAGTTTGTCACTGACCCGTGCTCCTGAACTATGAAACGTGATTGTCTGAGCTACGGAATAGTTTCTCTTGATAAACAATTAAGAAATACTGTGGGGGGAAAAATCCAACCAGGAGAGGAAACCTTCTTCTCCAAAGGAAGTCAATTGGCAAGCTCCATTCAAAAAATCTTCTCTCCGTTCATTATTCTTAAATAAATAGTAAACTGTGGTCCCAAAACATTATTAAGATGAATATAAAGTTGCCTTTAGGCACACCATACAGAACCAAAATGTTCGTCACCTGTGATACATGTTTCTCAGAGAAGAGAGATCATTTAATATTCCACCAACCCAGCCAGCCTCAAGTTATAACTGGAATAACTTAAAAGACGATTGGATAGTCGGCCTGCGAGCCAAGTGTCGCTGGTTCGACTCCCAGTCAGGGCACATGACTAGGTTGCACGTCAGGTCCCAAGTTGGGGGCGCAAGTGACAGGCAACCACACAGTGATGTTTCTCTCCCTCTCTTTCTCCTTTCCCCTCTCTCTAAAAATAAAATAAACAAATTAATTAATTACTTTTTGTAAAAAGACTGTTGGGTAGCCCTGGCTGATGTGGTTCAGTGGATTGAGAACCAAAGGGTCACCGGTTCGATACCCAGTCAGGGCACATGCCTGGGTTACGGGCCAGGTCCCCAGCTGGGGGCATGTGAAAAGCAACTTATCGGTGTTTCTCTCCCCCTCTTTCTCTCTCCCTTCCCTCTCTCTAAAAATAAATAAATATACTTGAGATCTTAATTTTTATTTAAAAAAATAAAAGACTTGGGAGAAGGACTAGATAAGTTCAGACAGAAAATACTGGGGCTTATAACTACGCTCAGGTAGCTTGGGAAAGTATCAGAAGGTGGCAGCACCGGTAACAAGTGAAACCGAGCAGAAGGTGCGCTCCGACAGGTGCGTGCGTGCCGGCGCGCAGAGCCCACTCGCCCAGGAGAGGCGCCCGCTCCATCCGCTAGCAGGTGCTCCCGGAAGCGCTGTGTTCCTCGGCATCGGCCGGGACTTCGCAGCATCAATGAGCCACTCTCCCCGGCACACCTGGCCTCTCCCTTCCAGTGGCATCGCCTCCCTGCCCGGAACAAGCTCACAAGGCAAGCTTTCTCCTGTCCCTCTTCACTAGTCACCCCTCGGGCCCCACCACTTGTCCTCCCGCTAGGGCTTCTCTACGAAGCTGCCCCGTGTGCTCACCAAGGACTGGCTGCATCCCAGGACCCCTGTCCCGCCCGGATCCCCCTCCTCTTACGCGGTCTGCCGGCTGCATATGAAATGGCTGCAGGCCTCGCCTCTCAGGTTCTGGGTTTCCTCTCCTCCTCCGGGCTGCCCTGCTGGGTCTTCCTTCCCTCGGCCTGCCTGCAGATGTTGGTGCTCCTCTTATCTCCCCCGACCGCAGCCCCTCAGGGCAGCCTCACCCTGCCCACGCCCACGTCCACACCCCACACTTGCCCAACGCCCACCCCTGCAGCCCAGGCAGCCCCTCCTCCGACTCCGTTACTCCCACGCCTCCTCCACCTCCCGTAGGCACTCGGGGGCCTGAAACTCAACATGCCAAAAGGGAAGCTCAGTCAACAGTCCTGCACGGACTTGTCTCCTCTCCAGTCCACACTGGGCTGTCCCATGGGAAATCTGGGAGACGCACGAGACTCCTCAGTCTACCTGCTGCTTCGTGACCAGGTCCTGCCGATGGCCCCTCACCGGGGGAGGCTGCCCCCACAACCCACCCCAGCGGCCTCCTTGGCAGCCTCCGGCCTTAAGGTGCCAACCCCCACCTCCTCCGTGCCAGAGCAGCACTGTGCACGGCGCCCATCCCCACCACATCAACAGGCTCACAGCACTCTGAAGAGCTAGGTACTTAAACCCATTTTACAAATGAAACTAGGGCTCACAGAGGCTACAAATGTGTCCTAAGTCCCAGGGTTGGAAGCTATTGGCCAGGACTCAAAGGTCAGGCTCTTTTCAGCAGACTCCCAGTCTGAAGTGGACCACCGGGCACTCAGTGGCTTCCTCCAGCTTCAGGGGTTTCCTCCCACTTCTCTTTTTTGAGTGGGAACGCTCTTCTTCTGTCCCCAAAGATGCTCCCATGCCCCTCCATCCACTCCCATGGCTTCAGTCCCCACCCTTCTACCCACACTTGCGACCTCCTTCCGGAGCTTCAGACCCACCTATCCGCCTACTCTGATGTCCCACCGATACCTCAGACCCTTCCAAACCTGAACCCCTCTCTCCCTCCCCTCCATCCCCACCAGTCTGCTTCTCCTCCTGGGTGCCCTGTCCCAGGGAATGCCCTGCCATTTACCTACCCAGCTGCCCCAGCCAGAAACCTGGGCAGCACCCTTGACTCAGACTCTCTGCACCTGCTCATCCTACCTCCTAAAAGCTCTCAAATTCACCTCCTGTCATCCTGGCTCAGAGCTCCATTATCCTTGGTGATGGCCACCACCTCCTCACTCAGCTCATCTCTTTGATTGCTCTAGTCCAGCCATATTCAACCCTTTCCATCTCATGGCATACATAAACTAATTACTAAAATTCTGCAGCACAAAAGAAAATGTATTTTTTGGTGCCAATCTGACAAAAAAAAATTGGTTTCATAAGTTTGATTCATTCACACTGGATGGCTGTTGTCTTTTTTTTTTTTAAGTCTCACTTGAGTATATATCCATTGTTTCCAGAGAGGGGGTGGAAGAGAGAAACATCGATCAACTGCCTCCCATATGCACCCTGACCAGGAATGGAACCCATAACCTAGCATGTGCCCTGACCGGGAACCAAAGTGTGACCTTTCAGTTTATGGGAAGACACTCCAATCAACTGAGCCACCTGGCCAGGACTGTTGTCATTTTTCAGATTTGACAATCTAAGGGAAAAGAGGTTAGTGCCCCTGACTACATAGTCAGGTCGTCGTCGTCGTCGGCAGCCGTCCGTCTCGAGAGACGATGGCGTAGCTTCTTGAGAGTCTATCTGCACCGCCGAGAATGGCTGTGCGGTCCGACTCGGGAGTGACAATCCCTGCCACACTTGTTACAGGTGAAGGCAGATTGCCGTTGTTGCTGCTGTTGACGCTGCTTCCGCCTCGATCTTTTCTGGACCGCCTCCTCGTTGCGCGCAGCCTCTGCGTGTGACGTGCCTTGCCTGACCGAGAGCCTCCAGGCTAGGCGGTCGTCTGCTTGAACTTCCCATGTGTTGAGATTGATGGAGCATTGTGTCATGTCCTTTTTGCAGATGTCTTTGAACCGCAGTTTTGGGCGCCCTGTCATCCTCTTGCCTTCTGCTAGCTCGCCGTAGAGGAGGTCTTTGGGATACGGTCATTTCAAAGGTGTATAAACAAAAAACAGTATTCAGGGTTTGCTTAAGACAAAGATAAACCTTTTACTAAAAAAAAATTGTATGCCTGGGGCATGACTACTCACCATGACCTAGCCAGTTAGGATTTATGATCAAGAACATCCTGTGAGGTCACTTTCCATACCCCCCCCCTTTTTTGTCCACAACTAGCAGTATAGATTAACCTCTAACTGTTAAAACAAAAGAACAGATTATATAATTGTTTCAAAATTTTACACTTTTCATTTTGAATTGTTTTAAAATTATTATCAGTAGTGAATGCCACATCCTTTGAGGACATATTTGATTTTTTTTCTAAATAGCCCAAAGTTATTCAAGTAAATAAAAATGAGTAATCCTTTTTTTTTTTTTAGTAATGGGTAGGACAAAAACTATCCAACAATACTTACAGGTACACAAAAGCAATAAGCAGCATTTAAATAGTTAGTAAACCGGTTCTCCAAGTTAATTTTACATCCCTTTGAAAAAATTAACTGCCCTGGCAGGGTGGCTCAATTGGTTAAAGCGTTGTCCCATACACCAAAGGCTGTGGGTTCAACTGGGTCAGGGCACATATCTAGGCTGCGGATTCCATTGGGGGGGTAGGGGGGCGTGGGGACGCAAACGTGAAGCAAGCAAGCCATAATCTTTCTCTCTCTCCCTTCCTCTCTCTAAAAATCAATCAAAATACACCTTGGGTAAGGATTAAAATAGATATAGGTGATAGATAGTAAATCCAATTCAAACGTAAATCCAAATCCAATTCAATTTTAAATGCAATAAATCTCGAGTCTAGAGCTGGAGGGCCCAGAAAAATAGGTAAGTACGTGTTCAAACATGTAAACAAATAGCTGTCGCCTCTTTTTTTTTTTTAAGGCCCCCGCCCCGCGCCGCGCCGCGCCGCGCCGCGCCGCCCCATGCCCCCGGCGAAAGGCTCCGAACGCAAATTTCGGACGGAGCTGCGGCGGGCCCAGAGCCCTCTAAGCCAAGTCCAGGCCGCACTGCGGGCTCCGCCCACCACCAGCCCCAACTCAGCCCAACAGCGCTCTAGGCGCACCTGCCCAGCCCCGCCTCCGCCTCCGCCAATGGCAGTCCGGCAGCCCGACCGCCGCAGCCAACCCGGACGCTCGAGGGCGTGGCCTCGAGGCGCCCCCCTGACAACGCCTATTCCCCCGCCGGCTGGGGGCTGAAATCCCAAAGGTGCCCCCTCCCCCACTCCGCAGCTACCCCAACGTCTCCGGCTTGGCGCTATTACTGAACCTTGAGAAAGCCCAAATATCTGCCCGCGTGTCCTCCCACCCGTCACTCAAGGCGTCCCGCGCTAAGCAGACTCCCGTAGCACTCACATCTCGTTCTGGGCCTCACGGGAACAATGCCCTGAAAGCCCCCAAGGCCCCGTCAATTCCGCCCATCTCTACCCAAATACCACGGCGGCAGCGCGACCTTTGCTCGTCTGTCCCGAGCGATGGGCTGCAATCCTCTCTCCCTCCTCCTTCCCCGTCAAGTCCCCAACTCTGCGCGCATCCAGGGTTCGGGAAAGGCTCCACGAGGGACGCTGACCCTCGGCAACTTCCCCGAGCCGGCAGTCCTGGAACTCCTGCCTGCGCTTCCCGCCAATTTACCATAAGCGTTTCCATCCTGTCTCCCACATCTTGAGGTTGCAGCAGCGCGGGGCGTGAATTCTGGATCATTGGAGGAGGCCTGGGAGTGCTCTGGGCTCAGGGGGCCGTCGGTGGGAGCTCAGGCCCGGCCCTTGAGACTCAGAAGACAACGCGATTACGGCAGCCGTGCTTTCTACCGTCTGCACCCGTCGGGGTCGGGACCTGTGCGGTCCGGCGCTGCGCGCGTGGCTCTGGAGTGCCGTACGAGCCTGCACCCGGGAACTACTTGCGGCTTTTCACTTGCTCGGCAGACACCACAACTCTGCTCTCCGGCGCATTCTGCCCAGACTTCGGGACTGGCGACACTTGGGCTAAATGTATCGGGGGGCGTGGAGAAGGCCAGAGGAACTAGTTAGAACTGTAGGGTTTAACTTCCGGGGTCGGACGCTGGTCTGCAGCTGGTGACGAGGTGCGCCTTAGTGCCACCTGGTGGATACGTCCGGAACTGCAGGATCCGCGGTTTCCCGGCGCCCGGGGCTTTGTCTGCGGGCTGTTCTGCGGGGAAGTTTGCCAACTCGACGTCTTTACAGTCGACGTACAGTAGCCAGTAGCTATCTGTGGCTCTTAAACACTTGAAATGTGGCTACGATGAATGAAGAACTTAATGTTTTATCTTATATTAAAAACTGAAGCTGTGGGGAATACTTTTCTGTTAAACACTTTAGTTTGGCAGGCTGACATTTCTCTTTAAGCACCGAAAAGTGAGCATCGGAATTGAATGTGCTGCAAATTATCCGCACGCCCGATTTCTAAGACTTGTGTTAGTATGGCAAAATAAAATGTCATTAGTAATTTTGATATTTTACCTGTTGAAGTAATATTTTGGATTGTTGCGGTTAGGCGAAAATATTATTAAAATTAATTTTACCTCTTTCTTTTTACTTCTTTAATCTGGCTACTAGAACACAAAGTTACACGTGTGGCTTGCACTACGTTTCTGTTGGGCAGCACTGGTCTATCTAGATGGTTAAGATTATGGCCTTCGCTTTCATGTGGACTCGGTCAGTAACCTTCTGGGTCTGCTCTGGACTCAGACGAAGTGTGTCTCTTCCTGCCACACTCATGACCCTGGAGCCCAGAGTCCCCCTATTCTCTCCAGTCCTCTTCCTATGTTCTCTGGGATGAAAAGCTATGTAAGATTACGTGAGAGGAGCATTACCCATCTGTAGAAGAGGGAGAGTTTTGGAGTTGTACATAACAGCAGTGCTTGGAGGAGTGAATTTAAAAAATGAAAGGAAAAATAACTGGTGAAAACATTGTGTGTGACTTTAGTTCAAAACAAGGTCATTAATATCAGGCAAGGCTTCCTTGACTTGTTTGCAGTTGGTGGAAGGTGATTTCACTATGACCTAGCTCCTTGTTACGCATTGGGTCTCTCATATCCAATCTGGCCCCCTTTTTCCACCTCGGGTAGATGTTACGGTTACATGATGTTTTCCTACCCCAGTGACTATAGGCACTATGCAGGAAGAAATACACACATATCAATTTGCACTCATGACCTTTTCTTAAAACTCTGTTCACAAGCGGCTTTGGCATCTGGAGGACTTTACACCATCCAGGAAGAAAGGGCTGGAATAAATATGGGATGCTGAAAATGAATGGGACAGACAGAATCTGCTCCAGAGGAAGCTTTCGTTTCCTGCCTTTGGGGCGAGATGAGCCTTTGAGCCTTACAGAGCCTTGCACTTGGGTCACTTTGTTTGGGAGAAGATGGCTGGGATGGTAAAGAGCACACAGGTGAGCTGCCCCCCGCGCTTCCAGGAAAACCAGCTCAGGGAGACCTTTCCTCTCAGCCTGGATGGAGCCAGAGCTACTTCGAGAAATATCTAAATTCCCTCAACTGTTATCAAAGCGATGCACTCACCTTGGCTTTTGGAAGCTAGTAGAGGGTGGAGGGCCAATCCCCTGTACTTGCTGCTGCTACAACCTCCTCCCGTCTATCTTTATAAGCCTCTTAATGACAAGTGGCCTCCCAGAGAGAATTGATGTGTTAGGTTGGTCTCTACACTGTAACTAACAGAGGCTCCTCTCCATCTGAACATCCCCTCCCACGCCAAACACAGTCTGAAAGGGCCACCTTAAGAGTCTCCCAGGGTAGACATTGCCCTCCACAGTGGAGGAAGTCACCCTCTGTGCTCAGTCACAAGGATGGGCACAAATGGCAGGGGCAAAAAAGCATCCTAATGGCTTTACCAAAAGCTTTGGGAAAGAGGACTGTTCTGTTTCTGCTTTGGGCTTCAAAAGAAATACCTTTCTTCCTTCTGGACCAGTGACCCATGCCTCCAGCGTCACCACTGAGCAGAGGACTGGGCTACAAGAGAGCAATGAGGTGGAGAAAGCACTGGGCTGGTCTTTCTTTGTGAGTGGGGGATGGGGAATGGTGGACAGGGGCTGTGATCTTGCCAGAGTTGGAGTTCTGGGATTCTACTTTAGGAGACAAAACATCAGAGGCAATGAAAGAAAGGAGGAAGCCCAGGCTATGTGGCATTTTCTGTTCTGGCATTACAGTCAAAGCTTGCTTCTCAAACGTCTCCCATCTAGAACAATTCGGTTCTCAAAACAGCCTTCCAGAACGAGTTAAGTTCAAGAACTGAGGTTCCACTGTATATAGGAGCCACAACCACTCCATCAACATTGTGACAAACCATTTCCCCACCCTCTGGCAGGATTAAACTCCTCTAGTGTTCCTGCCGGCTTCCCAGTGAGGAAACATAGGCTGCCATTTGGCTAGAAGTTCATGAACATAAGCACGTGTTTTCGGAGCACACTTCTCCTAGTCCCTGACTAATCTAAATTGCCCTCAAGGGTGAGAAGGACCACTTGCAGTTTGCCTAACATCAGGTAGCTCCTCCTGTATCGAAACACAGGTCTGGGTGCCTGCCGAAAGAAAGCGAAACTCATAAAACAGGTGCTGGTGAATAGTAAGGTTTATCCACGTGCCAGCAATCTGAGAAGATGGGGGAGGTCCTGTCTCAAAGCCCATCTTCACATCTCAGTGCGGGCAGAGGCTTTTATATGGAGGGGGAGGGAAAGCAGAATAAAGAGATCAAGGGTGGGGGTTGCAAAGTTCTCTGTGTGCAGCCAGCACAGTCCATTCCGTTAAGGACCTTGAAATTCATCAGGTGATGGTGTGTGTTGTCCTGGCTTTCATCACCCTTGTTTTACATCATCCTGGCTTTATGGTTGAAGCTCAGCAAATCTCCTGGAGTTGGGATGACTGAAGGTCAGAGTCTATATCTTTTGAACGTCGTCCTCGGCAGCCGTCCGTCTCGAGAGACGATGGTGTAGCTTCTTAAGTGTCTATCTGCACTGCCGAGAATGGCTGTGCAGTCCGACTCGGGAGTGACACGGTATCTGTCTCCTCCCGTGTTGAATCGACATCTTGCGATGACGCTGGAGTGTCCTCTCCAGTGGAGCTGAAGCTACAGAGCCTGGGCAGGGTGATATGGAGGGTCTGCTGTTGCCCATGCAGCAGACCCCCCCTCTCTTCGCAGCTGAAGGATCCAAGGGAAAGACGGACTCAATACAGCTTGGCTTCAGGTGCGCCGCAGGAGTTGCCGGTGTTGACTACAACGTCAAACCGCCTTAGGGACTCCGGCTCCAGATTTTCTGTAGGGGTTTACTCCCTTAGCCTTTCCCCTGAAGAGGTATGCCGCAAGGCAGCGGAGGTTTTTTGGAGTCAGAGTTTTCCTTCTCTGATGTGCCCTGACTGGAAGATCAAACCAGCGACACTTAGCTCGCAGGCGATTCTTCTACAAACATGCTGTTTATCTACAAGCTATATTTTAGTCAGAGTCAGCATTTACAGAAACAATGTCAAAAGAATGGTGGGTGGGTTATAATTCCCCACTGTTACATTTCCACACATGGATCTGTTACAGAGTGGGGTCCCCCAGAAAGCCGCAGAGCCTGTGGTTTGGAGGATGGGGGAAGGGAAACAGCTTTCAAGATGCCTTTGCATATCTATGGCTGATAGCTAGGGTCTTAATTAAGTAAATGGCTTCTGTTCTTCCACAGCTCCGAGGAATGATGAGCAGTGAATAAGCAAGGCCTGTGGAAGGTTCTGTGAATGGTCAGAACCAGTTACCACGCCTACTGCATCACAGGCCACGGTCAGGGATTTAAGGAGAGGGCGGCAGCCATTTGGGGAGGAAGAAAAGAGGGGAGGAAGAGAAGTGGAGAGTTTCATGTGGCTGGCAGAAGAGGAGAATTAGGCGATTTACAAGGAAAAGGAAGAGAACGAGAGTCACGTTGTATTGCAGAGAGGTAGAGGGGAGATCCATGCTTTCTTTGCAGGAACTCCACAGATCTAAGTCTGCATAATCTTTAAACAATCCTTTCTTTCTTCACCAAACTCTGGTGTTGAGAGTTATGCTTCTGGCGGCAGGCAATCGGACCTCTCAGAACTGAACAGCCCGTGGGGTTCTGTAACAGAAGGTTTTCTTCATCTTTGGCAGCGTGGCTTGATCTGGAAACAAGCATCCCTGGATGCCCTTTATGTGTCAGCCTGACAGGCTATAATCCCCAGTCATCCGATCAACCCTAACCTAGGAGTTGCTCCGAAGGTATTTTGTGTCTGTGGTTAGTATCCACAATCAGTTCACCTTAAGTAAAGGAGATTATCTTCAATAATCTGAGTAGG